>NW_027266330.1:58291736-58891736 GCF_022045235.1 Haliotis cracherodii
TAATATCAGCCAATCAGGAAACAGTTGTCTGTGAATGTGCGTGGCCAAATGTTGTTTTTTTGGTTTACGGAAACACATGTTTTTAGCCAACCAAATGCAATGGAAAGGGATTTTAAAAATATATCAATTGAAAATGCTGGAAAACACCACCAAAAATGTCTCCGTTTTTCCACAAAAACAAAGATTGTTCACTGGTCATAATAGGCGCGCTGAATAATACTGTGGAAAAAACATACGGCATTTCACTCCTTCTTTCAAAATACAATTACGTATGTTTTAAAGCTCATACTGAAACATTCTGTCTGAAACAACAATTCTAAGATGCCTCAGAATGTTAAATTCGTGCTTTCTACGTCAGTTGGTCGGGCCAGATACACCAGTGAGTGAGTGAGTGGGTGAGTGTGGTTTTATGCCGATTTTAGCAATATTCCAGCAATATCACGGTGGGGGACACCAGAAATTGGCTTCACAAGACACATCAGTGGCCGATAGCAGGTGGGGTGAGGTGAAATGGGGTTTAACGTCGCGTCCAAGATTATTGACCTTATATAGCGACGTGCATGCATGTGTATGTGTGTGTGTGTGGCTGTTTGTACTAGTCCAAACTGAACAACAGTTTCCCACTGAGATAACATGCCGCAGTTTACATGAATACCCCACTCAGACACAGAATACTGACTCCGAGCCGATCAGTCCTTGTTTTAGTCCCTTTATGCTGAGCGCCAGACAGGGTAACAAGTGATTGATAGCAACTTGCTTGTTATATAAAGTGATGTTCAAATTAAGAGAGGGGCCACAATCTTGTTCTGTGTTTTAATCTTCTGTCTTCAAGCAATGGTGGGTGTTTGACGAAGTAGCAATATTTTTCAAAAAGTTGATCAGCACCAGTTGGGTGTAACATGGTTTTAACTATCTATTGATAGATTTTATCTCCTTATCTGCAGAGTAATCTAGTCCTGCACCTGAAGGGCAGTGATGCTCGGTACAGCTTACGATGACATGATACGATAGGTCGACCTTTGTATCTCTCACAATGCAGTGCGACCTGCACCTGTTGTTCATCATATCTGCATGCGTGCATGGTAGGGTAGGACGCAGCCGCTAGACTAGCTCAGGCCTTCCAAACAACACCAGCAGAGAGCAACCAAACTATGGCATACGTACACACTTTAAGTAGAGACAGCCACACAAATTACAAACAAGACACACTCCCTCGACCATTAAAATATGCCTGGATCTTATCCTTATGATGACTTTTAATGGGGTTTGTGTCTTGTTTCAGCAGTGAATGGGTACCCGGTAGGATGAGATGGCAAATGTGGTTAACCTTCCAGTGCCTTAACAGGCACCATGGGTTGTATACTACTCAGGGAGCTGAGTGAGTGAGTGAGTGAGTGAGTGAGTATGGTTTTATGCCGTTTTAGCAATATTCCAGCAATATCACGGCGGCGGTCACCAGAAATGGGCTTCACACATTGTACCCATGTCGGGAATCGAACCCTGGTCTTCGGCATGACGAGCGAACGCTTAAACCATTAGCCTACCCGACCGCCCCCATGGAGCTGAGAATGATTCTTTGATGCACACTGATCCAGTGATCGGGGTAATAATTCTGCTTTGAGCATGCCCCTGGAAATATGTGCAATATAAATGGCCTATTGTTCTCCTTATTCTTATTCTTATTATTATTAAAGTGTGTTCATTTTCCAAAGTTTTGTTGCTCTTTGCTGGTTTTTGTAGATAGGCCTGTATTTGTATTTCTAAGCTGTTACTGGAAACACTACTTTGTTTGACCTTACTGGAGAAGCACTGTGACTTACCGGAATTGGAAAGGCATGAACTGTATCGTCCAAGAACTGGACTCGGAGATTGACGTGCTTCCCCTTGCGGGGAGACTTGGGGGACAGGGGGTCCGACATCCCAGGGATTACTGTCCGGCGTTCTCCGCCGTCATATCAACATCCTCACACACTGAAACACCAACAGGAAACATTGTCACACATTGCAACACCATCAGTGTACATTGTCACATATTGCAACACCAACAGTGAACATTGTCACATATCGCAACGCCAACAGTGTACATTGTCACATAACGCAACACCATCAGTGTACATTGTCACAAATTGCAACACCAACAGTGTACATTGTCAAACATTGCAATACCAACAGTGTACGTTGTCAAACATTGCAATACCAACAGTGTACGTTGTCAAACATTGCAACACCATCAGTGTACGTTGTCAAACATTGCAACACCATCAGTGTACGTTGTCAAACATTGCAACACCATCAGTGTACATTGTCACATATTGCAACACCATCAGTGTATATTGTCACACATTGCAACACCAACAGTGTACATTGTCACATGTTGCAACACCATCAGTGAACATTGTCACATATCGCAACACCAACAGTGTACATTGTCACATAACGCAACACCATCAGTGTACATTGTCACAAATTGCAACACCAACAGTGTACATTGTCAAACATTGCAATACCAACAGTGTACGTTGTCAAACATTGCAACACCATCAGTGTACGTTGTCACATATTGCAACACCATCAGTGTACGTTGTCAAACATTGCAACACCATCAGTGTACATTGTCACATATTGCAACACCATCAGTGTACATTGTCACATATTGCAACACCATCAGTGTACATTGTCACATATTGCAACACCATCAGTGTACATTGTCACATATTGCAACACCATCAGTGAACATTGTCACATATTGCAACACCATCAGTGTACATTGTCACACATTGCAACACCATCAGTGTACATTGTCACATATTGCAACACCATCAGTGTACATTGTCACATATTGCAACACCATCAGTGTACGTTGTCAAACATTGCAACACCATCAGTGTACATTGTCACATATTGCAACACCATCAGTGTACATTGTCACACATTGCAACACCAACAGTGTACATTGTCACATGTTGCAACACCATCAGTGAACATTGTCACATATCGCAACACCAACAGTGTACATTGTCACATAACGCAACACCATCAGTGTACATTGTCACAAATTGCAACACCAACAGTGTACATTGTCAAACATTGCAATACCAACAGTGTATGTTGTCAAACATTGCAATACCAACAGTGTATGTTGTCAAACATTGCAACACCATCAGTGTACGTTGTCACATATTGCAACACCATCAGTGTACGTTGTCAAACATTGCAACACCATCAGTGTACATTGTCACATATTGCAACACCATCAGTGTACATTGTCACATATTGCAACACCATCAGTGTACATTGTCACATATTGCAATACCATCAGTGTACATTGTCACATATTGCAACACCATCAGTGTACATTGTCACATATTGCAATACCATCATTGTACATTGTCACATATTGCAACACCATCAGTGTACATTGTCACACATTGCAACACCATCACACTAGCTTAAATATCAACATAAAATACATTGTTATAGATTGAAGTGTCAATACTGGATATAGTGAATACAACATCCCTTCTCAAAAGATGTTATTTTTATGAGACAAGTGGACTTTCTCTGGCATCTCATCAAGTGTAAGTGAAGCCAGATACCATAGACTTTCAACAAGACTTGGGACCCGTGAAGATCCGGGCTAGAATAGGTCCTCAGCAACCCATGCTTGCTGTAAAAGGCGACTATGCTTGTCGTAAGACTAACGGGATTGGGTGGTTAGGCTCGCTGACTTGTTTGATGCATGTCAGCGATCCCAATAGCGTGGATCATTGTTCATGATGTCAATCACTGGATTGTCTGGTCCAGACTCGATTATTTACAGACCACCGTGATATAGCTGAAATGTTGCTGAGTGCAGCGTTAAACAACATACAAACAAACAAACAAGACTTGGTTGTATGAAAGTGGTAAATGTCTGAGACCTGCATCACTTCGGGCTTTCCTCCCACATCAAGCTGACACGGCGCGATATAACTGGAATACTGTTAAAAGCGGCGTTAAACCCAACTCACTCACTCACTCACTCACTGGTTGAATCACACTCTGAGGTACGTTGCTCATAATCATAATATCAATCAAGCTTAAGTTCATACAATAATAAAATATACTGTAATCTACATAGCGAACACATAATACCAAAATATACACAAATTATCACAGACGAAAACACACAAAGACAAAGAGAGTAACCACCCCTTAAAGGACTCGAGTCAAGCTCCTTCCCAGCGTGTGACACTTTCGTTACACTCTCGGTAACATCGCTGCCACCACTGTGGGTGCTACCATTACAAGAATCTTGAAATTTGCCCTCTTTTTGTTTATGTCTTTGGGAATGCCATCATAGTGATTTCTACAGAGGTTTACAACTGACCATATTTCCCAGATGAATTACATTTTTGTTTGCTTGATCCGATCGGTTTGAGATAGCAGAAAATCAGAAAATCACTTAACTTTCCAATTACCGTATTTTCTTGAGTATAGTGCGCACCCATGTATAATGCGCACCCCCTCTAGCGGGTTCAATATTTTGGAAAAAAAGAAATTTGAATATTATGCGCAGAAAAAATTTACACCGTACCCTTTCAGCGAAGTCCGGCAAACAAACGGGTGCTGAGAAACTTTGTCAGTACAAATTCGAAATTTGAGATAAAAAATCACCAGACATGTTTATTTAACGTTTAAATAGTATATATTGTTCTGCTAGGCATTGTTCTATATCTAGGGATTAAGATTACCTTGTGTATTTTCTCGTAAACTAAGCCGGAAACAGGTTTTCTTGGAATCGACCGGTGATTCGGTCAAGACACACCCAATGATATAACTTTATAGGATTTTTAATGCAAGGATCGGCAACAATTGTATCTGAAACTATTTTTTTTATCAGGAATAATATATTCCATTATTTTCTTAATTATATGCAGCCTTTACTAAACATATTTAAAATAATAATAACCCTAAGCGAAGCTGCTGATCGCTATTGCCGGGTATTATTTTTTACATGGAACATGTCTGACCAGTCACCATCAAGGCTCATGCGCACGTGATCGCGAGAATTTCATGTTGACATAGAATCGTCAAACAAAAACAAATATGACTTTTAACGAGTCAAAGTATGTCATTTATGATATATGTATCCATTCTCTGTCACTAAAGTTCGTTTCAAGGCGTCAATAGCGGTATTCTGACCGTGGTTGCTGTTAATAACGGTGAGTTGTGCGATCTTCCGATCGCTTCACACACAATTTCGCCAAAATTAATAAAAACAATATAATAAGGAATTTTGAATAAAATTAATGAAATAAGTCCAGATATACAAAGAACACTTTTTATAGCCAGACAGTGTAATTACATGATTATTTTGCGTACTTCAGTATGGATTTGTTGACATGGTATTTCCGGTGTTTCGTGCTCACAATAATGTCTTTCCATGGGGGAAAAAAACATCCAAACTCATAATTCGTGTATAATGCGCACCCCCTTCTACACAGATGTGTTTTTTTCGAAAAAAAGTGCGCACTATACTCAAGAAAATACGGTACATTCTTACTGTGCCATTTAGAAAATAGTCTTAATGAAACAGAAATTCAAGAAAGAAAGAAAGAAAATAATTTAGCAAGGCTTAAAGTATTTGGCATCACAGCAGTCATCGCTTGTTTGTAAACTTAACGGTGTTCAACTCCAAGCATGGTTGTAGCCATGCACCTATCACAGTGGGGAGATTTGACTGGTGGCAGCTGTAGTATAAGCATGATAAGAGAGCTCTGTGAATGGGATATCGCTGTGAGGAGCTTGGACTCAAGTCTTGCTGAAATCACAACAGACCTGAATTCTCAAACACACATGGAAGCTCTAGTATGAAAAGTATTTCAGGAATATCCCAACATGTCAGCGTCATCGGTCAGGAAAGCCCCACGTTATGCAAGTCTTTTTGCAGACAAGTGAGTGAGTGAGTGAGTATGGTTTTACTCCGCTTTTAGCAATATTCCAGCAATATCACGGCGGGGGACACCAGAAAAGGGCTTCACACATTGTACCCATGTCGGGAATCGAACACGGGTCTTCGGCGTGACGAGCAAACGCTTAAACCACTAGGCTACCCGACCGCCCTTGTGCAGACAAACAAAGAATGACAATCAGAGCCAAGTTTGGGTTGGAATCCTTGACCATTAGATACTGAACACAAAAGGGACGCAACTGTGCACAATGAATTGCAGACCCTTAGACAGTCTAGCTGGCCTCCAAATCAGTGAAACGTAAACTGAAGCCTGTCATGTGCATTATTTCATTATATTCTGACTTGGTTCTTTGTGAAATAGTTTTACCTTCTAATTAATGTTGTAGTCACCTGTAAAATAATATCTGATAAAGTTAATTTAAGTCAGGTTCCTAGTAAAAACCTAAGTCTTAGAAATAATCCATTACCAACGTAATACACACACCAGAATCAGATCTGGTCAAAGGGAGGCAACTCTGTAAGGTCTACTACTTGATTCTCCCACAATGAACACAACATCAACGCTCATATTTTGCCCTATACAACTAGCAATAAAACATGATCTATAGCACTGGTCCTCTGTTTGACACGTAGGTTTTATTCCAGACCTAATGAAGCGTGTTTCCTCGTCCATGTTCCCCTCTGTGGACCGAAGAAGCTGACATAAAAACCTACTGCACGAGTAGATGAAGAAGCAAAGTCTGAATGCCTAATCACAAGCAGAAAGCCATCCATCACTCTAATGTCTCTCAAACATGTTCAAAGGGGCAATTGATCGTTGAAGCTGTGCTGGAAGTATATCCTCCGAAGAATCATTAGGCATTAGGACAGGCAGGCAGCATTCTTAAGGAAATGAAGTAATTAAAAGTCTCGGCCAACTTTCAGCTGGTTCACATGTCTTCTCAAAGACGAACTTGTCTCTCGTATATTAAGTGCGAGTTTGTCACCACCATTGGCTAATTCCAGGCAATTCACTTAATTTCAGGCAATTCACTTCATGGGGGAATATATCAAGCACAGAGCAATGTCAGAATTGTCATAAATTATGTCATATATCCCCAGGCAAATGTTTTAAACTTGTATGATTGTGTCATAAATGACAAACTTTACAACGTCAGGGGATAATATCTCAATTAGGAAGAAATGCATGCCCACTTTGTGTATAGATTTGCCATGAACGCCACCATATAACATGACGTTCGAAGGTAGACGCCATAAAGACTGCATAACCAGTCTGAGAGGCGGGTCAATTGTGCTGTGTCAGCAAAATACAATGTGTGTAGTGGTCATATGATAGTTGAGACTATCACTTAGTCCCAGGACTAAAGTTAATTTATTTACAAATATATTTCTAAAATAAAACATTAAGTCCACATGGAGCAGAGAACAAAGCTTAATTTCGGGAGATGAGGCTATCTAACCTTGCCAAATCTCAATAGACTTGAGTTGGTTTCATTTTTTTTATATGGAAAATTGTTACAACTGTGTGTCATTGCTGATTCAATGTCTGGGTCATTACAATCACTGTATAATGTACCTGGTTTTCTACAAAACATAATGTATAAGGGTTGTTACAGAGGGTAACATATCTGTGTCATTACAGGGGTAACATACCTGTGTCGTTACAGAGGGTAACATACCTGTGTCATTACAGAGGGTAACATACCTGAGTAATTACAGAGGGTAACGTACCTGTGTCATTACAGAGGGTAACATACCTGTGTCATTACAGAGGGTAACGTACCTGTGTCATTACAGGGGGTAACACCTGTGTCATTACAGGGGGTAACATACCTGTGTCATTACAGAGGGTAACATACCTGTGTCATTACAGGGGGTAACACCTGTGTCATTACAGGGGGTAACATACCTGTGTCATTACAGGGGGTAACATACCTGTGTCATTACAGGGGGTAACATACCTGTCATTACAGAGGGTAGCATACCTGTGTTGTTACAGGGGGTAACGTACCTGTGTCATTACCGGGGGTAACATACCTGTGTCATTACAGAAGGTAACAGACCTGTGTTGTCACAGAGACTGACATACCTGTGTCATTAGATGTAGAGGGTTATATTCTGGGGTGGTTAAAGGTGAGGAGTAACATACCTGTGTCAATGCAGACAGACGGCACTCAGTCTGGGTCATTTCAGACGGAGGGGAACATACTTTGTTCGCCATGTCGCTTTACCTCACCCCAAGGTCACGGCGACCTTTATCTGCGAGACTCACACACACACAGGCCATAACTTGTGGGATTGGTCACGCAGGTTTTTTGCTCTCAAGGTAATTGAAGTGTCAGCTTGTTGCTTGACAGTACCGACAGGTGGATAGATATATAGAAAGATAGATATCTATAAATATCTGTGAACGTAACGACTTGACACACTGTCATTACAGGTAGGTCACAATATCTGCCTCAGAGGTGAAAGGCAATGTCATCTGGAGGGGTACACAAAGTAAGTGATCTAGACTACCAGTTGTCAACTTTCATTTTTATGGAAGCCTCGGTGGCTGAGTGGGTTAGATTGCTGACTTTGTGTGCTGGCGATTAGGTGCCTCATTCTGGCAGTGTGGGGGTGAAATCCCGGACGGGACTCAATCCCAAAAAGTACGAGAATCTGTACTTTAGAAAGAAAGTGTTATCCCAAATATAACCATTGTTATATTTGACCACTTTCTAAATGGCATTGTGTGTTCGTCATCTGAAGGTTGCAGCTGATAAGTTTGAAATAGAATGTCGGGAGGTACAACTATAGTGAGTGAGTGAGTTTGGTTTTACGCCGCTTTTAGCAATATTCCAGCAATATCACGGCTGGGGACACCAGAAATGGGCTTCACACATTGTACCCATGTCGGGATTTGAACCTGGGTCTTCAGCATGACGAGTTAACACTTTGACCACTAGGCTACCCGACCGCCCCAGGTACAACTATAAAACTGCCTAGATTGACTAGATCATTATTACAGTATTCCATGTAATAAGCGCCCAGGGCGCTCTCAAAATTAGAAGTAGGGGGCTCTTATTAGAATATTATTTTGGTGAGAGAAAAAAACAGAGTAGAAAGATCGTAAATTTCATGGTTACTCTGACAGTCTGAAATGTTTATATATGACAGATAAATTTTTCCAGATTTTAATTTTGGAGGATTACCACACTAATCAATTTGTCATTAATATCAGATATCATCAAATTGATTGTTATTGGTTTGTCAGCTAAAGTCAGGTGAAATGGGGTTTAACGTCTTGTTCAAGATTATTGCACTTCTACAGCATTGTGCATGCACGAGCAGGTGGGTGAGCAGGCCTCAAAGTTGCAACTAAAACGGTCGCCAATGCGACCTAAATTTCAAATTGTCTGTCTAAACATCAGAGATAGCCAAATGGCTACCTTGAATAAATATCTTGTGGTGACTATATGAGCTATTGCTACACATCTGTAGACACAAAAATAAATAACAGCTGATCTTGGAAAACACATCTGCTAATATTGTACTTGCAAATAATTCCTCCTAATGTCGACAATGAACCAAAACACATAAATTTCTATGTACCGGTAATTAGTATTTTATTTCAGTTGACAATGCTCATTGGATAAGCAAGGATATACCGAAATAATCTAGTAACATTAATTGCATCATTGTTCAAGTCACAAGTAACAAAAGTCAAGTACAGTTTCCACTAATATACAATTCCAAGACTAGTGCTATGACTTCTACATATTAATATAGTTATTTGTTAAAAGATAATTTCAAATGCTTTTGGCTACCTACAATATTGGCTTGACTTCTTGATTTTACCACTGGCTACCTGGAAGAAAATACTTGAAGCCATACAGCTACTTGGTAAAAAATTAAACTTTGAGGCCTGGTGGTGAATGAACCTAGACAGCAAGCCTGACCCCCTGATGACCTATATTCTTACCAAGAATCCTCATGTGTCAAACCAAGGAAGATATAACTACACACTGAACTGTACTTGAGTGAGTGAGTGAGTGAGTGAGTGAGTGAGATGAGGTTTAACAATGTTCTGACTAGTGACTTGAGGTGAAATGGGGTTTAACGTCGCGTCCAAGATTATTGCACTTATATAGCGACGTGCATGCACGTGTATGTGTGTGTGTGTGGCTGCTTGTACTAGTACGGACTGATGCTGATTTATAGTGCTAGCTCACTGAGATACCATGCCGCAGTTTAACAGGAATACCCCACTCAGACACAGTATACTGAGTCCGAGCCGACCAGTCCTTGTTTTAGCCCCTTAATCTTTTAACGTCTTTTTGTATGACGCGGCCGGGTGTTCTGACTAATACTCCAGTCATATCACAGTGTCACCTTGTGTCAAAATGGGACCACAGCCCAAAGTGATACAGGTCTCACACGTTTACCACTTTGGCGAAACCCACGAGTATAGCTATGGAGCTGACTGTGACATAACAAACCATAAAACCCAACTCCCTCACTCACTCGTCCACCTCCAGTACTGGCCCTGTGAAGATCTGGGTAGAATAGGTCTTCAGTAACCCATGCTTGCTGTAAAAGGTGACTATGCTTGTCATAAGAGGCGACTAACGGTATTGGGTGGTCAGGCTCGCTGACTTGGTTAATGCATGTTATCAATCCCAATTGCGTGGATCGATGCTCATGATATTAATCACTGGATTGTCTGGTCCAGACTCGATTATTTACAGACCGCGTCATATAGCAGGAATATTGCTGAGTGCGGCATTAAATAACAAACCAAAAACCAACCTCTAGTGCTGAACGAGGTCAGCCATCATTGAATCCAGTGACGGGTCTTTTATCTCCCTGACCCTGCACGGGGACATACCATTACCAGGACTCAATCACCATATCAGGTCAACACGACATGACGCAGCAGCATACATCATGCACAGGCCAGCATGCTGACAGATTAAACAGTCTACAATTTAATCAGCAAAAAGGTTATCTAAAAAAATATTTCACAATATCCAAGCGATTTGCAGCAGCAACATCATGAATGCCATGAGTTTTTTCTTGTAAAGTGCATTTCACAAAATTCCCCAAGTACAACATATCTTGATATCATCCTGTTTTCTCCAACATATGACTGTTTATCTAGCTCCTGTTTATCGCCATGTGTTAGTTTAACGTTTCGCTGTCTACCCAACACATGTGGGGCTGCAAGACAAGATTATTTACAGATCAAAATTCATAAAACATTGCTGGAACAGCATCATTGAAAGGTTTGAACCCAAATATTTCTTTCCATTTATCTCACAGACTGTGTTTTATATCCAAACAAAACATTTGACATTTTAACAAAACTATCAGGAATCTAGGATTTGGCAACTTGAACATGATTTATGAATCAAAGATTTTGTCTTGATGTATCAGCGATATATGATTCAGTAAGTTGCATATGACTTATGCTGCATCAGCGATGTACTTCAGCAACTTGGGTGTGGCCTATGCTGCATCAGCAATGTTATTCCACATTATTCCATGTTATTCCACACTATTTCATGTTATTCCACACTATTCCATGTTATTCCACACTATTCCATGATATTCCACACTATTCCACGTTTTTCTACACTATTCCATGTTATTCCACACTATTCCATGTTATTCCACACTATTCCATGATATTCCAAACTATTCCATGTTATTCCACACTACTCTATGTTATTCCACAGTATTCCATGTTATTCCACATTATTCCATGATATTCCACACTATTCCATGATATTCCACAGTATTCCATGTTATGCCACACTATTCCATGTTATTCAACACTACTCCATGATATTCCACACTATTCCATGTTATTCCACACTATTCCATGTTATTCCAAACTATTCCATGTTATTCCACACTATTCCATGTTATTCCACACTATTCCATGTTATTCCACACTATTCCACGATATTCCACACTATTTTTTTATAATTGACATTTATTCCCCCCCACCCTGCTGGCAGCCCAGGGTGTGACTATATCCCCAGTACATGGCGACACATGGATCATGTAGTATATAAATACCAATGACTCGGTTGATTGTGTCATCATAACCCTGAAAGTGTGGGATGTTACTCATAATATCAATCACAAGGACCAGACTTGGTTATTCACATGCTCATTAGCTGGAATATTGATGAGTGCAGCATTTAACAACAAACAAATAACCCAAATTATTCCACACAACATGCAAGGAAAATCACAATAAGATGACAGCTTCATAGAAAAATAAAATAATACATTTCACCTTAATATAATTATAACTAAGTATTAGGAAATAAACCTACTGCGTTTTGAAATTTGATGCAGTCCCACTGTAGAGTAGAAACCTCTTATTTTAATTTGGAACCGAGCCTTTGAATAATGATTCTTTTTCTGAAAAATAAGAGTCTTAGAAATTAAGCTGTCTTCGGTCCTTGACTTTTTCTGCTTTAGTATTTGAATCTAGGGACCTCTATATTTTCTGACATTGCTGTCAACCAAATGGTAAACACAGAGTCCAAATGTCATACCGCCACCATCAGCCACATTGAACAACTACTGGCAAAGCCCTCATCACCAACCTTGACCTTCCCAAAGCAGTCATAACCTTTGACCTCTGTCTGCATTCTGAGAAAGAACGTAGCCTGTCACTTTCAGTTGTTTCTGTAACTAACCAATCGTTACTGTAACTAACCAATCGTTACTGTAACTAACCAATCGTTACATCATATTCCAGAGTTTTATCACAACTGTCATCGGAACACGTGTCTTACATCTCATAGTCAGCTGGCGCCCCCTGGTGACGAAGTGGGCAGACACTCACAGGTCAAGTGTACTCGCATGACATTGTCTAGGTCAGACACAAACACAAACATTTCACAAACCCACGTCGAATGTTTTCCCGTATTTTCTTCCTCTATTTATCCACAAAGCTGAGCAGCTTGCAAGAGGAAAAACTACGTCTTAAACAGTTTCTTAGACTTGCACAAGTCTCTAAGGCATTATTGATCAGTTTAAATCAAAAGTTCTAGATTACGTAAATCATAAAAACAAGTTGTTCTATAAGAGACTGGAGTCTGTACTGTCCACATATCTAGACTTGCCTATTAGGAGGATAGAATTACCACACATCCATGGATTCTTCCGTTAGTACAGCCGTGGAGCAAGGCTAACGGTTTCTAGACACTATACCATGTATACTCAGAGATCCAGGGGCACTGACAATTTCCTACAGGATGTTACACAATTTTCACGATGGTGTACTGAGAAACCTTGATCTGATACATAGAAACAATCAATTTGTGGATGAACGTTGTTCAGTATAACAAGATCAGATAAGGCAAGTTGTTCATTCACATTCCATTCAACACATCCGCACAGGGAGCATGGAGCCGAAAATTGATCACCAAATCATACACATGAACACTTGTTCGTTCATTTGTTCGTTCATTTGTTTGTTCGTGAGTATGGTTTTACATAGCTTTTGGCAATATTCCAGCAATATCACGGCGGGGAACACCAGAAATGGGCTTCACACATTGTACCCATGTCGGGAATCAAACCCGGGTCTTTGGTGTGACGAGTGATCGCTTTAACCACTAGGCTACCCGACCACCCTGGGGACAGAAGAAATGGGCTTGACACCTTGTACCTATTTTGGGAATCAAACCTGTGCTTTCAGCGCAACAAACGAACGATGAGTGAGTGAGTGAGTTGGGTTTAACACCACTTTTAACAGTATTCCAGTTATATCACAGTGTGTAAGCTTAATGTGGGAGGAAAGCCCGAAGTGATACAGGTCTTAGACGTTTACCACTTCGGTGAAACCCAAGAGCACGGGTATGGTGCTGACAAACCTAGAATCATAATCAGAGTGAACCAGGATTTGAACCCACAATCATTGGTTTCTAGCACAGCGAATTGTGGCACCTTAGACGACTGGGCCACCCGTGCCCCATGGATGGACAATAGATAAATGCTTGAAGGAAGTATCAGACAATGGAGGAAGGATGGATGGATGGATGGATGGATGGATGGATTATAGACAATGGTAGACAGTATGGACCTAAATATATACTTGTAATGACTTAGACCACTGGGCCAGTCCTGCCCATGTTTAAAAGGATGAACATGACTAACTGAATAATAAAATACCTCACATATGCCACGGAAGTCTCAAAACATCCACAAAGGTGAGGTGAAATTGGGTTTAACATCCCGTTCAAGATTATTGCATGTCTTCGCATGTGGCTGCTTGTACTAGTCCGGACTTAAGCCAAGTTTATGGTGCTAGCTCAGAGATACCATGCCACAGTTTAACAAGAATTCCCCACACAGACTCCAAGCCGACCAGTCCTTGTTTTAGCCCATTAATACTGAGTGTCAGGCAGGGTAACAACAAGAACCATCTTTTAAAACACATATGTGACATCATTCTATTGTTTGAACGCTCCATTATTTTTCAGGAATGGAGAGTTGCTACAGAATATTTTGTCAAAGTGTAAAAGTAGGGATGAATTTTAAGTAGGGGATAATTCTCGTAACTCTCCATTCCTTAAAAATAATGGGCCTCGGCCCCTGCGGCGCCTCTGCTCCATTATTTTTAAGGAATGGAGAGTACCTAGGACATTCCCCTCTACTTAACGTCTTTTGGTATAACGCATCCGACGATCGAAGCCTGGCCCTTCCGTTTTCCAGGCAGATGCTCTACCACTAATCCATGGAGGCAGTCAATTCCACAAAGCATAGATTTTCATATACTTATAAATCCAAATATATACTTATGTGCCAAATTTAATTCACCACGTGAATGCCCATGGCGCTACGTTATAATTACCCCGGTCAATAGATCAGTGTGCACTCGATTTTCATTCTCAGCTCCCTGGGGAGTATACAGGTATTCATAAAGACTACCAATCACCCAATCATGAGACTATCAATCAGAAAGTCATTGAAGAAACTGTTCGAGAACTAGGGCAAATTAGACAGCAGTAATTAAACTACACACATAAGAACGTTGTATATAATCTACCTCTGAACTTATCTCAGTGAATGCAAAGCCCGTAAATGAGTTAATTCAAAGCAATACTAAAACCAGCACATGGAACCTCCAAGCAGGGCCTGGCTAGCAGGCTTACATCTCAGTAATTCACACACACCAGCACACTCATGTCATTGGAAGCAATTCGACAAGATCTCTATCACCGGAAAAATCAAATATCCTAATTGAGATGACATATCGCGGGATAGGGCAAAGGTCAGAGGTCGGGGACAAACAGTGTGAACACGTGTCCACTTTCAACACAATTACCCTCTTGTGAGTTGTTAGGACTTTAAATTATCAAGTGCCCCTTGCACCAATTGCTGACTTGGGCTTCTTGCATTAAGAGCCTGATATTTGAGTGAAATATTGGCACAACTGAAATATTGGCACCGTGCAGCAGATAAAGTGCCATGGATATCTGTTGCTTAGCGCTGCACTCGACAATATTCCAGCCAAGTGATGGAAACCTTTCAACAATCAAGCCTGGATGAGACAATCCAGTGATTGAAAGCATGACCAACGTCCCTGCAATGACACAAAGTCACTAGCTGCCTAATCCGTTGAGTCTCCTAATGCAGGGCTACAGATAAGCTGCGTATTTGCATAAAATATGTCCCAAAACTATTCAAAACCCAATTACTTTCAATTAACTTGCGTACAAAATGCATGCATTAAATGAAAAACTCAATTGTTTGAAAACAGCACCCGTAAATACCCAGTGAAGCTTTTTCAGCATGCGTAAAATGGAGCTAATTTCCGAAACACAATTACAAGCTAATTTACTTTCCGAGTCAAGCCTATATATTTAATACAGTTATATACATCTAAAACATTATTTCATTTTTTTTAAAATCTTAAAATGTTTACTCATTTGGGGGAAAACCCAATACAATGACAAATAGATGAGTGAAAAAACATTGGTTACCCAATGAAAAATGTAATAACCCAATTCAATCAGAAACCTTCGATTAAAGACACAATTGCTCAAAACGTTGTCTGGAGCTCTGTAATGCATAGGTTGCCCGTGAGACCTATTCCGCCCTGGTATTCCCACGGATTATTGAGGTGTCGAATAAGAAGAAGAAGAAGATATGTAACCCTTAGGACTTTCTTTCCATACTCCTCTGTCATGCTTGATGTAACTGAAATACCGACATATACTACCTTTTTCAGTTAGTGATTGTGAATTCCAGAAACAAGTAAAACAAGACAAAAAGTGAGCAGGGCTCAGTATACCCCCGACTTCAATTCCAACATATTTCTTAGTTCAAAACATGAAAAACATTTTTTTTATAAAAAAATGGAAAATTAATAAAAACATTTTTTTTTTTGACTGCACCCCTTCATATGAGTGAGTGAGTGAGTATGGTTTTATGCCGCTTTTAGCAATATTCCAGCAATATCACGGCGGGGGACACCAGAAATGGGCTTCACACATTGTACCCATGTCGGGAATCGAACCCGGTCCTTCGGCGAACGCTTTAACCACTAGGCTACCCGACCGCCCGCCCCCCCCTTCATATGAAACAGATAATAGTACTAACATGACTAAGTTTGAGATGAATCCACTGAATAAGAGAAATCGTGCGGACAAAGTTTTCGGAAGGACGGACGGAACCTTGGTATAACTATATACCCCTGACCTGGGGTATAAATATTCAGTAATCTCTCTTAAACAAATTGCAAAAACATCATAAACAATAGACAAACCATAGACAAAAGACAACTAATAATATAAGCCATTGTTTTAACAATAGTAAAATAATTGTAGTTTAGGTGGACTTGAAATTTCTGTTGAACCAATACAAGATACATCTTGGGAGGCAAGTAAATTTATAGTACCATCCAATTTCCTTGAAATAACAACATCTTCATTTCTATTTATATTATGCAATATGAGTGAGTTTGGTTTAACGACGCTTTTAACAGTATTCCAGGTACATTGCAACGTGTCAGCTTAACATGCTTAATGTGGGAGGAAAGTCCGAAGTGATGCAGGTCACTGGCATAAACCACGAGCACGGGTATGGTGCTGACAAACCTAGAAACATAATCAGTGCGAACTGGGATTCCAACCCACAATCATAGGTTCCTGGCTTGTCCAAGGGACGCAACTCTTCACAGCGAATCGCGGCACCTTAGACGACTGGGCCACCCGTGTTCCCTTATGCAAACTGAATATCTATTTCAAGCATGCTTTTTATTCTACAATTCCTTGTTCATTTCAGTAGAAGGAAACTAATAAAGCCTTGGCAACCGTCTCAGTATCACAAGTACAAACTGTTTTAAAGTTCTATTTCAAGCATGGATGCCAAGCAATATTGCAGAGCATGTTTGGAATTCCTAATCAATATTGTTTAAGGACTGGACAACATTTCTCTGAAATCAGCTGTAATTTGTGCTTAGTCTGTGACACATTGACATGATAAAAGACAGTTTATTTGCAACAATATGGACATGATGGACAAGAACTGTTCTTCTCATCCCTAAAGGACATAATTCTGTGGTTTGCTGAATTTCCTGAGACAAATCAATGAGCAGAATTTGGGTGTGATCAAGCATTATCCTGATAAAATATGGGATTCCAACCCATGTCTAGCAGATCCTGGCATGGCCAAGGGAAGCAAATCTTTGTAGTAAATTGTGGATGGATTTTCCTTGCTCTCCTATAGCAGAGGAAAAGTGAGTGAGTGAGTTGGGTTTAATGCAGCTTTTAACAGTATTCCAGTTATATCGCAGCATGTCGGCTTGATGTAGGCTGGTAGGAGGAAAGCCTGAAGTGATGCAGGTCTCAGACGTTTACCACTTCGGTGAAACCCATGAGCACAGGTATGGTGCTGACAAACCTAGAAACATAATCAGGGCGAACCTGGACTTGAAATTAGGATCATAGGGTGCTGGTGTTCCCAAGGGATGCAACTCTGCACAGCGAAAAACTAGAATCGTAGAAAGAAGAACACTTCTGTGAATAATTTTTTATCATCTTATTTTAACCATTGAACAATATTTTGATCATTTTATTTAATCATGAATAATTTTTATCATTTTGTTTCAATTGATCAATTAACTAGAAAGGAAATTCTGCAAACACTCGGGGCACGCTGGAGGAGATGTCACGCCATGGCAACTGATCAGCTGATCAAAACATTTCCCACACAATACGTGTACAAGACGACAATATCCAGGTGACGGCCACCATTGATCATGGGCGTCTGTCAACATGTGACAATGATTGTCATATAAAAAATGAACAAATTATCAAACTTGTTTCAAAGCATTTCAAATTGGCTGTGCGTTACTGACATTATAGATCAGTAACTGAAAAGTTGACAACATTAGTCAGCCTTAGACATTTGTAGACAGCAGGTCTCTAAGGAGTGAGTGAGTGGTTTAAAGTAGGGCTGGGACGAGTCCAAATTTACTACCTGGGTACCCACCACCTTATTACCCGACCCTATCCAGGTACCCGCTGTAGATATCTAGAGATAGGCACAAACTGTCCGATATGGTAAAGTTTGACCTTAGCCCTGGCAAAATGTATTTAGATACACATGTAAAACAATCTGGTCATGCATACACTGAAGTTTTTTATCTTTATTCAAACATATAAAAGTCAAAAGGAATGGGCGCATTGTCAGAAAGAAATGGGAACATTAGTGACTTATAGTGTAACCATAGAGTTTTTGATAACTTTTGTCATTAAACAATATATCATGTGACTAACCACGGGTGGGGGTAGTCCTGTGGGTACTAGTCAGGACCCACCCGACCCGAGTACCCGAGTTACCCGTCCCAGCCTTAACAGTTTGGATGGATGGAATGTACAAGGCCAAGGTCAACATATTCAGAAATTCAGTTTTTTAACGTTTTGTTTGTTTGTTGTTTAACGCTTCACTTTGCAATATTCCACCTATATGGAGGTGGTCTGTATATAATCGAGTCTGGACCAGACAATCCAGTGATTGACATCATGAGCATCGATCCACTCAATTTCAGCGCAAGGTAGAAATTAAGAATTGTTCTGGAAGCCATTTGGATTTGATTTTATAGTTTGCAGATATATATTTCCAAACAAGACAACGTTATTTCTGTTTCTATTCAACATTCAGTCCTTAAAGGTCCTCTCGACGATTTCCTGAGTGTGAAGGAGGCTTATTATGTTGAATATGGTAATTACTATGTTAATATGCAGACAGATATCATGTCCGTATACAACATCCGTATAACATAGTTGACACATCTGGGCCAGGATATTACACGCATATATGCTATTGTATACAACATCCATATCACATAGTCCACACTTCAGCCAGGATTTAACTCATCGTTCAGGAACAATTGCATCCTGACTACCGGTACATTATTGCTGGTCTAAAAGGTATGCACTGACAGTTGATGTTCCATCAATTCAAAACTTTATCCTTGAGTTCACTCGGAGAAAACTAACATCTATAAGCCAGTTCACCCCTCCAAGTACCATCTATAAGCCAGTTCACCCCTCCAAGTACCATCTATAAACCAGTTCATCCCTCCAAGTACCATCTATAAGCCAGTTCACCCCTCCAAGTACCATCTATAAGCCACATCACCCCTCCAAGTACCATCTATAAGCCACATCACCCCTCCAAGTACTATCTATAAGCCACATCACCCTCCAAGTACTATCTATAAGCCAGTTCATCCCTCCAAGTACCATCTATAAGCCAGTTCACCCCTCCAAGTACCATCTATAAACCAGTTCATCCCTCCAAGTACCATCTATAAGCCAGTTCACCCCTCCAAGTACCATCTATAAGCCACATCACCCCTCCAAGTACTATCTATAAGCCACATCACCCTCCAAGTACTATCTATAAGCCAGTTCACCCCTCCAAGTACCATCTATAAGCCACATCACCCCTCCAAGTACCATCTATAAGCCACATCACCCCTCCAAGTACTATCTATAAGCCACATCACCCTCCAAGTACTATCTATAAGCCAGTTCATCCCTCCAAGTACCATCTATAAGCCAGTTCATCCCTCCAAGTACTACATATAACAGCCATGTCATGGTGGTGAGATTGTCTCCGATGCACACCAAGTACCCATTTTACCCATCCAATCCACATAATCTGTCATTTGAGCAAATAGCAGGATACTCACATGTAAATGGCCTATCTTCCCATCAACAACCGTTAATGTGAATCATTTTCAAACTGAACAACAACAAAAACAAAAACACATGGGAACTGCCCTGAAAATACTTCCCCAAGACATTAATGTGAATCGGACATGAAACTATCGCCCAGTGAACAACTCACAAGCATTTCCCAGGCTAATAAATACTTCAAATGTCACACCATATTGAAACCAAACTAGAGAAGACTTCCTTCTTTTCCACACTGAACCAGAATAAAATATGTGGGGTTGCAAAATTTTACATACTTTTTACGCTATTTTTTAATGTCACAAGAAATAAAGAAGAAACATAATATTTGTTATGCATCTGAAAATAATTTTTTTTATAGTCTTCAAACCAAAAATAACGATGTCCATGTAATCCAAGCCCGAGAATAACACAGTGAGAGTACTTCACCTGAACTTTTAGTCAATCAAATGTTTCAGCTTTCAATTTTTTACATATTTTATTTGACTTTTATTGGCATCAGGACGGGGAAAAAACAACCATAAAAAAGGCCTGTTTTTCAGGAAGAAATTTCCCACACCTGCTCTTTATTTTTCTTTCTCTTGCCAGTCGTAGGGACCCACATGTGATAACACCCCTAATGAGGAACCAGGTTGTAGATACCATTCTCCACATGACTGCTTACACCTGAGCTGCAGTCAGTGGGCTGTCAGCTGAACTTCAAACAACAATGTTTGGCTTTCACACACTGTCTTTAATTCAACATACAGCATGTGTTGGAAAACATTATCTTCCAAGCATGAACCGTGCATGGTACTAGGCAAATAAGCAAAGCACATCTGCCCTGCAGTGCACCGATGGTTTAGGTTGCTGCTACTTTCAACACAACTGGTCTTATGTCAATGAGTAGACCCTGACTGAAAATTTCTTTGTAATTATCTTCGCAATATTTGTACACTTAGTGGATGTTATTCACAAACCTTCCACAGGTGCATTTTGAAAAAACCTTCCTTTTTAGTTTGCAAGGGTTCATGCCATTGTTCAAGGTTCTACTACACCAAATCAGAACCAGTTTGGACAGTGCGGTTTTCGTAGGGAGCCTTCAGTGTAGATCGAGAGATATCTGCAGGCTGTGATTGGAGGATATTCTGTAAGATTTTTATGTCTTTCAAATGTACATCCATCCAGTTATTAAAACTGACCATGTTTTTCTATATTTAGTACTGTCTTTTTCAACATGATGACTTATGCTGAATGTGACCACAGCTATTTTCAAGTAGGTGACATTTGGTGCGAAACTGGGGGTGGTGTGTTTAGCTTCCGGTACTCGGAAAAGCAGCTGACTAAGCTAGTCATTTTTATTTTTTTTATTGCTGCTCTAAGGCCAAACTGTGCACACACATACAGGTAATAGCTGTTGAATGCTTAGTTATTTAAAAAAAAATCATAACGTTACTATAGAAGTCTATGGGAAAACATTTGGTTGTGTGTAACCTCAAACAGATGTTACAAATTGCCATGTAAATAAGCACCATTGGGTCAGTTTTGTTTCTAAGAGATTTCAAAAATATGGATCCTGCTACATCATATTTACCAGTATACCACTCTGTGTGAGGTGAGGTGAGGTGAGGTGAGGTGAGGTGAGGTGAGGTGAGGTGAGGTGAGGTGAGGTGAAATGGGGTTTAACGTCGAATGCAGATTATTGCATTTATATAGCGACGTGCATGTACGTGTGTGTGTTTGTGTGGCTGCTTGTACTAGTCCAGACAAAGGCCCATTTAATAGCCAATTGAGATACCATGCGGCATTTTAACATGAATACCCCACTCAGACACAGTATACTGACTCCGAGCCGACCAGTCCTTGTTTTAGCCCCTTAATGCTGAGCGCCAGACAGGGTAACAACAAGTAACATCTTTTAACGTCTTTTGGTATGACGTGGTCGGGGATGGAACCCCGGACCTTCCTCTCTCCGGGCGGACGCTCTACCACTAGACCACGGAAGCAGTCACTCTGTGGGAAAATACACTTGTGTTATGAGTGAGGGAGTGCTCATAATTTGTAAGTCATTTTTAGCAGCTGTGTGATAGTGTCAGAAGGCAACAGTGAGTTTTGTCTTCTGAATATGGAGAAAATAACAAAGACATTGTCGTGACGACTTAACACCTGAGCCAGCCAACAACTGTATCACTGAAGTTTGTAGTTAACGCTACACTCAGCAATATTCCAGCTATATGACGGAGACGCCATTTGGATACAATGACATGCAACTACCAAGTCATTGAGTCTGACCACCTGATCCAATTAGTTGCCTCAGCATGGGTTGCTGAAGACCTATTCTAACCTGGATCTTCATGGGGAGAAGCGTGGGTTGCTGAAGACCTATTCTAACACGGATCTTCACGGGGGACAAGCATGGGTTGCTGATGACCTATTCTAACCCGGATCTTCACGGGGGAAAAAGCATGGGTTGCTGAAGATCTATTCTAACTCGGATCTTCACAGAGAGACAAGCATGGGTTGCTGAAGACCTATTCTACCCCGAGATCTTCACAGGGAGACAAGCATGGGTTGCTGATGACCTATTCTAACCCGGATGTTCACGGGGGACAAGCGTGGGTTGCTGAAGACATATTCTAACCTGGATCTTCATGGGGACAAGTATGGGTTGCTGAAGATCTATTCTAACCCGGATCTTCACGGGGAGAAGCATGGGTTGCTGAAGACCTATTCTAACCCGGATCTTCACGGGGACAAGCATGGGTTGCTGAAGATCTATTCTAACCCGGATCTTCATGGGGGGACAGTATACTGACTCCAAGCTGACTAGTCCTTGTTTTAACCACATGGAGCCCAACACCAGGCTGTGTAAGAGTACCACCTGTTAACATATTTTGGTAAGACACAGCCAGGGACTGAGCCCCCGACCGTCTGCTGTCCAGGCAGAGACTCTATTCACTAGACCATGGAGGCAGTTTACATCGTCATAAACAAAACATGACATTAACAGTGTCAATATTAAAGGGGCTTCACCCTAAACATAAAATAATTCACACATCATCACAAATAGACAAGACATGATCAACAAACAGCAAAATGATCTGAAAAGTACAAACGTACACCAAAATATCAATTGTGGTTATGTCACATGACTGCCATGTGACACATCACATGACCAATATTCACCTGTAGTTGACCCCTCGATCCAGTGTAACTAAAGCAAGTAATCCAATCCACCTCGGCTACATCGACTGCGTTCAGTGGCTGCTATATCCTCCCCAACATGGAACCTGAAACCGAGGAGACACGTCAGCACAATTCCAGATTAACAAACACAATACTATGAATATTAGTTGTCAGGCTATTGTAACGTAGGGTGAATACGGAACAACAGAGCCCAGCAATATGGAGGATATCAGCTTCGTACATCCCTTCTAATGACCGGCTGCTTTGATTAACAACACAACTGTATAAAGATTGCTTGTCAGGCCAATGTCACATTCTGGCGTATTGTAGACTAATACATGCCTAAGTAATGCCTCTTACACAGATTAAGTAGTCATTAAATATACACCTTTTCAAAACTGGCCAAACACGTGGTCAACGTTCCATTGGGTACAATCAATATGTTTCTTCCTTTAACAACTGCAGGTCATTAATACTGATTTAAAATAGTCCTTCTGTTATTGCAGATTGGCAGGGACTGTCTGTGCAAGCTCTCTTGTATCAAAGATCGCTACTCAATTTTCGATAAGAATATTCCATTCGTCATGATACACAAGAATCGTTGCTAAATGCAATTCAAGAAAAAAGAGCAAAATGGCTGAAGTTCAGGGCGCCAAAGTTGGTTGAAAACCAGAAAAACACATTTTACTATTTTTGGGGCCTACATCTGTAGGTACTTTTCATGTGTTCAGTGAAGCAATGGAACAGAAAGGCCGCAGGCAATGCCAATCACTGACTCAACAACGCCTGCCAGTGTGGAGAATTGAACCAAAATCTTGTGCACCATAATCATACACTTGAACCACTTGACTTTCAAGCACTTTAATTCAAACTGGAAGTGCTCCTCTAAGACGACCAATCACTACGCAAGTAGCTTGACATAATGCACCTTTATTCCACATCATGTGTCTGGCAACTTGGGAATGAGTTAACACGACACTTCACTCAATATTACAGCGTTATTGAATATGGCCTTGATATCAGACCTCCGCTCAACGTGTGTGTGGTTGGTTGGTCGTGTGGTTGGTTGGAGTGTATTACCAACAGTGAAACACATTGAAAACGGTCAGATATCAGTTAAATTTTAGAAAATTTTCAATTTTATTTTAGAGAGAGTGAGTGAGTTGGGTTTAACGCCACTTTTAACAGTATTCTAGTTATATCACGGCGTGTCAGCTTAATGTGGGAGGAAAGCCCGAAGTGATACAGGTCTCAGTCGTTTACCACTTCGGTGAAACCCACGAGTATGGGTATGGTGCTGACAAACCTAGAAACATAATCGGGGTGAACCGGGATTCGAAGCCACAATCATAGGTTTCTGGCGTGCCCAAGGGCGCAACTCTGCACAGCGAATCATGGCGCCTTAGACGACCGTGCCCCCTTTTATTTTAGGACTTTGCTAATGTTATTCCTGAGTGTATCTTGGCCAATACTGAAGCACATGCAGGCAAGTGACTTTGTTTCAAATGTGCCTTTGTTCACCCAGCAGTGAATGGGTACCAAGTAGGATAAGATTGTAAAAAGACTGTTTACCGAAGGCAGCTTGGGTTGTATACTCCCCATGGAGATGAAGTGAGGTGAAATGGGGTTTAACGTCGCGTCCAAGATTATTGCACTTTTATAGCGATGTGTAGGCACATTTGTGTGTGTGGCTTCTTGTACTAGTCTGGACTGATGCCGATTTATAGTGCTAGCTCACTGAGATACCATGCTGCAGTTAAACATGAATACCCCACTCAGACACAGTATACTGACTCCGAGCCGACCAGTCCTTGTTTTAGCCCCTTAATGCCGCTCGCCAGGCAGGGTAACAACAAGTACCATCTTTTAAAGTCTTTTGGTATGACGTGGCTTGGGATTAAACGCCGGACCTTTCGCTCTACCACTAGACCACGGAGGCAGCTCCCCATGGAGTTGAGAATGAAAATCAAGTGTACACTGATCCATGTATGAGGTATGTACTTTGAGCATGTTTCAATAGATGGACCATGGCACATTATACAATTATTATTATTATTATTATTACATGACGGATTAACTACAGTAATATGAAATGATCAGGTGATCCTTAACCTTTTTTTAGTAGTATATGTACCACCGTAACACTTCAGCTGTCAGATCCGCTAAACATGCTAAGTGCTCCAAGATGTGAGGTTTCTGTGGGCAGGTTTGAAGTAGTTGTCACTCTGCCAGTACAATAGCAGTGGGCAGTCCAACCTCCTTCCCAGCACGTGACTCCTTCCTTCCCTGCTAGACTGTCTCACAGTCCCTGAACCATATTATTTTCCCTTGTTATCCCCTTCTCAGCTCTAGCAGCCTGTACTCATCCCCTTCTCAGCTCTAGCAGCCTGTACTCATCCCCTTCTCAGCTCTAGCAGCCAATACTCATCCACTTCTCAGCTCTAGCAGCCTATACTCATCCCCTTCTCAGCTCTAGCAGCCTGTACTCATCCCTTCTCAGCTCTAGCAGCCTGTACCCACCCCCTTCTCAGCTCTAGCAGCCTATACTCATACCCTGGACTTTTATTGGTCAGTCAAAGTTCGCGAAAGTTTGTTTTGACTTGACCTGTAATTGGAAGTCTTGGGCCTTAGCGAGAACTAGTATCTGATTTTAATGAGATTGAGGTATTCTAAGCATGTGATTAAATGTGATTAATCCAGTTTTGTTTATTCAAAACATTAATTGTTGATTGTTAAGCAAGTTTGTCTCTGCAGTTGTTGTAATATGCAGCTACTAGACGACTCGTCTCGCATCAAAACATGGGCTGTGTACTCGCGGGCAGTACACTGATCACTGTGTCGGATTAACGAGACTGGTTAATGAGCGATTTTGGCAATTTGTTGCAAATTTGGTGTGTTGGAGTCGGAGTGTGAGACTGTCGGATTAACAGCACTGATTTAATCAGTGTAATCATTAGTGTAGGATAAAGCCGATTGTCGGATTAACAAGTGTCGGATTAACGAGATTTGACTGTACGAAACTTTATTTTGGGGACTATTTGTCAGTCAACTGAAGAGAGTGGGAGACTGAGTGGGAGAGTGAGTGGGTGGGTTGGTGAGTTAGTTATTGTATTAAGCGTTGTCATGAACCCAAACAATCCGTTTCATACATTATCCAATGTCTGTCATCAAAGCCCAGTGGTGTTTAGGATGTCCCACCAAGGACAGCATGGGCTCACACAATGTACCCAGCGCACAAGTCAAGTCATCCTGACACAAACTGCAGCACACAATACAAAATGTTTCTCTAACATGTCAAAAGAGCAAGTCCCAATTTAATAACTCGGGATACACCAAAGTGACCTTCACCTTGTACTGTTGGCCGTCAGCCGGAAGCCAGAAGCTGGGATCAATATGGGATGGCTATCATCAGATAATATGTCCATCAGTTTGTAAGTTATTGCACTAAATTGGTTGCAGCTGATGAAAGCAGAAATATGACCTTCTTCCATTTCAATTCTCTGTGCAGGCAAAATTATCCCTGAATGGATCGAATTGTACGCCTACATCAGCCAACGCATCAGGAACTGCTAGATTGTTATTGGTTTGTGAATGAAATGAAATTGAATTTACAGCCATTTTGTTCACCTGTTCACACCATCCTCTGAGTATAAGAATATAATTGACAGTAAATCAACATGAACACTATCATTTTGCTACATATGTGTTTGTTTGTTTGTTTGTTTGTTTGTTTGTTTGTTTACTGCCGCTCACAGCAATATTCCAGCTACATGACAGCGGTCTGTAAATAAGTCTGGACTGACAATCCACTGATTGATGTCACGAGCATCGATCCACGCAATTGGGATAAGATGACATGCATCAACCAAGTCAGCGTTCCTGACCACTCGATCCCGTTAGCTGCCCCTTTACGACAAACATAGTCGCCTGTTACGACAAGCATGAGTGGCTGAAGACCTATTCTAAATGGCCAATATATGTGGATTAAGCTCAAGTGGTTATATACTGACACGTTTTTACTTGTACACGATAACCTCTGTGTACAGGGTATGACAGGGTATGACAGGGTATGACTTATAACAGGTTTAAATATGAAACGAAAAAAACGGCCTTAACATGCTTAAAGATCAATCTTCAGCCTTTCGTGTGATGAGCAAACCACGAGGCTACCCAACCCCTATTGACCAATAAAGTAATGACCACATACCGATGATGGTCAGTCACACACAAGACATTCCCGGTATCCTTGTAAGTCATGACAAGTAGGTGCCCCCTCGTCAACAGCAGTACTTATAGCGAGGCCCCATCAACACCACCCAATAGCTGACTATTGTGTGAAGCATACTGCCACAGCTTCCACTAAATAAATCACAACAATTTGGGATAATTGGACCATAGCATGATGAAAGCCACTTTAGTGACCACGGCGTCCCTTGAGTCAACAATGGCCCCAATGGGTAGTTTAGATCTCCCAGTTGAAATGGCAATTCCACACAAAGCTTTTCTCTTGGTATTACTAATGACCCTTAACCGTGATACCATATAATAGGAGTGATCTGATAACAGTATCTTTGAATAAGGACCTTGTACAATTCAGTCTGACTGTTGACTCAAATATTTTGAAGGATGGACACCCTTTTCCTATTTCTGATTTAGGCATGTAAGATATCCTCTGTGTGTGAGTGTGAGTGTGTGTGTGTATGTGTGTGTGTGTGTGTGTGTGTGTGTGTGTGTGTGTGTGTGTGTGTGTGTGTGTGTGTGTGTGTGTGTGTGTGTGTGCGTGTGTGCCTATTTCTGATTTAGGCAATTAACAATCTGCTACAGTTGAGGTTAGCTATGCAACATGTGCAATTTTGAAACAATCTGGTACAGGTGAGCTATAGACATGATAGACATGTAACATGCAAGTACATGTACAAATCTGTAACACTCTGGTTCAGGTGAGCTACAGACAACTTACATGTAAGTACATGTACAATTTTGTACAGAGCTCCAGATAACTTTTTGAGCAATTGAGTTTTTACTCTAGGGTTTGATTTTAATTGGGTTTTTACATTTTTCATTGGGTAACCAATATTTTTTCACTCATCTATTCATCACTCTATTGGGTTTTCCCTAAATTAGTGAACATTTTAAGATTTAAAAACATGAAATAAATTTTTAGATGTATATAACTGTTCTAAATATATAGGCTTGACTCGGAAACTAAATTGGCTCTTAATTGTGTTTCGGTAATTATCTGTGCAAGCTGTTTTAAACATTTGAGTTTTTCATTTAATGCATGCGTTTCTCTACGCAAATTAATTGGAAGTAATTGGGCTTTGAATATTTATATATTTTTATTTTTGGGGGTGGGGGTGGGGGAGTATTTTACGCAAATATGCTGCTTATCTGTAGCTCTGTTTATAACACTCTGATCCACATGAGCTACAGCAATGTAACATGCAAGAACCTGTAAACAAATTTAACACTCTAGTCCAGGTGAGCTACATACTATTCCAAGTACATACATGGAGACTATTTTATTTCTTCAAAGAGCCGACACGAAACTGAAAACAATCAAACTGCAACTTCACTTTGAGCACTTCCACCTGTGATATTCTACCTCCAGATGCAGGCCTTGCACATGCTACTTTCCACAAAACACATCTCCTGTCTGGGAGATAAAACATGTTATATCCTGGCCACTACAGATATGATGCAGAACAATCGGAATTGCCCACACTACACATCTGGAGCTACTACTACTGAGATACTACTTTCCTCCAAACATGTAATATATCCCTGGGGGATGACAACGGTGAAATGGGTTCTGGTCACAGTGGCAATACCGTATTCGACGTAATAAGCGCCCAGGGTGCTCTCAAAATGAGAAATAGGGGGCTCTCATCAGAATATTATTTTCTCGAAAAAAAGATAACTGAGAGTTGAAAGATAAATTAGGTGGTTTATGCTGACACCCTGAAAAGTTTACATATGAGAGATATATTTCTTCAGAATTTAATGGCCCATAATTAACGGTGCATACAACACACGATTGCATATTATACATGAATAAATAAGTATTTTGTACATTGATCAATCGGAAAGGGTGCTAATTGGGATTGTTCACGAGCCAATATATTAGCAAATATCGCCGTGGGCGCTTATTACGTCGAATACGGTATACATCACGAGAAGGGAGGGTTTGTGTCTCACACGACAGTGTATAGCCATCTCAGGAATGAATGGCATTCGGGATGTGACAAAGAGCTTTGCCGCCAAGATTCCTAACCTTACAAGAAATATGTGGGGTATAATCATGTGGAGGTAGAAAAACACCGAAAAACATAAAAAGGTAATATGTATTGTTCACAGTCGGCAGGCAGCCAGCCTTGTTGTGGGGACATGTGAGATCTCTATCCATTAGCAATTACAAGAAAACATTCTTCCACAGCAAAGGGATTGCATGCATTGTTCTTAAAGAGCAATCACGGAGCTGTTTCGTGAAATGCTGAAGAGGCTTTTTTTAACACTACTTATCACCATCATCACATCATCATGCCTTCGTAACTATATTTAGTAACAAGGCTATAACAAGAACTCAAGAAGTATGCTTTTTTGGACAGAATGAGAAAAAATACCAGGCAAAATGAGAAAAAAAAAGAAGCAAGTTTAATTTTACATTGCTTTCAGCAATATTGCAGCTATATCATGGCAGGGGACACAGAGAAGTGAGAAAAAATAAATATCTGAATAGTTATTTGGCTGTAATGATAATTTCTTTTTACCATGGTTACCATGGTTACCATTGTTACTGATTTGCTTCTTTATTTATATGCTTAAGAGAGAAAACTTTAATAGATAGATGGACTTAAGACTTTGAAGAAATCTTTGATCATGCCAGAAAGTCATCAGTGATTTTGACACAAAAATCTGATGACTTGGACCCAAGAAATGTAATAAGTCAGTGAGTCAAATTGGTTGAATATGTATACGATCTGGCGGATGAATGTCACTAAAAGAAAAGCCCTTGACTAAGTCAATATAGCTCCTGACAGTGTTTCCCTATGACACAGTGAGTGAGTGAGTCAGTGAGTATGGTTTTACGCCGCTTTTAGCAATATTCCAGCAATATCACGGCGGGGGACACCAGAAATGGGCTTCACACATTGCACCCATGTCGGGAATCGAACCTGGGTCTTTGATGTGACGAGCTAACGCTTTAACCACTAGGCTACCCAACCGCCCCTCTATGACATAAAAAATATTATGCAAGGACACACTGCTCAGAATTTCAATTACATTGTTTGATGGCTTTGTATTGTTTCATTCAATCGATTCTGTAAGTAGGACCAATCCTTACTATTTACTTATTAATTATAAAATGCGTGGCAGCTTGCTTGACATTTTTACAAAATTCTGCCAACTTAAAGAAACAATCTGTCGAACTGAAATTTTATCGGTCTATGACTGGTGACTGACGGCCATCCTAAACTCTGGTCATATGGAAGAAAATACTTCGATTGTAGTGTGAGAATGTCATCTTTACAATTGCTGAGCATGATTTTTGTCATTTTATTCAATATGGAAGATTAACCCAGTCTCCCAAGCATATCTAGTCAACATATTCTCTTCATCGAAAGATGGTTTTCAGTATTATTTACTGTTATTCACAAGTGTGATAAGTATTTCATGTTTGTGTGCATGGCATAAGTGCGCACTGAACATATTAATGCATCTGATAGATCTTCCAAATGATGCAAAACAGGGATGACATTAATAACTTATCTAACCTATTCTGGGACCGCCTCCGTGGTCTAATGGTAGAGCGTCCGCCCAGAAAGCGGAAGGTCCGAAGTTCGATCCCCGGCCGCGTCATACCAAAAGACGTTCAAAGACGGTACTTGTTGTTACCCTGTCTGGCGCTCGGCATTAAGGGGCTCAAACAGGGACTGGTCGGCTCGGAGTCAGTATGCTGTGTCTGAGTGGGGTATTCATGTTAAACTGCGGCATGGTATCTCAGTGAGCTAGCACTATAAATAGGCATCAGTCCGGACTATTACACGCAGCCACACAAATACACACACGTTGCTATATAAGTGCAATAATCTTTGACGCGACGTTAAACCCCATTTCACCTCACCTAACCTATTCTGAATTTAATTCTGACTTAAACCAAGCAAACTGCTCTATGATCATTGACGAATAAGCAAATAGCAAGCGATTCCATGGCATTTGATTGGCTAATCTATAAATTTAAAACCACATAGTTGTATGTATGTCTAAGGATAAGGATGCCTCTTTAAGTAAAAATATTTTTAAGAATTGACTTCAATATGTTTTGCCATCTAATATTTGTATCCGTCTAAACTAAGAAAAAAAATTAGACCACGCCCACTGGAGGACTGATGTTTCCTGATTGGCTGATAATAGGATGGGCGGGGCTTGGGTCACATTATGGAGCTGATTTGTATCGGTCTATAGCATTTTGTGTTGCTTAAACAAGCAGTCTGTGAAGCTATTATTGTTGACATATTTATTAGAATTGACTTCAATATGTTCCTGAAGTTTTGGAGTAACAAACGTAAAAGCCCATAGGCACACTGTACTATGTTGGCTTACACAGTGCACACTGGCTTTAAAGTTTATAACCCCATAAACACAAAAAATATTGAACTCAATCCTTAAATAAATCATTTTACTTAATAGAGGCATCCTTAAACATGTTACAGTTAAGTGGTTTTAAATTTACCGATTTGAGTCGACAGGCCTTTAATCATCAAAGACATTTTCCATCTTTTAAGAATATCAACTAGAGAGATGATATCCAAACTCTATTAAAAGCTGCATCGATTGACTGACAGTAGTGACTGATCGCAAAGGACAAAAAAAAATTAGATTTAAAGGGTCTTTTCTTGCAAGGATACAAGTGAAACAAGTATTTGAGGCCACCTTTCTATTTCATGTAAATATACTTCTCCAAACAAGTCAAAGAAAACCAACAGTTGGAAAGCTGTCTGTTGCAATCCCCATTTCTAGCCATTTCTAGCCAAAGATGAGCTGTATAATGTTTTTTTGTTTGTTGTTTAATGCCGCACTCAGCAATATTCCAGCTATATGACAGCGGTCTGTAAATAATTGAGTCTGGACCAGACAATCCAGTGATTGACATCATGAGCATCGATCCAGTTGGGATATGATGACATGCATCAAACCATGTCAGCGAGCCTGATCACCTGATCCCGTTAGTCGCCTCTCACGACAAGCATAGTCGACTTTTACGGCAAGCATGGGTTGCTGAAGACCTATTCAACCCCGGATCTTCACGGGTCTCGTATATATACATACAGACAACTCACAACAAGTTAAGGAAACCCACAATTGGAAGGCTGTGTGTTCCAATACCCGCCAGCCATGACAGATTAACCATGGTCACATCAAACAAATTGGCTGTTCCTTAATTTCTTTTGAGCAGTAGATGTTAATTTGGTTGTTGTTGTGGGCAAACAAATCGTTTCTTGTTCTTGTTTTGATGGCATTCAGTGAGTGAGCTCGTGAACATGGTCATAAACTAGAGTCAGCCGAAAACTGACATGTCAGCCATTAAGGCAAAATATAAATAAATCTGAGGGTATTCCATGACAGCCGAACTAAAGATTGAGAACAGACAGTCATCCAATAATTTATCTACTTCCCCTAAGGCCAATTTCACACCATCTCTCTTTGAACTGTAACAAGCTTTCTGATTGGCAGTTAAGATTAACACACTTCACTTCTACACTGACCTGGAAATAACAGCACTGATCCAGGAAATCTGGGTTTTTACAAAGATCTCCGTCACCGATCTTTGAACTACAATTCTTGCAAATTCCCTGATTCTCATTTCAGATTAGCTCTCTCCACTTCTAACCTGACCCGGAAATCATCCATTACTCCGACCTCCGTTTTCACAATCACCAACTATTCCAACTACAACTGTTACACATTTTCCGATTGGTCGTTTAGATAAGTTCCCACCTTTCCCTGAACAGGATGTGCCCTGTTCCCTGATCAGAAGAGCTCGGGGAGAAATTCTTTGATGAGATTCTCCAGATATAACATCTGGGGTTCCTCGGAGGTTTATGACCCCCATCCTACATTTGAGATGGAGCTCTCCACAAAAGGAAATCATAAAGCCGCTATATTCTCAGGTGAAAGTGGCGAGTACTAAAACCCTGTAGGATCAGGCTTGAATTGCTGCCATATGTTGGCCAGATTAACATGGTGGAGTTGTTTAGGGGGATAGTGCCCTGAGAGCTGAAGTTGGTATTTTGGCATCTTAAAAGATTTCACCAGATGCGCATGTTGAAGTCACTCTTATTTGTCACTCTCTGAACGGTGCTGGGGACCTATTCTTTCCTGGAATCTCCACAGGGAGACAAGTATGGGTACTGGGGACCTACTCTGCCCTGGAATATCCACAGGGAGACAAGTATCGGGTGCTGGGGACCTACTCTGCCTTGGAATCCCCACAGGGAGACAACTTTGGGTGCTGGTGACCTATTCTGTCCTGAATCTCCACAGGGAGACAAGCATGGGTGTTGGAGACCTACTCTGCCCTGGAATCCCCACAGGGAGACAAGCATGGGTGCTGGAGACCTACTCTGCCCTGGAATCTCCACAGGAGGGAGACAAGCGTGGGTACTGGGGACCTACTCTGTCCTGGAATCTCCACAGGGAGACAAGCGTGGGTACTGGGGACCTACTCTGCCCTGGAATCTCCGCAGGGAGACAAGCGTGGGTACTGGGGACCTACTCTGTCCTGGATTCTCCACAGGGGGGGGGGACAAGCATGGGTGCTGGGGACCTACTCTGCCCTGGAATCCCCACAGGGAGACAAGCATGGGTGCTGGACATGAACTGACCTGGGTACCCCTCCTCTAAACAAGGAACTGCTGTGTTCCGCAACAACTGAGAGATCTACAAGTCACATATATCAGGTAAATCATAACACTACTTGACCTCAGAGACACAATACAGAGACCTCACAGTCCATCACCTTGAAGATATCAGGGCTGCCATATAGATAATGAACACACAATACATGAAGAAATTATGAGATGGATTCAGCATGAATATTGCTGTTTGTTTGTTGTTTAATGCTGCACTCAGCAATATTCAAGCTATATGATGGCGGTCTGTAAACAATCGAGTTCGAACCAGATAATCCAGTGATTGACATCATGAGCATCGATCCACGCAATTATGAAACGATGGCATGCATCAACCAAGTCAGGGAGCCTGACCACCCGATCCTGTTAGTCGCCTCTTACGACAAGCACAGCCTTTTATGAAAAGTACTGAGTGACGCATAAAAGAACATTCATTCACTCACTCACTCACTCACTCACTAACTGTGTAGACCCACAAAGAGTCCAGACAGACAGTTCAATCCATGGCTGTAAAGTAACGGCTTCCATTCCTAGGTTCAGTTAACATTCGGAAAACAGTCTGCTGAAATATTTCTCCATAGTGGTAGTAATAATTTGAATATGTCTGGTAAGCAATACCAGCATTCATCAATTCACTCGCCCCCAATCTGCAGGCTGTTTTCACAACCTAATGACTCCCACGTGTGCGGCTCAAAATCACAACAAGTGGCCTGATGGGAAACGTTTCCAGGAAACACACGTACAGATATTTACCCAACACTTGCACCAGATCAACCTGCTACCATATAATACTGAATGAGAAACAATGCCATAAAAAGGCTATATCAACCATGGTATCGTCATTAAGAAACAACAAATTTATCCAACTTTTGTAGGCTTAATCCTGTTAATAGACTTAATTTTGCAAATAGAATGATACCAATGTAAATAATAGGGGTGACTATTGGTCTGGAAATCACTATAGCGATAACTTTTGATATTTAAAGAAACTATTGTGATAACTATTGATATTGCAAGCAACTATTGCGTTAAATATTGATACTTTTCAGTGTATCATTTTAGATGGATTTTAGAGTTGAATTAAACCTTGGAACTGAAGTTTCCTTTGAATGTGATAACCATAACAACAAATCGAAAGTAAAGATAGGACTGATTTGTTTTTTCTTTAACCTAATAATTTAAGAAAAAGAAACTTCCACATTACCATGTGTAAATTACTTCCACTCATGATCAAAAGAAAAACAAATTTGAACAGCATTGCATGTACTTATTATATGGTAAATACAATCGAAACTATCAATATTCCTTAATGAAATTGATACTATTGATCAGAACTGATTTAACAATTGATTTATTGACTTACCAAGTGCTTAACAATAGCAATATATCGATATTTCGATTTATCGTGACACTCCTAATGAATAATTAAGTGAGAAAAGCAGAACCACTACGAACCTGTTCTTTAAAATTCAGATGTTTTCATCAAACCCATCCAACAAATTTGTTTTTATTTCAGCTGTATGCACAGGAAACTGTAACCATGTTACCATGGTTACAATTATTTAATTTGTTCACTGCCCTGTTCACGCTCAGATAACAGGATGCTGAGAGTCATGGGTAATTGATGAAAGGTCAAAGGTCGGAAGGCCTGTATCGCATACATTGTCTAGTGGATGAGGCCGAAATAGAACATGACATCGGTCCTGCTGATGCTTTCCTTTGCCACTAAAAACATTCAATTCTTACTTTTCACAAAAATGAAGTAAGGGCAATAAACATGTTTATAACTTATGTAAAAAAAACAACATGGCTGCTTCCAAACCAACCAAAACGTCATGTCCATGATATTGGAAAAACAAAATATATTTTTGGACTGACCGACATGTAATCTTTGTTTGATTGTGGATTACAATCTGTTGAGATTGGTCCACATCCATTTCATACGGACCGCGGAGGGCGGAGGGTCTGGGCTTCGATCCCCAGCCGTATCATACCAAAAGACGTTAAAAGATGGTACTTGTTGTTACCCTGTCCGGCGCTCGGCATTAAGGGGCTACAACAAGGACTGGTCGGCTCGGAGTCAGTATACTGTGTCTGAGTGGGGTATTCATGTTAAACTGCGGCATGGTATCTCAGTGTGCTAGCACTATAAATCGGCATCAGTCCGGACTAGTACATTGTAGTACAAGCAGCCACACACACACACACACACACACACGTGCATGCAAGTCGCTATATAAGTGCAATAATCTTGAACGCGACGTTAAACCCTATTTCACCTCACCTCCATGTCATAAACCACCATTGCTAACTGAACATGGCTTTGACAAATATTCCAATTTATTTTACCAATGATAAATCTATTTTTTAAAATGGCCTCTGACCATGTTGACAATGAATTAATTAACTGAATTGTTAGTTAAACATAGCTTGACAATGATGGAACATTTTTCTCCTTAAATTTACCTTGATGATGGAACAATTTCACAAAAAATTTGTGTCACAAGCCGGATTCAAACCCGTGTAGTGTGTACCAAAGACTAAGTAACCACGGTAACGAATGAATCATGTGGAATTAACAAAGATGTATTTACTTTGTTTGTTTGTTGTTTAACGCCACACTCAGCGATATTCCAGCTATATGACGGCGGTCTGTATACAATTGAGTCTGGACCAGACAATCCAGTGATTGATGTCACAGACTGATAGTTAATTTGTTTATGAATGGGGATAATTAGATTCCTTCAGTATTTTATTATTCATGTTGAACGTACGAGTGATTCAGTAGGGGTTTCGAAACAAATATTTTTTTCTTGATCAGAGCTATGTTTTCTCATAATGGGCTCATTATCATCAGCAAATGATATTTCTGAGATTGATAAACATGATAAACTGAGCTCAAGTTGATAATTGTGTGATTGATACATGTGATCGAGTTGATATTTACGTGATTGATACATGTGCTCGAGTTGATATTTGTGTGATTGATACATGTGATCGAGATGATATTTGTGTGATTGATAAATGTGATTGAGTTGATATTTGTGTGATTGATACATGTGCCGAGTTGATATTTGTGTGATTGATACATGTGATCGAGTTGATATTTACGTGATTGATACATGTGCTCGAGTTGATAATTCTGTGATTGATAAATGTGCTCGAGTTGATATTTATGTGATTGATAAATGTGGTCGAGTTGATATTTACGTGATTGATACATGTGCTCGAGTTGATAATTCTGTGATTGATAAATGTGCTCGAGTTGATATTTATGTGATTGATAAATGTGGTCGAGTTAGTCCACATGGACATGCATTCAGGGAACATAATTTACGTGCATCAAGCTGGGTCGACTCAATGTTTTCTCAAAACAATATTGTTTACACATTTTAGTGAGTGAGTGAGTTTGGTTTAACGCCTCTTTTAACATTATTCCAGTTATATCACAGCGTGTCTGCTTAATGTGGGATGAAAGCCCGAAGTGATGCAGGTCTCAGACGTTTACCACTTTGGTGAAACCCATGAGCACGGGTATGGTGCTGACAGGGATTTGAACCCACAATCATAGGTTTCTGGCGTGCCCAGGGGACGCAACTCTGCACAGCGAATCGCGGCACCTTAGACGACTGGGACCCCCATAAACCACCACCCCCCTCCCGTCATGACAACTGACATCTTGTTCATGACTCCTACACGATCCGCAACAGGCAGCATGTCAAGTTGCAATCACATTCTACCTTACTTTCAGTGGAAGTCTCAATGACTGTGCTATAAAACCAGACCCCAGGTTATGCAATCTCCATTTATCAGTGCACGTTTTCTTACAATGTGTCACCCGGGAAACATCTGTACAAGAACTCTGATTGTTATATGGTGTGAAAAGTCTGCCTTAGTCAGAGAGGAAACTCATCACTGGGGTAAGATTACACTTGAAGCACACTCCACTACAGTGTCATAGCTGGAGGTACACTGTATGGAGCTGTGATGCAAGGCCCAGGGAAAAATCAGTGATACTTCCAATGCAACTGAAACACACATTGAACAAACATGGCCTGAACAGTCAAGTTTGCCATCTCCCTGATTCAACAAAGATACGACAGAAGGCTAGCATGACCTGAGTGAGGTGACTAATCATGCTAATCTTGCCCTGAAAAGTACAGACATTCTGCCTCGTTACCAACACCAGCTTGCAGGTCATAGTTTGGTTGGTTGGTTTGTTGTTGAACGCCGCACTCAGCAACATTCCAGCTATATGTCGGCGGTCTGTAAATATTTGAGTCTGGACCAGACAATCCAGTCATTGATATCATGAGCATCGATCCACACAATTGGGATCGATGACATGCATCAACCAAGCCAGTGAGCTTGGGTTAGTGAGTGAGTGAGTGAGTGAGTGGGTGGGTGGGTGAGAGTGTGAGTGAGTGAGTGAGTGAGAGTGAGTGGGTGGGTGTGTTTTGAGTGAGTGAGTGAGTGAGTGAGTGAGTGAGTTAGTGGGTGGGTGGGTGTGTTTTGAGTGAGTGAGTGAGTGAGTTAATGGGTGGGTGAGTGTGAGTGAGTGAGTGAGTGAGTGAGTGAGTTAGTGGGTGGGTGGGTGTGTTTTGAGTGAGTGAGTGAGTGAGTTAATGGGTGGGTGAGTGTGAGTGAGTGAGTGAGTGAGTGAGTGAGTGAGTGGGTGGGTGGGTGGGTGGGTGAGTGAGTGAGTGGGTGGGTGGGTGGGTGGGTGAGTGAGTGAGTGAGTGAGTTAATGGGTGGGTGAGAGTGAGTGAGTGAGGGTGGGTGGGTGAGTGAATGAGTGAGTGAGTGAGGGTGGGTGGGTGTGTGGGTGAGGGTGAGTGAGTGAGTGAGTAAGTGAGTGAGTGAGTGAGTGAGCTTACTAATACTACACTGCTCATCACCCCAATGGTAGAGGACAACATATCTCCAAAAACCCTTCCTCACTAAATCAATACAAGACTGTCTCATACACAAACAAAATACCACTTACACAACATATCATCTATCAAATTCACCTGAAGTGAGCAATACAAGAACCTGCTGTCCCACAAAGTACCTCCATTAACTACCAAGAACCGAAAACCTAACTTACTTGATCACTCCGTGTTACCGTACAGCCCGATCTCACCTCTACCACAAGCATGTAGTGACTAAAGCCATTTGTAGGGGAGCAGTACCCAACAGCATGATTTATAGGTATTCAGCTTTGGCTTTTACTGTTGCGTTACCAAGGTCAACCCATACAAACCCCACTCCAACTGCCCTGATAAGTCTTCACATGCCGGTGCAATTTCCCTTCTACTTTCAGATTCCTGATTAACTTCATCATGATAAGGCGAACAAGCTGGCCTGGTTGGCCAATATTGATATTAGTTTGTACACTGCAAATGTTTCTTTGATTACAAGATAAGTGGTTATTATGTTCGGATTTTTAAAAATTGCATAAATAATTTCTTTGAAAGCATACATACATCACAGACGTTGCACCTGAGGTAAGCGATGTAGCGATAAGCTGGAGGTCTATGGGCTTTAAGGTTCAGTTCATCTGATCACGATTCTCTGATGCACTGGTGCACCACAGCATTAATATATTACAGTTTGATGCACAAAACACTTCATTCTGCTTTGACATGTATTGATAAATTGTTTTGTGTTATCTGGACATCTTCAAATTGGCTGACTGACATGTAAGCCTTATATAAAAATCAGTCAGTCTTTGATCCATTTTTTGCATCAAATATTCATTACATTTTCAAAATCCATGGGACTGATAGCATCTCAAATTCCTGGAACAAATCATATTTTACTCGTCGGAATCTGATAATTACTGTGAACTGAAACAATGTTACTATTTCACCAAAGCCAAATATTTTTTCACTACATTAATTGGGGGAATGGGTGGCCCAGTTGTCTGAGGCTCTGTGATTTGCTGTGCAGAGTTGCGTCCCTTGCGCATGCCAGAAACCTATGATTGTGGGTTTGAATCCCGGTTCGCTCCGATTATGTTTCTAGGTTTGTCAGCACCATACCCGTGCTCGTTGGTTTCACTGAAGTGGTAAACGTCTGAGACATGCATCACTTCGGGCTTTCCTCACACATTAAACATGTTAAGCTGACACCCTGTGATATAACTGGAATACTGTTAAAAGTGGCGTTAAACCCATATCACTCACTCACTCACTACATCAATAGCTGACCCTTCCCTGTACCGAATCTGTAAACATTATGGCTCCATCGGGCTCCATCAGACTCCATCGGGCTCCATTAGACTCCTGTAAGCAATCACTAACCATCTCATTCTATTGAGACGTGTCTACAGGGCACTTGTCACATGTAAAGTGAGCTTGGGTCAGTCGAGACCGATCGATACGCTCTTTCACTATCCCCCTGATTATCCCCCCTTGATGTCCGGCCCTCAATCTCACCCACAATGCATCACCCTCATAACTCCCGGTATATAACCCTTATATCTCCCAGCACAGTTCTGTCCGGTGTGACATAAATCACCCTGAAATTCATCCGAGTCCTACATCAGTGTAGCTTCAGAGACAAAACATCAGTAGCATTACTTACACAGCCAAAGGCCGAACCTGTGAGTCACAGTTGACCTCATAGCGAAACCAGTGCGTCACATATGGATCCGTTGACACAGTGTCTGTCCGGGTATATGCAGGACAAACACCCCTTGACTGTAGACTTATCATCCCCAGCTGCCATCGTGTACACAGCTAAACTAATAATCAATGCTGGAGTACTCAATTAACACCTGAAACGTCTTGGCATATTTACAAATCAATCAATCTTCAAAGAATATGCTAAGGTAGTACTGGTATTCGATACCAACTCTTATAAACAGGTCATTAATGCTGATCAATCTTTAGTCATTTTTGAATCCTTTGTTGATGATAATAATCTTGGTGTTGTTTAGCCTTTGAGTGAGTGAGTGAGTGAGTGAGTGAGTGAGTGAGTGAGTGAGTGAGATATTACATGAATTAGGCTATCATAACCAGTTACACATTAAAAAAGAAACAGGTTATCATTGATATACATAATACTATCTTGTTACAGTGTTCGTGCTTGTTATTTAACACTGCACTCAGCAATATTCCAGCTCTATGGTGGCAGACTGTAAATAATCAAATCTTGTCCAGACAATCCAGGGATGAATATTGGAGCAACGATCCACGCTGTCGCAATACAATGACATGCAATACAATCTTTAAAATCAGCTAGCTTGACCACCATGTCCATTTGGTTGCCTCTTACAACCAGCATAGGTTGCTGGGGACTTACACTAACCCCGAATCTCGAGCTGGGGTTTGTTACATATCCCCCTGGTCTAGTGCAATATTTGGAAATGGAGTTTGGCTTCTTATACCCCACTCTTGGTTCCTTGCCATTTTATACCTTCTCTTCAGTGGAGAAAATATAATGCTGTTCTGTATTTTTCTCTATCCCAAAACATCAAAAGGCACCAGTTCCCCGCTAGACTGATCTGCATAGCAAGTCTCATTAAGAAATATTCAACAGTTTTGTTCTGCTTCCAGAAATGAGTACGGCCTTCATTTTCAGTAAAGTCCAACTCGTGTCATGAAAACCAAAAACTATATACAACAGTGTACAAGAAAATCAAAAATATATACATGAAAACCAAAAATATATACATAAAAAACAACAAAATATATAAAAAAAACCAAAATTCCCAATTCATCAAAAGGCACCAGTACCCCAGCTGGTACACTCCACTAGACTGTAGACTGATCTGTAGAGCAAGTTTTTCAAGTAATATTCAACAGTTTTGGAGTTCTGCTCTACCCTCATTTTCAGTTAACATGGTTAAGTCCAACTTTTTATCCCCTCCTCCTCCCCCCCCCCCCCCCCCCCCCCCCCAAAAAAAAAACAACCCCAAAAAACAAAAAAACAAAAAACAATTAAAAATGATCAAAAGGCACCATTTTACCACCAGCCTGATCTGAAAAAGCAAGTTCAGCACTGGAAACACTAACTGGAAGGTGGACAAACAGACAGACAGACATGCAGATCGCTATATCCGTTCGTTTTTCAAACCGGGGGAATAAAAATGAACTGTGGATTTGTTTTTCACTCCAGGTGCGTCTTCATGAGTAGTCACAGTAATGGGGTTAAATAACACTGATATTTCCCAATTAAAACAGAAATACTGTTTCCCTAATCATGTCACAATAAAAAGTATCTCAGAAAGGTTCACAAGTGTGTTCTGATACACATATTACTGGGAACATATCGTGACTCAGGCAATTCATTTCAGCCCTAATATAGAACTTGAGCATGTCTTGAACAGACAAGGCACAAGTAAAAAGTGTGAACACGAACAATGCCCTTGGGACACAGTGACACACTACGGACTCACAGATGTGGTGGAGGCGTCGTGTGGTGTAGGCGTGTGTGGTGTAGTGGACAGTGTCTGCCCAGAGAGCAGAATGTCTCTGGTTTGATTCACTGACTGCCTGTGTGGTGTAGTGGACAGTGTCTGCCCAGGGAGCGGTAGGTCTGAGGTTTGATCCCCTGACTGTCTGTGTGGTGTAGTGGACAGTGTCTGCCCAGAGAGTGGTAGGTCTGAGGTTTGATCTCCTGACTGTCTGTGTGGTGTAGTGGACAGAATGTCTGCCTAGAGAGTGGTAGGTCTGTGGTTTGATCCCCTGACTGTCTGTGTGGTATAGTGGACAGTGTCTGCCCAGAGAGTAGTAGGTCTGAGGTTTGATCCCTGACATGCTGACTGTCTGTGTGGTGTAGTGGACAGTGTCTGCCCAGAGAGTAGTAGGTCTGTGGTTTGATCCCTGACATGCTGACTGTCTGTGTGGTGTAGTGGACAGTGTCTGCCCAGAGAGTGGTAGGTCTGAAGTTTGATCCCCTGACTGTCTGTGTGGTGTAGTGGACACAAATGTCTGCTCAGAGAGCAGAATGTCTGTGATTCGATCCTCTGACCGCCTCACAAAATCAATTATGTGAAGCCAATTTTTTATGTTGTCAACCCAGAAGTGAAGTTATTTTCCCCCAGTATTTTGTTTTTACTGATCCCATTGTTTACATCCCCTGAAGTTCCTGGAATGTCACTGAAAGCAACGAAACATCACTCACTCACAGCAAATCTATCCACCTTTTCTTGTTAAGAAATCACAGTTTTGATCATAAAAACGAAAAACAAAACATTGAACAATATCGGCCTGTTACAAATTGGAGAAATTCTCCATGTTCTTGTTACTGGTACTTAGACAGTAATGTCTACCACATCAATTCCTGAAATAGTCTGACATTCTGAATCAAAAAACATTTTCTGTAATTGGAATCCGGCCATCAAGGAGCAATGCAATAGCACCACACATCTGGGAGCAAGTTTCCACCAGTAGCAGATTAAAGTCGGCAAGTAAAAACACCGTCAAGCAATGACTTGCAAATCAATAGTTATTTCAGACCAGATTCCAACCAAGAAAATATGTCTGGCAGGTTTGGACTCTTGGCTTAGTTTAGCTTCCCTCTGTTCATCTCTGCACTTGGGTATATTACTATCATGGGAGATTAGAGTAACGAGTACCGCACTGGTTGTGCTGATATTTAGACACTGAACACTTCCTACCCTCTATACGTTCATCAGTACATGTCAATGTTAACACAGGTTGATGTATCTACGTGGAATGCTTATGAAGCTAAATTAGCACTTATGTCAAGGTAGAAAATAGACACTGGTATAAATGAACATAACCATGATAACACAAATAAAACTGATTTCAAACTTGTTGACAGCCTAAAATTATTATTATTATTATTATGTGTGTGTGTGTGTGTGTGCGTGCATGCGTGTCTGCTTGTACTAGTCCAAACTAATCGCGATTTTATAGTGCTAGCTCACTGAAATACCATGCCATAGTTTAACATGAATACCCCACTCAGACACAGTATACTGACTCCAAGCCAACCAGTTCTTGTTTCAGCCCCTTAATGCCGAGCACCAGACATGGTAACAACGAGCGCCAGACATGGTAACAACAAGTACCATCTTTTAAAATCTTTTAGTATGATGCGGTCGAAACATCTGAGACCTGCATCACTTTAGGCTTTCCTCCCACATTAAGTTGACACGCCGTGATATAACTGGAATAGTGTTAAAAGCGGCGTTAAACCAAACTCACTCACTCACTCTGACCTAGGAGTTTTAGTGTATCGCCAATTCTCGATGCATAGATCATGGGATGAACATCACATCTTACCCATGAATCACAACATTTCTTTATATGTATATCAGACATGTACCATGGATACTGTGCAATTTTCAACATTCTACAATATATAAATTTGTCAGATAGTGTCAGAGAAAACGAACCTGTGGCAAAGAACTAATGGAATTCACTTTCAGATTGTGCCTACATTGTTATGACACCTGTTACTTTACTAAACAATTTGTTCATTAAAATGATAAATAGTATTGCTACCATACTGTTTTTCTACAAACTGATCCACTATAAATTAATTCATATGAGTGTAAGGTATCAAGTGTTGATCATCTGTGATTGTTTAATGAACAAATGTTGTTTTAATGAAATTATTAATCAACCTTTTATTTGCTTGTGTTGCACATAACAGTATGGATGAATGAACATGCAGAATTCTGCCTGCTAGTTTCAGCACCAACACACAGCCACATGTCCCGATACAGTGTTTCCATTGTCTTCCAGCAACCTTTGCTTTTAGTAAAAGGCGACTATGCTTATCGTAAGAGGCGACTAACAGGATCTGGTGGTCAGGCTCGCTGACTTGATAGATGCATGTCATCGTATCCCGATTGCGTACATCAATGCACATGATGTCAATCACTGGATTGTCTGGTCCAGACTCAATTATTTTCGGACCGCCATCATATATTTTTCAGTGCAGCATTAAACAACAAACTTAAATAATGCCCGTTATTCTTATCTAGTTTAAGCAACATCAGCTATGCAATATTCCATGTATATGACGAAATCCTGTTAATAATGAATCTGGACCAGTCAATCCAGTGAAATTCGGGTACGACGACACTCAATCATGCAAGTCACCGAGCCTAACCAAACTATCGGTACAGTGGAGTTTAAAAAAATCAAACCTTTGAGGGGAATCAAACCTAGGCCTCAGGCATATAAGCCTTTGCTTTAACCACTAGGCTACCCCAACATCCCATATTAACCCGTGAAAACCCATGCTTGCTGTAAAAGGTGACTATGCTTGTTGTAAGACGACATCTGGTGGTCAGGCTTGCTGACTTGGTTGATGCATGTCATCGATTCCAATTGCATGGATCGATGCTCATGATATTAATCTCTGGATTGTCTGGTCCAGCATCGATTATTTACAGACCGCCGTCATATAGCTGGAAAACAGTTGAGCATGGCGTTTAACAACAAACCAAGTCACCAACCAACCAACCAACCAACCAATCCTCCAAAAATCCAACCAATCTTATGCATCTGCACACTAGAATTATCTCAAAAGACACCATACAGATCAATACGCCAAGCATCCTTCAAATGGACAGCTTCTTGTAAACTGCAGCGCCTTTGGCGACCAATAAAGATTCATCAGTACCAACATGCAAGAGAGTGACCCAGAAAAAAACCATGACGTTTCTAAGCAACAAACCACAGTCATATAATCCATGTATGATAAAAGCCTGGCCGTAATGTTACATGTTGTTTGCAACCATGTACAACATAGTTACACACAGCAGCAGGTAATGGATCAAAAGTGGACATTATGAAACATTACTACCAGGCACTTGTGTCTGAGATAAAAGCACCGACTGGAAATGGCCATGATACAACTGTGTCTATACGGAGTTGTGGAATACAGATGAAAGCCATGTCATACGGATCAAAGAAACAGCCTTGCAATCAGTTTACTCCATAAAGGCAAATCAGATCTGAAACCTCTTTTCTAAATGACTAAAGGTAGGGTATATACATACATGCACGGAATCATCAAGGAAGCCTGGTTGTCTAGACAACCAGAAAACAGCATGAGAGTATTGGTGTTATCGAAATGATGGAGTGCAGGAAGAGCTGAAGCATCCACTGATTGGTTTATCACAGATTCATGCAACCAATCACAATCATATGTGGGTTTTTTTTTATATTGGCCTTTCATTTTCCTGATATCACTCCTAAACAGTTGAAAAATCTGTTTTTCAAAGGCAGGGAATATGAAAGCTAGGATCTTCACTTGTATTCTAAGCAGAAATGTAACAAATTACTGTCTGTGTGGCAATTCAATACGTTAAAGGGCTGTACTCAGGGATTGTTAGGTTATTTGTCAGGTTATTTGAGCCAGTTTGAGTCCTGTGCCTTTGGCAGGCTCATATGTAAGTTCCCACTTTGAAGGTATTGAAAAGACTCAACAATGCATGCTTTATGTAAGGGTAATTGGTTGATCATGTTGATTGCCCCTGAGCACCATCATAGGTTCAACATGTTCCGGTTTCTGTCGGCTCTCAGGATAGTCTTACTTTAGTGAGTGAGTGAGTATGGTTTTACGCTGCTTTTAGCAATATTCCAGCAATATCACGGCAGGGGACACCAGAAATGGGCTTCACACCTTACTTTATCAAGGTCATGCTGGAGAAATGAAAGCATCCGAACGTCAGTTGGCATGTTGAGCTAGATCCACATGCAACGATACAACAAGATGATGATGATGATGATGAAGAGGATGACGATGATGATGATGATGATGATAAGTGAGTGAGTATGGTTTTACGCCGCTTTTAGCAATATTCCAGCAATATCACGGCGGGGGACACCAGAAATGGGCTTCACACATAGTACCCATGTTGGGAAACGAACCCGGGTCTTTGGCGTGACGAGCGAACACTTAAAACACTAGGCTACCCGACCGCCCCCGGTGATGATGATAGTGATGATGATGATGATAGTGATGATGATGATGATAGTGATGATGATGATGATAGTGATGATGATGATAGTAAAGATGATGATGATGATGATGATGATGATGATGATGCAATGTGCATAAGAGAACCTATACATAACACAGGACAACCATCATCTTCGTGCCAACTATAGGCTTGACAAATCCTGTTCATACCGCACGGCTGTTGCATTTCAAGCTTGAACGAGCAGACAGAGTGAAGCAGATGCACTGGAGCAGACGTACAGCTGAGGCAAGGAAATCTCTGGTTCTCTATATCCCTACCAGATCTTCTGAAGAGACAAATATTGTTATCTACCTTTCAAGGCTGAGCAGGCATTATAAGAAAACATCTTGTGTAGCATGAGGACAATTCTATTTTAGCTGCTTCATTTAACATAAAGAGGAGCACTGCCTGGTGTTCATGTCGCGGAGCGTAATCGTCCATCTTAGATAAATCTGATAAAAGATGAAATTGCTATAACTATCAGTGTATTAAGTTTCTTGACGATGTAAAAAGTAGCGATCCGACCGTGACACTATTGGTCATGTGTAATAAGTAAGGATGGTCTTTCATCTCCTGTGGATACATCTTTTTTAAGAGGTTTGTTATCCCTAATGTGTGATATGATTTGTAAATTGTATACCCATTGTGTGATACGCCTTCTGGACCCATTTTGTGATACGCCTTGTATACCCATTGTGTGATATGTCTTGTATACCCATTGTGTGATACGCCTTCTGGACCCATTGTGTGATACGCCTTATATACCCATTGTGTGATACGCCTTATATACCCATTGTGTGATACGCCTTGTATACCCATTGTGTGATATTTCTTGTATACCCATTGTGTGATACGCCTTCTGGACCCATTGTGTGATACGCCTTATATACCCATTGTGTGATACGCCTTCTGGACCCATTGTGTGATACGCCTTATATACCCATTGTGTGATACGCCTTGCATACCCATTGTGCCTGTGAAGTGACGGGTTAGAAAAGGTCTTCAGCAACCATGCTTGTCGTAAAAGGCGATTATACTTGTTATAAGAGGCGACTAACTGGATCGGGTGGTCAGACTCGCTGACATATTTGATGCATGTCATCATATCCCAATTGCTTGGATCGATGTTCATGATGTCAATCACTTGATTGTCTGCTCCAGACTCAATTATTTACAGACCGCCATCATATAGATGGAATACTGCTGTGTGCGGCCTTACACAACAAACAAACATAGTATACCCATTGTGTGATATGCTTTGTATATCAATTGTGTGATTCGCCTTGTATACATTGTATACCCATTGTGCGATACACCTCATATACCAATGTATGTGAAATGCCTTCTGTACCCATTGTGTGATACGCCTTGTATAGCCATTGTATGATACATCTTCCATAAGGTATGCATATTGTGTGATATGCCTTGTATAACCAATGTGTAAAAATGGCAATCACAAGAGGCACAAGTGAATGAGATACTGCAGCAAAAAATCAGCACTAAGAAAATAATCCTGGTCTGTTTGAGAGCCTGAGCAACAATCCACACCTTCAGGTTATGACACAGAATCAAACAGGTCACCATTGTGCCCAGCCAATCCTCATCTTGTATTAGCTTCAAGACAAGGTACTGAGGACCTATGTGGTACATCATAGGGCAGTGTTCCACGTACCATCAGGCTAGGGTTATAACAAACCACAAGGTAGGACTGGCTTGGGTTTCCTCCCTTGATAGAAGACTACTCAAGCTCCTCACAGCAATATTACGTTCGCGGAGCTCTCTATACTATCGCTGCCACCAGTCAAAACTCCCCACTGTGAACAGATGGCTAAAACCATACTTGGAGCAACCGAATGACCGTTATGTTCACAAACAAGTGACGACAGTCGTGACGCCGAATACACTTATCGCTGCTAAATTACTTTCTTCGTTTGTCAATTTGAATTTCGGTTTCATTAAAACTATCGTGTTATTGATATAGTAAGAATGTAAGGGAGAAGTTGGTTGATTTTCCAATAGTCTGCAATCTCGAACCAATCTGATTATCAAAACAACAAAGTAAATTCATCTGGAAAAACATGGTCAGTCGTAAACCTTTTCAAAATGAAATATGATGGCATTCCCAAAGACATAAACAAAAGTATAAACGTTACTACATATGGGGTTAGAGGGCAAATTTCAAGATTCTTGTAATGGCCGCACCCACACTGGTGGCAGCGATGTTACCGAGAGTGTAACGAAGGTGTCATGCGCTGGGAAGGAGCTTGAAGACTACACAGACCTGCTGCATTGTGGGAACCTATCTCATATGTCAAAATTATGACCGACATCTCCTCACTCAGACATCTTCCACTACTAAAGAGGATGGTTTTCACACCATTTTGAACAATCTTTCAGCCATATCACACCAGTCTGATCCACAGGGGCAGAGAGCTACTAGACAATTCAATCTGACAAGTCCAACATCATGGGCTCGAGCCACATCCAGCATGAATCATATCTCTTTGATCAAAAATAAATCTGACCTTAGTAAGACCTCCTCAGTATAGAGGAGTCCAATCACTAATCATTTGGTTTGGTGGTTGCTGGTGGAGTGACCTGTGACAGAAGTGTGCAGATTGCCCATGACTGTCTGCAGATTGCCCATAACTGTCTGCAGTCTGCAGATTGCCCATGACTGTGTGCAGATTGCCCATGACTGTCTGCAATCTGCAGATTGCCCATGACTGTCTGCAGTCTGCAGATTGCCCATAACTGTCTGCAGTCTGCAGATTGCCCATGACTGTCTGCAGATTGCCCATAACTGTCTGCAGTCTGCAGATTGCCCATGACTGTCTGCAGATTGCCCATGACTGTCTGCAGATTGCCCATGACTGTCTGCAGATTGTCCTTGACTGTGTGCAGATTGTCCTTGACTGTCTGCAGATTGCCTATGACTGTCTGCAGATTGCCCATGACTGTCTGCAGATTGCCCATGACTGTCTGCAAATTGCCCATGACTGTGTGCAGATTGCCCATGACTGTGTGCAGATTGCCAATGACTGTGTGCAGATTGTTTATGACTGTCTGCAGATTGCCCATGACTGTGTGCAGATTGCACATGACAGTCAGCAGATTGCCCATGACTGTGTGCAGATTGCCCATGACTGTGTGCAGATTGCCCATGACTGTCTGCAGATTGCCCATGACTGTCTGCAGATTGCCCATGACAGTGTGCAGATTGCCCATGACTGTCTGCAGATTGCCCATGACTGTGTGCAGATTGCCCATGACTGTCTGCAGATTGCCCATGACTGTGTGCAGATTGTCTATGACTGTCTGCAGATTGCCCATGACTGTCTGCAGATTGCCCATGACTGTCTGCAAATTGCCCATGACTGTGTGCAGATTGCCCATGACTGTGTGCAGATTGCCCATGACTGTCTGCAGATTGCCCATGACTGTGTGCAGATTGTCTATGACTGTCTGCAGATTGCCCATGACTGTCTGCAGATTGCCCATGACTGTCTGCAAATTGCCCATGACTGTGTGCAGATTGCCCATGACTGTGTGCAGATTGCCAATGACTGTGTGCAGATTGTTTATGACTGTCTGCAGATTGCCCATGACTGTGTGCAGATTGCACATGACAGTCAGCAGATTGCCCATGACTGTGTGCAGATTGCCCATGACTGTGTGCAGATTGCCCATGACTGTCTGCAGATTGCCCATGACTGTCTGCAGATTGCCCATGACTGTCTGCAGATTGCCCATGACAGTGTGCAGATTGCCCATGACTGTGTGCAGATTGCCCATGACTGTGTGCAGATTGTCTATGACTGTCTGCAGATTGCCCATGACTGTGTGCAGATTGCCCATGACTGTGTGCAGATTGCCCATGACTGTGTGAAGATTGCCCATTACTGTGCAGATTTCCCATGACTGTCTGCAGATTGCCCATGACTGTCTGCATGCTGGTACGACATCAGACACATATCGCAAAGCATACCACTAACTGTCTGGCTTATCATCGGCCTGTCACAATACTTCACGATGCTTTTCATCAAGACAAAGAAGACCTAGCTCATTGGCTGAATGTACTTATATCATACATCCTGACTTCTTCAGTGCCCTACATTGCTTTAGGCCATGGTCACATATCACAGTTTTGTATGTGATCCATCCCAAATAACTTTGAATTTGTAAAAACATGCAAATGAAAACCCATCTTATTCACAGCCTGATACTTTCTAGCACCAGTGCAGCCCGACCTGTGGCAAGTTAAGTCCCCTGAACACACATATTAAGCTTGCACCAGTGCATCTCGACCTGTTCACAGTTAATTCCCCTGACCCTCAATGTTTAAGTTGCACCACTGCAGCCTAACCTGTGGACAGCGAAGTCCCTTGAACATTTTGAACACCGATGTGTGCACCAGTGCAGCTCGACCTGTTCAGAGTTAAGTCCCCTGACCACCCATGTTGCACCAGTGAGATTTATAAAAATATCCTTTAAACTTCAACCCGATTCATATCACTATCTTTAAGATCTGCAGGTAAATAAGCCCAACAAGTCATCAAGATTTGACTCAGAGCTCCCCACATTCGAAGTTAATTTCCATGGTACTATTCTCCTAAGACATATCTTCACCTACATCACAGCAAAGCTTACTCCCCATAAACATGATATAAGGTCAAACATCATGGTTATTTCTAAAGTAGGGCTAGCCAGCCTGATTAGGTGTCATCGCATGAGAGTGTGTACTTCACATTGTGTAAAGGACTCAGCCAATTCGGAGGCCATGCAAATGAAAAAAATGTCTCTCATCAATTCCAGATCTTAAAAATGGCAAGGTGACCTAAGTTTCTTTGTTTGTTTTTAAAACCAAATTTCTGTGCACATCTTGTTGTCAAACAGGGAATGAAAGATGACAACCAGGGTGTGCACAAAACAACCTTAGCGCTACGAGTGTCGTACATGTCGTAAGTCCATGTTAAGGTAAGGGAGTTACGATCACTTTAGCGCTAAGATTGCTTTAACAACGTCACTCAGAGACCCTAAAACTAAAGTTAGCAATTACTTCAAGGACAGATAACTCTAAATGAAGACTATAAAATCTACAATGTGTAAAATTAGGAGCGTCTCAATCTGGAACAGGGGCAGAAAAAGCATTGACCCGCTAGGTTTAAGATGACCCGTATCACCAAGAGGAGAATCTTTTTTTTTGTCTTATGCTACTTCTCCCAAGTTGATCCTGGAGGTTTAGCTCTGACAGAGACAGCCTGGTTTGCGGTGGGGCTGCACGGAATGCCTGTCTGTAACTTGATCCAGTTCAGACAGTACACACAAGGCTGCACATCCCCAGCTGCCAGGCATTGCATACAGTGGGAGGGAGCTCAAACTAACTGTCGATAAACTTTTGATTAACAGTGAGTGGTAAGCATGGTAAGACTTCCCTGGGAACTGATAACGTAAATACTGAAGTCGCAAATGAAAAGCATTTTTGACCCTCTTTAAATGTGATAAAAGCGCCTGGCTTCACACTGAGAAACACCTTGTGGTTGTATTAGTAACACCTTTAACAAAAACAGGCTGGGGAAATGGCAGGAATTCAGCGTTTACCTTCAACACACAGCTCAGCTGTTTTCAACACATTTAGAAAATTCTGATGGAAACGAATAAGCATGATAAGGGAACAATGAAAAATATAGGAAAATAAGCTTCATCATGTTTACTGTCAGTACATTTGATTGAGTGAGTGAGTATGCTTTTACGCCGCTTTTAGCAATATTCCAGCAATATCACGACACCAGAAATGGGCTTCACACATTGTACCCATGTCAGGAATCGAACCCTGGTCTTTTGCGTGACGAGCGAACGCTTAAACCACCAGGCTACCTGACCGCCCCCTGTACATTTGAAATAGCAAGCTACAAATTCAACACGACTCAATCAATTGATGAGATGTCTCTGTGTGCATTGTTTCAAACACGTATTTGGTAGACAAGGTTGGTCACCAATGATAGCATATCTTTTTTCAGTGTTTGTTTCTTGTTAATGCCACACTCAGCAATATTCAAGCTATAGGACGGCGGTATGTGAAGAATCGAGTCTGGACCAGACAATCCAGTGATTAATATCATGAGCATCGATCCACGCAATTGGGATCGATGACATGCATCAACCATGTCGGCGAGACTGACCACCTGATCACGTTAGTCACCTCTTACGACAAGCAGTCGCCTTTTACTGCAAGCATGGGTTGCTGAAGACCTATTCTACCCCGGATCTTCATGGGTCTCATATCACACTGACATACACCTGTATCATTCTGTATCAGAATAGCATCACATGACAAGTCACTCAAGTACAGGTTCGAATTGGCTCCAAGGAACCCATGCTGGTCGTAAGAGGTGGCTAAATTGACCAGGTGGTTGGTCTGGGTGACTTGTTTGGTAGTGTGTCAGCGTGCCCAGATTTTGATTTTTACACAAAATATCAATTACTGTTTTGTGTGGCCCAAACACAATATTAACAGGCTGTCATGATATAGCTGGAATATTGAAGCATTAAACAAACAAAATTCCATCATGAAAATCATATCTGCATGAAACACCTGCTGGTTTAGCGACAACAACACAGGCTTATGGACAAATGGCTGTAAGCAATTAATACAAACATGTCCAACCCAAAACATCAGCAATGAAAGGGAGCTAATTGTGTTGTGCACGCTCCAGCTCTCCATCCTCGCTTGCCTATTCAAATAAATAATGTAATTCCACAGGTAACCTGTGCATGAAAACGACGCACTCGAACAATCTCTTTCTTCTGCACATGCTACATGTTGAAGTTAACAATCAAATTGCTACTACCCGTCTTCAACAGATTATCCAATCGCTGCTCAACAGATAATCCTATCACTGTTGCCCTGATACAACAGAAAATCCAATTGCTGCTCCCTGGTACAACAGAAAATCCAATCGCTGCTCCCTGGTACAACAGAAAATCCAATTGCTGCTCCCTGGTACAACAGAAAATCCAATTGCTGCTCCCTGGTACAACAGATCATCCAATCACTGCTCCCTGGTGCAATAGATAATCCAATCGCTGCTCCCTGGTGCAACATATCATCCAATCACTGCTCCCTGGTGCAACAAATCATCCAATCACTGCTCCCTGGTGCAACATATCATCCAATCACTGCTCCCTGGTGCAACAGATAATCCAATCTTTGCTCCCTGGTGCAACAGATAATCCAATCGCTGCTCCCTGGTGCAATAGATAATCCAATCGCTGCTCCCTGGTGCATCAGATAATCCAATCGCTGCTCCCTGGTGCAACAGATAATCCAATCGCTGCTCCCTGGTGCAACATATCATCCAATCACTGCTCCCTGGTGCAATAGATAATCCAATCACTGCTCCCTGATGCATCAGATAATCCAATCGCTGCTCCCTGGTGCAACATATCATCCAATCACTGCTCCATGGGGCAATAGATAATCCAATCGCTGCTCCCTGGTGCTATAGATAATCCAATCGCTGCTCCCTGGTGCATCAGATAATCCAATCAATGCTCCCTGGTGCATCAGATAATCCAATCGCTGCTCCCTGGTGCAACATATCATCCAATCACTGCTCCCTGGTGCAATAGATAATCCAATCGCTGCTCCCTGGTGCAACAAATCATCCAATCACTGCTCCCTGGTGCAATAGATAATCCAATCGCTGCTCCCTGGTGCAACATATCATCCAATCACTTCTCCCTGGTGCAACAGATAATCCAATCGCTGCTCCCTGGTGCAACAGATAATCCAATCACTGCTCCCTGGTGCAATAGATAATCCAATCGCTGCTCCCTCGTGCAATAGATAATCCAATCGCTGCTCCCTGGTGCAACAGATAATCCAATCGCTGCTCCCTGGCACAACAGATAATCCAATCGCTGCTCCCTGGTGGCGTGTCACTGAGATGCTAGTTGGAATATGCATCCAACTATCCTGGGATACAGCGGACGTGCAGTGGCCCCGGGGAACAAAACATACAATACAAACAGCCACATTCTTTTGTTTATTCCAGGCGTTTCATTCATAGAAAGACTGAATGGTTTGTGGGTGTGTATTTGCTAGCAGCATGAGGCTATATTACATTATTCCATCAGTGCAAACATCATCAATTGTTATTAATCAATCTGATCATTGTTTATTGTTAGGAAGTCAGCAAGTTGGATAGAAAAAATGAAAACTGGATAGAGACAATGAGGTAACATGATCCTAACAGTGCATCATTACCATGGTTACATTTACATAATTATGAGTGTATAATAAAAGCGACAAAACCATTTCCATAATTATAAGAAATCTCTTCTAAAAAGTCCATTGCACTATTCCGACTATATCATGGGCATGTGTATGAATCACTATCAAATACTAATGATTCCTGGTACATGTGAAAAAGTGAGTGTATCATGCCCCACTGGTGACACTAATCACAAATACATGCAAAGACAAGTCAAGTCTTCACCTGAACAAACATGGGAACATATGGTACACAAGTCAAAATAGGAGTTTGCATTGAACATCTTTTTGGTCTCTGATGCAACAAATTTGAAAATATCCTACATATGTCTAACATAAAACATTTTGAAAGCTTTACAAGGTCTTGAATTTTGAAACCTTGATGTACACGTAAGTGTATCTGTGGTCAGGAGTCGAATCGTGGGTCAGGTCTTTTGTTTTGAATCTGAAATCCTTACCTCAAAGTTCCCTTTCAATGAATACAAGTATACATACTTGTAGGTACAAGAATAAGGAAGGTGAGGTGAGGTGAAATTGGGTTTAACGTCGCGTCCAAGATTATTGCACTTATATAGCGACGTGCATGCACGTGTATGTGTTTGTGTTGCTGCTTGTACTAGTCCGGACTGATGCCGATTTATAGTGCTAGCTCACTGAGATACCATGCCGCAGTTTAACATGAATACCCCACTCAGACACAGTATACTGACTCCGAGCCGACCAGTCCTTGTTTTAGCCCCTTAATGCCGAGCGCCAGACAGGGTAACAACAAGTACAATCTTTTAACGTCTTTTTGTATGACGCGGCCTGGGATCGAACCCTGGACCTTCCGCTCTCCGGGCGGACGCTCTACCACAAGACCACGGAGGCGGTCAGAATAAGGAAGAGATTGGTAATAATTGGTTCTGCCAGCAAACGTATTCAAGCTTTGTGAGGATGGCCTGTAAATAGTTGAATCTTGACCCGACAATTCAGTGATTGATATTGTGAGCAAAGATCCATGCCTTCAGGACATAATGAAACACAATCAACCAAGTCAAGTCTGACACCCGATCCACAATACCACCATCACAGGTTGCTGGGGAGCAATTCTAATCGAGAATCCCGGCAGACAAAAAGCGGAAGCTGCGACTCGTCCCACAATGACCCAATAAGTCCACCAAGGATCCAACAAGTCCCACAAGGACCAAAGAAGTTCAACATGGATCAAACAAGTCCCACAAGGACCCAACAAGTCCAACAAACCCCACAAGGACCAAAGAAGTCCAACATCGATCAAACAAGTCCCACAAGGACCCAACAAGTCCAACAAGGACCCAACAAATCCAACATGGAACCAACAAGTCCAATAAGGACCCAACAAGTCCAACAAGGACCAAACAAGTCCAACAAGGACCCAACAAGTCCAACAAGGACCAAACAAATCCAACAAGGAACCAACAAATCCAACATGGACCCAAAAAGTCCAACAAGGACCTAACATGTCCAACATGGATCCAACAAGTCCCACAAGGACCCAACAAGTCCAACAAAGAGGGAACTAGCCCAAAGCCTGCAACACAATGAACCAGCACTGCACAAGGCAACAGGACAACATTATTGTGTCAGTCATCTAGCATTCATAAAACTGCTGTACCACCCCTTTTTTTAACAATTTTTTTTCTGAACACCTGCTGTCATGTGTTGCATGATTGTGTGTATACACAATACTCTCTGATGTGCTGTGCTGTAACAGCGATACTTCTGTGTGTGTCAGACTTTACAACAAGCCCAGCATGGATCAACAAGCCTGACAAGCCATGGATTAACAAGCCTAATGTGGATCAACAAGCCTAACGTGGATCAACAAGCCAAACGTGGATCAACAAGCCTAACGTGGATCAACAAGCCATGGATCAACAAGCCTAATGTGGATCAACAAGCCATGGATCAACAAGCCTAATGTGGATCAACATGCCATGGATCAACAAGCCTAACGTGGATCAACAAGCCTAACGTGGATCAACAAGCCTAACATGGATCAACAAGCCTAACGTGGATCAACAAGTCATGGATCAACAAGTCATGGATCAACAAGCCTAACGTGGATCAACAAGCCTAACGTGGATCAACAAGCCTAACGTGGATCAACAAGCCTAACGTGGATCAACAAACCCAGCATGGATCAACAAGCCTAACGTGGATCAACAAGCCTAACATGGATCAACAAGTCATGGATCAACAAGCCTAACGTGGATCAACAAGCCTAACATGGATCAACAAGCCAAACGTGGATCAACAAGCCATGGATCAACAAGCCTAACGTGGATCAACAAGCCAAACGTGGATCAACAAGCCTAACGTGGATCAACAAGCCAAACGTGGATCAACAAACCCAGCATGGATCAACGAGCCTAACATGGATCAACAAGCCTAACGTGGATCAACAAGCCATGGATCAACAAGCCTAATGTGGATCAACAAGCCATGGATCAAAGAGCCTAACGTGGATCAACAAGCCTAACGTGGATCAACAAGCCAAACGTGGATCAACAAGCCTAACATGGATCAACAAGCCATGGATCAACAAGCCTAACGTGGATCAACAAGCCTAACGTGGATCAACAAGCCTAACGTGGATCAACAAGCCATGGATCAACAAGCCTAACGTGGATCAACAAGCCTAACGTGGATCAACAAGCCTAACGTGGATCAACAAGCCTAACGTGGATCAACAAGCCTAACATGGATCAACAAGCCTAACATGGATCAACAAGCCATGGATCAAAGAGCCATGGATCAACAAGCCTAACGTGGATCAACAAGCCAAACGTGGATCAACAAGCCATGGATCAACAAGCCTAACGTGGATCAACAAGCCTAACGTGGATCAACAAGCCATGGATCAACAAGCCATGGATCAACAAGCCTAACGTGGATCAACAAGCCATGGATCAACAAGCCTAACGTGGATCAACAAGCCATGGATCAACAAGCCTAATGTGGATCAACAAGCCATGGATCAACAAGCCATGGATCAACAAGCCTAACGTGGATCAACAAGCCTAACGTGGATCAACAAGCCATGGATCAACAAGCCTAACGTGGATCAACAAGCCTAACATGGATCAACAAGTCATGGATCAACAAGCCGAACGTGGATCAACAAGCCTAACATGGATCAACAAGCCAAACGTGGATCAACAAGCCATGGATCAACAAGCCTAATGTGGATCAACAAGCCTAACGTGGATCAACAAGCCATGGATCAACAAGCCAAACGTGGATCAACAAGCCAAACGTGGATCAACAAGCCTAACGTGGATCAACAAGCCTAACGTGGATCAACAAGCCATGGATCAACAAGCCTAACGTGGATCAACAAGCCTAACATGGATCAACAAGTCATGGATCAACAAGCCTAACGTGGATCAACAAGCCTAACGTGGATCAACAAACCCAGCATGGATCAACAAGCCTAACGTGGATCAACAAGCCTAACGTGGATCAACAAGCCTAACGTGGATCAACAAGCCTAACATGGATCAACAAGCCAAACGTGGATCAACAAGCCTAACGTGGATCAACAAGCCAAACATGGATCAACAAGCCTAACGTGGATCAACAAGCCTAACGTGGATCAACAAGCCTAACGTGGATCAACAAGCCTAACGTGGATCAACAAGCCTAACATGGATCAACAAGCCAAACGTGGATCAACAAGCCATGGATCAACAAGCCTAACGTGGATCAACAAGCCAAACGTGGATCAACAAGCCTAACGTGGATCAACAAGCCAAACGTGGATCAACAAGCCTAACGTGGATCAACAAGCCTAACGTGGATCAACAAGCCTAACGTGGATCAACAAGCCTAACATGGATCAACAAGCCAAACGTGGATCAACAAGCCATGGATCAACAAGCCTTACGTGGATCAACAAGCCAAACGTGGATCAACAAGCCTAACGTGGATCAACAAGCCAAACGTGGATCAACAAACCCAGCATGGATCAACGAGCCTAACATGGATCAACAAGCCTAACGTGGATCAACAAGCCATGGATCAACAAGCCATGGATCAACAAGCCTAACGTGGATCAACAAGCCATGGATCAACAAGCCTAACGTGGATCAACAAGCCATGGATCAACAAGCCTAACGTGGATCAACAAGCCATGGATCAACAAGCCATGGATCAACAAGCCTAACATGGATCAACAAGCCATGGATCAACAAGCCTAACGTGGATCAACGAGCCTAACGTGGATCAACAAGCCATGGATCAACAAGCCTAACATGGATCAACAAGCCATGGATCAACAAGCCTAACGTGGATCAACAAGCCATGGATCAACAAGCCTAATGTGGATCAACAAGCCATGGATCAACAAGCCTAACGTGGATCAACAAGCCTAACGTGGATCAACAAGCCATGGATCAACAAGCCTAACGTGGATCAACAAGCCTAACATGGATCAACAAGTCATGGATCAACAAGCCTAACGTGGATCAACAAGCCTAACATGGATCAACAAGCCAAACGTGGATCAACAAGCCATGGATCAACAAGCCTAACGTGGATCAACAAGCCTAACGTGGATCAACAAGCCAAACGTGGATCAACAAGCCTAACATGGATCAACAAGCCTAACGTGGAACAACAAGCCTAACGTGGATCAACAAGCCATGGATCAACAAGCCTAACATGGATCAACAAGCCTAACGTGGATCAACAAGCCATGGATCAACAAGCCTAACGTGGATCAACAAGCCATGGATCAACAAGCCTAACATGGATCAACAAGCCTAACGTGGATCAACAAGCCTAACGTGGATCAACAAGCCTAACATGGATCAACAAGCCTAACGTGGATCAACAAGCCTAACGTGGAACAACAAGCCTAACGTGGATCAACAAGCCTAACGTGGATCAACAAGCCTAACGTGGATCAACGAGCCCAGCATGGATCAACGAGCACTAAGTGGATTAACAAGCATGGATCAACGAGCCTAGCGTAGATCAACAAGCCTCACGACCTACACAGACCTTGGCTTGGACCTCACAGGTCTACCCTGACTTAGGCGAGGTCATCAGGCTGTGTGTACTGAGCACCTGACCCAGCTTCCCTCGCCATGCTCACCTATACTCACACTGCACAATACTTCACAGACTGCCAATCTACACATGCTAAATGACCTAAACACCTGGGCATATTGTGTACAGACCTTTTTATTACAGACTAAATATTATAAATAAGTTGACTTTAATATTCTGTTTAATGTTGGCCCAGTGGCACTCACAACCTTACTACCTTCGACGTAATAAGGGCCCCGCTCTAATAAGCGCCCACGGCGATATTTGCTGATATATTGGCTAGTGAACAATCCCAATTTACATCCCTTCTGATTGATCAATGTACACAAGACTTATTTATTCGGTATAATACGCACACGTGTGTTATGCACCCTTATTTATGGGCAACAAAAATCTGGAAAAATATATCTGTCGTACATAAACATTTCAGGCTGTTAGCATAAACAACAAAATTTATCTTTCAACTATGTTTTTTTTTCACCAAAATAATATTCTAATAAGAGCCCCCTATTTCTTATTTTGAGAGCGCCCCTGGCGCTTATATCGTCGAATACGGTAGTCCCAAATTCTAGTCACACAAAGGGGACATTTTCAGGAAACGGTCATTATCAATCACCAACACATCACGGTATTAAAGACCGAGTGTGTAAGTGAGGTCCAGCTTCTATGTTTAGACAGAGTGAATAACCTGGGGCCAATCCGAGACCATCCTATATAGGAGCGTGTCTAATGGAGGAACTATGGCACATTAAGAAATGCAAACGACCCATCACCGATACCCTGGTTTAAAGGCTTGGAAACTGAAGCACAAGTGTTTGACGCCACAAAATGGCTTCACCAGTTTCACCAGGATCAGATCTAGGACTTGTGGTACACTCACTCACTCACTCATTATATTAATCCAATCAGGCTCTCAAACATGGAGGCTGAAAACTTTGCACAGCAAAAACATCACAACTACCGTATTCGCCATATTAAGTGTACATCACAAACTTCAAGACCAATCTGTTAGTGATCTCTATAAATGCCCCCAACAAAGACTTTTCTTCTTTATTGTGTATTTCTGTTTTAGTCTGATTAATACTGCTAAAAAAAAACAGATGAAAAAATTGTGTATGGTTTCAATAACTGCTTCCCTTTGTTTATTTTCTAAGAGCCCAGAAGCGCTTATTACGGCGAAATTTGGTAGGATCAAATTGTAATCCATTTGCTTCATGCTAAACAACAGACAATTATCAGTTGTATTCTCGACTAAAAGAAGAAAGTCACTTCTTTTTTTTCTTCCTTTAATATTCATTTGACCGACGGCTCTATCTGAAGCTAAGCATGGAGACAAACAATGTGGATGACCTTAGTCAAATCAGAAGTAAGGACATATTGCAACATTGCAGTTGTCAAGAAATGTATTGTTACCATGGTTACACACTTATACAAATTGTTACACTTTCGACACCAAGTAACAGATCACTCTTATTGTTGTCAGATGAGAAATGACAATTAAGAAATCATCTTGTGAAATACCAAGGGTTTATTTCTGCACCGTTCCTAGAGGCATGTCAGTATTTGACTAATCAAAACCAATCTAGGCGATAAAAATAGGTACGTTTGGGTTAGATAGCTATGTTCACATATGAAATCAGCATTAGAATAATCAAAAAATATCTTAAAGCAGATAAATTTATTGAGTTATAAAATATTTCATAGACTAGACATCGATCACAAAACCAACATTATATCTTGGTGATTGGATAACAGCAACATCATCATCATCATCATCATCATCATTGTCATCATAGTGATCATCATCATCATCACCGCCATCATCATCATCATCATTATAGCTGAAAATGTTTCATCTTCCTTCTATATTTCTATAACAAGAAACTAACTGTCACAAAGCATACTGAATCCCTCTTGAAGTCCACCATGTCCACTGTGTACTAACAAGGTGATAATTGAATCCTGATTCAGCTGATTGTTAATTAGTGACAGGACACCTGTGATTGGCCATGCACAGGTGTGTGTAATTAGCTTCCCTGACATCCATTAGTCTTTTGAATCAGGTTGTATATTAAGTTCTAGGCCACGTGAAACCATCTCTTTGTTTCTCAACGCTAATACATGTTAAGATGGTCTTTGTCTAGTACAACTGCTTATTAAGTCCATAAAGGTGAACGATTTAACAATGTAAACTATGACGAAACTCGGACAGTCCCAACAGGTCCCTGAAGGGTTGAGTTTGAAATAAATAATCAGCCACATACTCTTCATGATTACTGTTTACATTGTTTAATGGCGTAACTTCAGTGAGTGAGTTGGATTTAATGTCACTTTTAACAGTATTCCATTTTTATCACGGCGTGTCAGCTTAATGTGGCAGGAAAGCCCAAAGTGATGCAGGTCTCAGACGTTTACCACTTCGGTGAAATCCACGTGCACCGGTATGGTGCTGACAAACCTAGAAACATCATCGGGGCCAACCAGGATTTGAACCCACAATCATAGGTTTCTGGCGTGCCCAAGGGATGCAACTCTGCACAGCGAATCACGCCGCCTTAGACGACTGGGCCACCCGTGCCCCCTGGCGTAACTTCAAGGAATATAGACATTTCAACATACTTTCTGATGCATCTGATAACCAAGGCATGACACTGGGTCGGTCACATATGTTTACTTTTGTATTAAATCATTACTACCCGGGTACCCAACCGTATTACCCGACCCTACCGGTTACCCGATGTAGGTCTCAAAAGATGAGTACAAAATGTCCAATTGAGAATTAATTGAACAGAGGGCTGACAAAAAGTATTTAAATACACTCCCCTACACTATAAAACGATCTGATCATGCATACACTGGAGTTGACTGAATCTTTATCTTCACTCAAACATATAAAAGTCAGAAGCTCCGTGTGCGTTGTCTGAAAGAAAAGTCAATATAACTCATAAACGACTTTTAGTGTAACCACGGAGTTCCAGATAATTTTCTTCATAAAAAAGTATATCATATGATTAACCACGGGTCCAGGTAGTCCAATTGGTACCCGGATCCTACTCTGTACCCACCCAGCCAGAGTACCCGAGTTACTCGTCTAGCCCTACCAGAAAGCATGTTCAGTGACTATGGATATGGGAAAATTACCTTTGGGGTACTAAGTCATTGTCAATTGATAGATATGATGACTGGATAACAATTAAATTTAATGGTTGCTTTTTTAAATTCTCCCCGATATACGCAAACATCTGATACTAAAGACTCGATGCACCTGACACCCTCTGACAATGTATCACAAGTTAACACATTTACAAAAATGGGTAGGTAAGTCTAACTTAAATAATTATTGGTTTATATTGATTTCATAACACGCAAACATGAGTTTCCAAAACAATAAAGCAATTACATCACCATGATTATAAGGGTTGGAGAAATATAAAAAAAAATTGAGTGAATTAACTAAATATATTATTTAAAAGATGTTAAAGAACACCAGATTTGCTCATATGACTACAGATAACATGTCAAGTCATGACAGAATAACTATAGTCTAATGGAAAAATCAGGCGTTCCTTAACTTCTTTTGAGTGGTATATATGGGGTGACATGATTCACCCTTGAGTTTGTAACAAGCAAAAAATATTTATTTGACACATGAGAATGCATCACCATGCCCTCTCTAATGGAGTCTCTAACAAAAAAAGAAACTTCAGAGATTTATCTGGGATTCCACACTAGGCATGCTAATTGTCCTTGGCAAGCAAATTGGGGCAAAATTGTCATTTTGTTCAAAATTTGATTATTTTAATGTTCTTATTTTCAAAAATTCTGAGCAAATAACACACAAACATGATTTTCCATAACATTAAAGCAATCACACCACCACAATAATGGAGAATTATGAACTCAAATTATTAATTTTGAATATCATTTGCTGCAGACTTGGGAATTATATCATCCACTGAGCAGGTCTGGATAAATCCTTGCATCTAGATAGGTCAAGTTAAAATCCTAGATGACATCTGGGCTTCTAATCAGATGAACTGAAATTCATAAAACTCTACTTCACAAAGGACAGATGGTAGCCCATCTAGCTAAAAACCCAAAGCCGACAGACTCTCTCGTGTTCCGAATCTGATGAGCTAGCCATACTCTCCACACAAACTCAATGAGGATGCCAGGCCTGCCTATAGTCATTTATAGTGGGAGTTTTTGTGTATACAACAAAACAAGGTAGCAATCCATTTTGTGTGGCACAAATAGATACTGATGTTTAAGAAAGACACAACACTGGAGAATGTGGTCTGGAGCACAGATAGTTATCAGATAAGCTGTGGTAGGTCGGACAGGTATCACATACAGCTAACAAGACGTACATACTTTGCCAACTTAGCTGCAAAACTTGAAAAAGTTTTCTTATGAAGTGTCACTGTAGAACTCACCTTGCTTTGGGACTGGTTATTTGTTACAGGGTGGGTGGTTGGTTGGTTCAGAGAATCGAGACAGTCACCAAAATATATGACTCTTGTGGAGGTTCATAAGAAATAATGCACATATTTAGGGAAGGTCATGATTGGTTGGTTGGTTGGTTTGTTGTTTAATGCCGCACTCAGCAATATTCAAGCTATATGACGGCAGTCTGTAAATAATCTGAGTCTGAACCAGACAATCCAGTGATTAATATCATGAGCATCGATCCACCCAATTGGGATCGATGACATGCATCAACCAAGTCTGCGAGCCTGACCACCCGATCCTGTTAGTAGCCTTTTATGACAAGCATAGTCACCTTTTACGGCAAGCATGGGTTGCTGAAGATCTATTCTACCCCGGGGGAAGGTCATGAACAAAATGTACAAGGACATAGGGAGGGTCATGAGTGAGTATGGTTTTATGCTGTTTTTAGCAATATTCCAGCAATATCACGGCAGGGGACACCAGAAATGGGCTTCACACATTGTACCCATGTCGGGAATCGAACCCGGATCTTCGGCATGATGAGCAAATGCTTTAACTACTAGGCTACCCGACCGCCCCTGGGAGGGTCATGAAGATAATATACAAGGACATAAGGAGGGCTTTATCATTTTCAGTACATTAGTGAATCAAAAATCTCTGGACCCAATTCCCCTCACATCCCTCCACACATGTAATAAATGGCCAGTCCCTTAGATACCTCAATGTATATTGCATGTATTATATATGAACATGTGCTGTATCTAAAACTGGAAAATGTCTGGAAACAAAATCACGTAAAACTCTACCTTCGTTATATACAGTCACGTGTTATTATTGGGTTAGAACAGGAGTGACGGAAAGAAATTATTCTTAAGACGATGCGATCATGACAATTCTGTAAATATTATCCTGGTGCAGCATATTTACATGGCGATGGTATAAGCGCTGTAACAACAGCTAGGAAAACAATGATGCAAGCAGGACCTTTGATGCATAGTTCTGAGAGTGTTATAGAAACTTGTACTACAATGTTACAGGACTGCTGGACTATTGTGTAATGTTGTTTCATAATGTTTATGTAATGGACTTGAAGCTCCAGTGAGAAGTTACACTTTAGCTTCATATGGACAACAGCCTTACGAATGAGTTTAGTTGATGCTGTTTTCCATGAGGAAATCCCAAAGTAACACAGCTTATGACTTTCAAGAAAACCTAAATTTGGATACAGCGTTTGGTCACAAAAACGAAAAACTCATTCATCCTGACCATCTTTTATCATGATTATTGTTTTTAATTCTTTTGCATACTAAATTTGTTTCTGATTCTGCATTTATTGAGTTGGGCTTGAAAAACTCAATTTAAGCACAAGATAATTTGTTTGCTTATTAAACACTATCCAATAAGTGTATGCGTCTTAATTTTCATGTGAATTAGTACTGACAGCACGGACTTGTATAGTTATATATATAGGTCCGTGCATACAGCAAGTATTTGAAGTCCTGATATGCCACTCAAGAAAATATTTTCAATCAAACACGACCCCAAATAAGACAGACCTGTGCACCAAGTATTTGAAGTCCTGATACGCCACTCAAGACAATATTTTTGGTCAAACACAACCCCAAATAAGACAAACCTATGCACCAAATATTTGAAGTCCTGATATACCAGTCAAGAAAACATTTTTGGTCAAACACAACCCCAAATAAGACAGACCTGTGCACCAAGTATTTGAAGGCCTGATATGCCACTCAAAAAAGTATTTTCTGTCAAACACATCCCCAAATAAGACAAACCTATGCACCAAGTATTTGAAGGCCTGATATGCCATTCAAGAAAATATTTTTAGTCAAACACGACCCCAAATAAGACAAACCCGTGCACCAAGTATTTGAAGGCCTGATATGCCAGTCAAGAAAATATTTTTGGTCTAACACAACCCCAAATAAGACAAACCTGTGCACCAAATATTTGAAGGCTTGACATACCACTCAAGAAAACATTTTTGGTCAAACACAACCCCAAATAAGACCTGTTTTAAATTATATCTAGACATCCACTGACATCGAAGCATGGTAAGGACACTACCTGCAGTCAGTGTGTGTCACTAATGTGAACTGGGTGTCATGAATAGCTGCATTAACCTAAATAAAATGCGTGCTTATCAAAATATTCTGACCCACATGACAAGGTAATTTATAAGCCAGATAACACAGTGAGCACAGATCCCAACTATCGCCCCAGTGTCTGAAGACCTTTTTCCAGTCTAGATTTAGATGTTGCAATTAGTGTCCAGTGACACCGAGACAATGTCTGGGTGTAATTAGTGTACTCATTAACTAGATTAATACACACAATAACAGTTGATGCAATGATCTAGCCAGCTATGCAAATTGGCTGTGCTGTGTCCCAAAGAACTGACAAATTAAAGCCAAACCAGTGATAAATTAGTTTTTATGTTGGATTTTCACACTGAAATGTAAGTTTACAAATTGATAATTAAATTCTTAATCGTCTTGTTCACACTGAGCTAATTTCAGTAAAGCTATCAGCTGTCCAAAACACGAAAATATTAATCAATACTACCTCCTTTCTGTTAGTGTGGGGAAAGCCCCCACCCTCTCTCATTTTCAGTTGGACTTCTCTTCGTTTTGTGATAGAAAGTGTGAAAATAGGTTAACATATTCCGACAATGTTGATTTTGACCTTGTGTGCATCGACAGCTTTGTTTCCTGCATCCTTGGGGGAGAGTATTTACCCCAGTGTGAAATGGTACCATGAATAACGCATAGGGGGAGAACGCTGGTATCAGTGAGGCTATTCAACCTCGATTGAGCCTCGCTAGACAGGCAGCCATTTTTGTCATAAATGTTCACAATCGTTCCAATTTCTCAACATGTAACCGTAAATCTTCAACTAAACATCACGAATGTACGAGAAAATTAAAATTAACGGCCTCTGCATACGCGTCCAAAACAAAGAGAATTACAAAGCATGCACGGTCATTTGTGATCGCACTTTGATCGCCCGGCTTGTTTGAAGTCACTCCTGCGCTGAGAACACTCGCGATTATTTCTTCGCGATTCTTGCGTCTGAACGGGTAAGAAATGCGCTGAAATTATATCATGTGCACACATCATGCTTACCTTAATACACAATATCACACGGAAGTAGTATATTCCAAAATAATCGTCTTAGACCACCGTAATATCCGCCAGTGGTCAGCGCTATACAGCTAAAGCTGCAATACATGTACACTGGGTATCGTAATATTGACCTCGCTCTTCCGTTCTCCTCCCCCGTAAACTGCATTCAGCTATCGGGGTGACTCACTGTTCTATAATTAACTATACTCTCTCACATTCGTCGCCCATCTTTTCTGTACGTGTAAACTGACAAGTTAATTATTTTGATATCGATAAAATCTGCGACTGAACTTGAAAAGATAAAGTTTTATGGGTGAAGCTAGAAACTAGAACAGCCGCTATTGACAGCTAGGCTAGCGGAGAACCCACACAGCACTCGTGGCTTAAACTGTCGCATGTGAAGCCGTGTTCAGTCAACTCCTAAACTTGACGTTTTCGAAAATCCCAAATAAATATTCTCCAGCTCTTGTCGTTCTCTAAAATAATAAATAATATAAATTTTAAAAGCATAATTTTCCAATTCACAATGAACATTATTTAGGTTTCGTGTGAATTGTTAATTATGTAAGAAAATCTCGTTATACCTGATAGTAAGAGCTGACTGAGGCTGAATAGCTCAGTGAGTGAATATAGTTTTAAGCCGTTTATAGCAACATTCCACCAGTATCATGGCGGGGTAACAACGGCAGTGGGATTTACATGTTCTTCACCTAGTGGGGAATTGAACCCGGGTTTTTATGCGTGACGAGCCAACGCTTTAACCATTATGCTACCAATGATTCGACTCGGTGACTTTTATGATTGCGCGTCATCATAAACCTGCACGGCGTGGAGTGAGAGTATTTCTCATGCCGCTTTTAGCAATATTCCAACAATATCACGGCAGGAAACACCAGAAATGGGGTTCACACATTGTTCCCATTAGGGGAATCGAACACGGGTCTTCGGCGTGACGAGCGAACGCTTTAACTACTCGGTTAACCTCACCGCCCTTATGGCACAGATTGATAGCTGCGTGCTCATGCTTTCAATCACTACTTTGTCCGGTCCAGATTATTTACAGGATGCCTGGATATAGCTAGAAGAATGCTGAATGTGGCCTCAAACGACATTCGCTCACTAGCTCCTTGGGCACGGGTGGCTCAGTCGTCTAAGGCGCCGCAACTCGCTGCGCAGATCATGATCATGAGTTCGAATCCCGGTTCGCCCCGATATATTTTTCTATTTTTGTCAGCACCATACCCGTTCTCGTGGGTTTCACCGAAATTGTTAACGTCTGAGATCTGTATCATTTCGGGCTTTTCCTCACACATCACTCCAACACGCTTTTTACTTTTGGATGGAATCGATAGGAAATATATATATATGAGAGAGAGAGAGAGAGAGAGAGAGAGAGAGAGAGAGAGAGAGAGAGAGAGAGAGAGAGAGAGAGAGAGAGAGAGAGAGAGAGAGAGCTCACGTAGCATACCTCACGTAGCACCATATACAGGCAGTGACAATTTGATTTGAACAGTTGTATACACTTAAATTACCTTAAATCGTTGAATAAGTGTCTCGTCATTCTCTTATTCCGAGAAACCCAGTGGGGATTCCTGGTAGGTCTCCAACAAACTATGCTTGTCGTAATTGGCGACCAACTGGCCAGGCTGACTTAGTTAATTAGTTAATACATGTCATCGTAAACCGATCGACGCTCATGATGTCAACCACTAGTTAGTCTGGTCCAGACTAGTATTTACAGCCGTCATGTACCTGCAACACAGCCGATCGCGGTTGCCAACAAGAAACAAACAGATATAAAATCATTGCCAGAAACCCGTGAACCATCTAGAAGATAAATTTGAAACATAACTGAAAATACCTTGACTCAAACACGTCTCTAAAATATTTAAAAGCTTGAAAAAGCTTTGAAAATAACGTCTGCCTCGTATAAATCTCCGAAATAAACAACCCCCCGGCAAGGATTTACGTAGTTAAAATTGCACGGATTAGTGTGCGAGTTGTATGCGATAGTTGTTATGTGTGAGTAGTTTTCGTGGCAGTGGAAACTGCCAAAATATGTTTGTAGTAGTTATCAGTGGCGGCAGGTGATGGGGATGCTGGTAAGGAAATAACAAAGTGCTGCATGGCCAGCTTTTAACAGCAGGTGCAATTTACAGCTATCCGTCCCTGGTTGTTTACAAACATGGCAGACCTGATCGTTCGAGAAGTTTCGAGGTGGGACAATTATTAGAAGGCTGACAGTACCTATGCATATATATAAGAGTGAACAAGGGCGATTCCAGGCCTGTCCGACGTGAGTTGTGTCTTATATACTTGCCAAGTGAGGATTGGATACCTAAATATTTGTAAAAACCGAAATTCTGCAACCTTCCATGCAACATTATTCTGGATTAAAAGAAAGGAGACAGGCCATTCGTCTACATTTTGTATTATAATATTCCGATCATTCGCGAGCGCACTTTCTTATGAACCCAAGAGGTGTGTGTGGTGTGTGTGTGTGTGTGTGTGTGTGTGTAAATATTGCTGCTTCCACTTATTTGATCCGTTGTACTTCTTGTAAACCTAAAACAGTGTGTTTCGATGTTATTTGTTGATTTTTCATTGATCTTGTGTGGTTACTTACTGATTTCACGATTTTATTTCTGTCCGAACCGTTTCTGGGTCAACCTCTGCGTTTCAATTTAGAAATCACCTCGTAACATCAAAAACACTATTGCGATATCATTGGATTACCACTGCTACACACCCAAGAAGATCCATGTGGAGAATAGGTCTTCAGCAACCCGCGTAAGAGGCGACTATGCTTGTCGGAAGAGGCGACTAACGGGATCGGGTGTCCTTGCTGACTTGGTTGATGCATGTCATTGTATCCCAATATGGAAGATCGATGTTCATGATGTCGATCACTGGATTATCTGGTCCAGACTCGATTATTTACAGACCGCCGTCATATAGCTTGGATATTGCTGAGTGCGGTGTTAAACAACACACAAACACACAAACACACAAACCACTCCTGGAACGGTGCAGCTTTGGTCATTATTTGATTTATACCATAGCGGGTCAGCTTGATGTGGGCGGAAATCCCGAAGTAATCCTTAAATAATTACACTGCATGGTGCTGACAAACCCACAAACGATCTGGGATTCGAACCCACCATCATAATTGTAGGTTTCTGGAACACAAGAGACCCTATAGTCTGCATAAGTACTTGCACATTGGGCGACTTTCGAAGATGTACTATTGATATACCGTAGAACTCTGAAATTCATGAACTTGCTAATTGCTATCCGAAACATTCATGCAAGCTATCTTGAACACAGTTATGCTAACGCTACTCCCAAAGACAAACTATGAAACATGAATATAGAGCCATTTCCTCAATATACCGACAACCATTACAACAGCATCGGCTAAACCTGGCAGACATACATCAGACAAACCTGGAAACTCATTATGATTTGCATTTAAAGGAGGACTTGTATTTAATGGAGTAAGCATACTCGGGGTTTAACTAAATGTGCGTCTACCATGTGGTTAATAGAACCTTCGGTGCTTTAAACACTGGGGTCCCCCACCAAGAGAATTTGTTCTCGATCTGAAATTGGTCTTACGTCTTCCGATAACCAAGGTTCGGGTAACTGAGTGAGTAAGTTGGGTTTAACGCCGCTTATAAACATAATACAATCATATCACTGCGTGTCCGCTTTTTGAGGGAGGCGAGTCCTAAGTCTCGACATAGAGGATTACCCAGTTTGGTGAAACCCATGAACACGGGTGTGGTTCTTATCTGTGAAGGGGCGGTCGGGTAGCCCAGTGGTTAAAGCGTTCGCTCGTCACGCCGAAGACCCGGGTTCGATGTGTGAAGCCCATTTCTGGTGTCCCCAGCCGTGATATTGCTGGAATATTGCTAAAAGTGGCGTAAAACCATACTCACTCACTCATACTCTTATCTGGGAGACCAGTGATAACGATAGGACGAATCCGGGAATCGAACACACCGGGCCCACTTGCACAAAGCGATCACAGCGCTACGACTATCGTAAGCCTATGTTAAAGTAGGGGCGGTCGGGTAGCCTAGTGGTTAAAGCGTTCGCTCGTCACGCCGAAGACCCGGGTTCGATTCCCGACATGGGTACAATGTGTGAAGCCCATTTCTGGTGTCCCCAGCCGTGATATTGCTGGAATATTGCTAAAGGCGGCGTAAAACCCTATTCACTCACTCACTATGTTAAAGTATGGGAGTTACGATCATCTTAAGTATGGGAGTTACCATCGTCTTAGCGCTACGATCGTTTTGTGCAAGTGGGCCCAGCTGGAATCGTTAGGGCGCCTTCAGGGAACGTGGTATGTTTGCTCCACGGTGACGCATTGGTAGAAACCATTTCTGTTGGTAATATTTACGCAGTTTGTCCCCGTTTCTCGGTCGCCGCTTTCTGCAGCAAGGCGTGAAGGTTTTGGTAGTCACCTGAATCTTGATGACCCCAGACTTACAGCCCAGTAGCCGATGGTCGTGTCACAGCCAACGGTGGTGATCTCCCATACCATTTAACAAGCAAACAAGAGGCTATGCTTTTCTTTCAATCAATATTCAAGCCCTTTTATAAACTGCTGGGCCAAAGAAAGCATACACTTGAAAATTTGATTTAAGTTACAAACGTTATCAAAACGCTACCAGGCTGAAAACAGTCACCGACCCAAGACCCAAAAACTCAACTATGATCCCGCATCAAATACATCCCCATCGAATAACCAATTCTTGTTTGTTTCGTTTATAGCCACTTTCAAACATGAGTATTTACTTTCTTTTGCCCGGCTGTTTATATAAAAGCAAATTAACACGCAATAATGACGTTTTTAAAACCCGTCTTATCCAACTATGACATGCATCTGCCCGAGGCACCTTGATAACCAACCGCTGTAGGTCACCGAATATTGCTGACTAAGGCTTAAAGTAGCATGTGATAGGATGTGGTATGAAAGAAGGTCGACGTATGGGTTTAAACCTCACTCACTCACTCGACTAGAGAAGATCCGGGGTAGAATAGGTCTTCAACAATCCATACTTGCCGTAAGAGGAGACTAACGGGATCGGGTAGTCAGGCTCGCTGACTTGGTTGATGCATTTCATCGTATCGCAAATGCGTGGATCGATGCTCATGACATCAATCACTGGATTGTCTGGTCCAGGCTCGATTAGTTACAGACTACCGTCACATAGCTGGAATATTGCTGAGTGCAGCGTTAAACAACAACACTTACTCACTCACTCACCGATTCACTCACTCACCCACTGGCTCACTAACTAACTGACTGACTGACTCACTCACTCACTTTAAAATCTTTAACCGCTTCCTGATAAATCCTATGCGCAGATGTTGAACTGCACCAGTATGAACTGTCCCCAGAACACCCGAGTCGCTATACATCAACAATATAATCCAATCGTGTTACCTCGAAACCCTGACTCCCGACAAATACGCGACAAGCTAACCTGTAGCCTGGAGATATTTTTTTCCACTTTCTGTCGGCGGTAAATGATTCACGACGGAATTAAACGATGCATTACCTTTATAAACCAAAAACCGGACTTGAGCTCTTCAGCAGCCGAGATGAGTGTACCTCGCATCACCAAAGCCATGTCAGTGTCGGAGCCAACGTATGTACAGACTTAACCTATACCGAGCTACACCAGGCAGCTCGTTCTAATTGTCCAAAGTGTTCTCCTTTGCAATGACACTTTAAGGGTCAACACGTTGGCAATCCCTTTGCAGTTCTCGTAAGCTAGTCTATATTAGAGTTCCCACACAGTGGAACCCGTTAATCCGTTCGCCGGGTGAAGCACGTGTACAGTCCCTGCAGTTTGTAGAGCCGGTCGGCTGGGGAGGTTTCCAGACTGTCGAGGTTGAATAATCATGAGGAATGAGAGAGTGGGTATTGTTTTACGCCGCTTTAAGCAGTATTACAGCAATATAAAGGGTTTCGCACAGCTTATCCATATGGGAAATTAACCCAAGGTCTTCGGCATGAACGGCGAACGCTTTAACCCCCCCCCCCCCCCCCCCCCCCCCACCCCCACCCACGAAAGTTGTAAACGTTTGAGACCTCCATCACTTCGGGATTTCCTCTTCGGGATTAAGCTGACACGCCGTGATATAACTGGAATACTGTTAAAACCGGCGTTAAACCCAACTCACACTCACTCCTCGCACATTTAGTTGACAAGCCGTGATGTAACTGGAATATTGTTCAAAGCGGCGTTAAACCCAACTCTCTGACTCACACCTATTATCGTCTCGGATTGTCTTCTCGAATGGTCATGTCGTGATTCTCTTCAGTGTGTGGGAGCGGTGGGGTAGTGGTTACAGCGTTCGCTCGTCACGCCGAAGACCCGGGTTCGATTCCCCACATGGGTACAACGTGTGAAGCTCATTTCTGGTGTCCCCCGCCGTGATATTGCTGGAATATTGCTAAAAGCTGCGTAAAACCATACTCACTCACCTTTCTGTGTCGGCCAGTGAAAACAGGTCATCTCCAAACGCAGCCCCGTGGGCTGTTGTAGCATACTACCCATGTTTCATTGAGTCGTATAGTCGTGTCTGATGGTCGTGTTGGGACTCCCATCTGTGTCGGCCTATGTAAACAGGACATCTCCAAACGCAGCCCGGTGGGGTAGACTAACATATAGTCTCTGAAATGAACATATCGTACAGAAAAAAACAGTTGTTCAGTTATCTTAATAAAAATCTAATAAAAAGGGAGCCCAGTGATTCTCTTCATTTTCAGAGACTAAACAAATCTGCAGTGCTATAATTTCTTGGAATTTTACGACACGTGTAAAGGATCCTATCACCCTTCACTGGCGTGCCATTGAAAGTGTGTGTGACAGGAAATTTTATTGCCCCTACCACATCTCCCCAAACACACACCCCTCCCACTGGAAGCTGGGGGGGGGGGGGGGGGGGGGGGGGGGGTTTAGAGGGCAGTAAGTATCAAATGTCCAGAAATCTATTTTGAAAGCGAGCTTGGGTACCAGCTTAGGGGCAGCATTTAGTGTGATTCCCATGGCTAAACAACTTGACCTCTCGAAAACTCCAACGAAGGTTTCAAAGTTACTTAATATTTCTCCAAAATCTAAAGGTTCTGTTTGCACTATATGTGGCAATTTCATTGATGTGCCATCAAACAGGAGAAAACTTTTTATTGGAAGTACTAAGGCAGAGCCATGTCTTCTGATTGAAAAAGTTCTAAAAGTGTCAGTACATCGGGAATGTTCTACACATACTGTGTGCAGAAAATGTCTAGGTGAGGTAACTCGAGTGGACAATACTTTAAGCCGACTTGTGACATCATTTGAAACGACTGTTATTTCTTTGTACCAATCCCAAGGTTTTGTAACGTGTCGTATCGTCGTGTCGGATGGTCGTGTTGGAACTCGCATCTGTGTCAGCCTATGTGAACAGGACATCTCTAAACGCAGCCCCGTGGGGTTTTGTATCGTGTCGTATCGTCGTGTCGGATGGTCGTGTCGGATGGTCGTGTCGGGACTCCCACCTGTGTCGGCCTGTGTGAAATGGCCCCTGCAGTGATGCCTCCGAGTATTTTGCCACCAGCTCGGGTTGAGCCCGACAGTATTCCGACTGACGACTGACCTTCATCCAGCATCCACTCCCTGATGGCGTGTGAAGCTCACGGGATGCACACTTGAAATGTTACCAGCCATGTACCGATCAGAAACGTTCGTCAGCATAACGCATTCAGGGTTGGTTGGTTTGTTGTTTAACGCCGCACTCAGTAATATTCCAGCTATATGACGGCGGTCTGTAAATAATCGAGTTTGGACCAGACAATCCAGTGATTAACATCATGAGCCTCGATCCACGCAATTGGGATCGATGACATGTATCAACCAAGTCAGCGAGCCTGACCACCCGATCCCGTTAGTCGCCTTTTACGACAAGCATAGTCGCCTTTTATGTCAAGCATGGGTTGCTGAAGACCAATTCTACCCAGGATCTTCACGGGTCACGCATTCAAGGAGTTGTTTGTATAAGTTATGAAAATGTTGAATATTGAATCGTTCAAACATTCGCAATCTCTTTTGGGAGACTTATTCATTTATGTGTTTGTTTGTTTGTTTGTGTGTTTTTTAACGCCACACTCAGCAATATTCCAGCTATATGACGGCGGTCTGTAAATAATCGCGTTTGGACCAGACAATCCAGTGATTGACATCATGAGCATCGATCCGCGCAATTTGGATCGATGACGTGCATCAACCAAGTCAGCGAGCCTGACCACCCGATCCCGTTAGTCGCCTTTTACGACAAGCATAGTCGCCTTTTATGGCAAGCATGGGTTGCTGAAGACCAATTCTACCCAGGATCTTCACGGGTCACGCATTCAAGGAGTTGTTTGTATAAGTTATGAAAATGTTGAATATTGAATCGTTCAAACATTCGCAATCTCTTTTGGGAGACTTATTCATTTATGTGTTTGTTTGTTTGTTTGTGTGTTTTTTAACGCCACACTCAGCAATATTCCAGCTATATGACGGCGGTCTGTAAATAATCGCGTCTGGACCAGACAATCCAGTGATTGACATCATGAGCATCGATCCGCGCAATTTGGATCGATGACATGCATCAACCAAGTCAGCGAGCTCATTTATATGTGAAGCTATCATCACAGACCCTCTAGAATAGTCGAGTCGATTAAAGGTGCACCATGAACCGGCTGGAGCTGGTTATATAGTTCGTGTGTTTGTTATTTTTTGCCGCACTCAAACAATGTTCTACCTATATGACGGCGGTCGGTGATCAAGTCAGACTCGCTGAGCTATTAGATCATATTATCAATCGTTGTTTTTTCTTGTCCAGATTCGACCCGCGAAGATCCGGGTTAGAATAGGTCTTCAGCAACCCATACTTGCCGTAAAAGGCGACTATGTTTGTCGTAAGAAACGACTAACAGGATCGGGAAATCAGACTCGCTGACTTGATTGATGCATGTCATCGTATCCCAATTGCGTGATGTCAATCATTTGATTGTCTGGTCAAAACTCGATTTATTACACAGCGCCATCATAAAGCTGGAATATAGCTGAGTGCGGCGTTAAACAACAAACCAAACCACTGCTGCAACGGTGTAGCGATAATAATGTTTGTTCCACCGCTTTGGTCATTATTTGCTGGAATATTGCTGAGTGTGGCGTTACACAACAGACAAAACAACAATCTTGTCCAGATTCGATTATTAACGGTTGCGGTGACATTGCTAGAATATTACTGATCGTGTCAACAAGGAAAAAACATGACATTCGTGTCATTGCCTACATCGTGTTTGCTTATTTATGGGTTTCTTTGTTGTTGGCCTTGACCGAACGGTGTATATTTCCAAAAACAATGTAGCATGCAAGCCATTGTTTCTTTTTACATAAACTATTGAGCTGACAACTCATTTTGGGAATCAGTTCACAGAAGGACTCTTTTATGTTTTTGTTTTTTCATTTACACCTCAATATCATTTGTTTTTTTGTTGTTGTTTTTTAACGCCGCACTCAGCAATGTTCCAACTGTATGGCGACGGTCTGTAAATACTCGAGTCTGGACTAGACAATCCAGTGATTGATGTCATGAGCATCGATCTACGCAATTGGGATAGGAAGACGTGCATCAACTGAGTCAGCGAGTCTGACCACTCGATCTCGCATGAGTTGCCCTGACATCAATTCTAACCCGGATCTTCACGGGTCACCTCAATATCCCACTTCAGCATTCCACCTCAACATTCCACCCCAGTATCCCACCTCAACATTCCACCCCAGTATCCGACCTCAATATTCCACCTCAGTATCCAACCTCAACATTCCACCCCGGTATCTCACCTCAACATTCCACCCCAGTATCCGACCTCAATATTCCACCTCAGTATCCAACCTCAACATTCCACCCCGGTATCCGACCTCAATATTCCACCCCAGTATCCGACCTCAATATTCCACCTCAACATTTCACCCTGCTATCCCACCTCAATATTTCACCCCAGTTTCCCATCTCAACATTCCACCCCAGTTTCCCACCTCAACATTCCACCCCAGTATCCCACCTCAATATTCCACCTCACTATCCCACCTCAATATTCCACCTCAGTATCCCACCTCAACATTCCACCCCAGTATCCCACCTCAATATTCCACCTCAGTATCCCACCTCAACATTCCACCTCAGTATCCCACCTCAACATTCCACCCCAGTTTTCCATCTCAACATTCCAACTACGCCCCCACCCTCCCCGTCACTCCGCACCCCTGCATCCGGCTGACTCTTATAAACTTAGAACATACAGTGTCACGTTCCGGCGAGTGTGCGACGTACAGAGAGAATGCGATGTATGCTCCCACAAGTCCACGTTGTGCCTTGTGCTGTGAGGGCGAGGTGACCGCCCGTTTCCGCCGCGCACCCTATGACCTTCGACGTAATCAAAGTGTCTTGGTTCACCAAGAAACATGTCTTTCTTTATTAGCAAACACCAACATGTATCACAGGACTTGACGTTCGAAAGGACCTGATGGCGTCACCCTTCAAGAGCATTCGTGAAATGTCATCCCTCAAACACTCTTGCGTCTTCGCAGGAAAATGATCGATTTGCAGTGGCCTGCAAGACGTCAGTCTTAATTTGTGAAGGAGTAAATGTGATTTTACGCAGTCTTTATCAATATCACTGCCGTACCAAGGATGCACGAAATATGTCTTGACACGTACGCACACGTAGAATAGATCCCGGGGTAGAACAATCTACCCTACCGTGAGCAGGAGTGAAGTGTCACGCCCCTTTAAACAATAACGCCATACGTTTTATCAATGAAAGGAATCAGATCATCGAGTATGAACCAGTTCTCGCAAACAATATTTGAGTGTTTCACCTCAATAGCTTATTGTGAGCGAGATCTCTCAAAACATTTAAACGTTACACCTCAATAACTTGTGCACCAGCGAGATTTCTGAAAACATTTGAGTGTTACACCTCAATAACTTGTGCACCAGGGAGATCTCTCAAAACATTTGAGTGTTACACCTCAATAACTTGTGCACCAGCGAGATCTCTGAAAACATTTGAGTGTTACACCTCAATAACTTGTGCACCAGCGAGATCTCTCAAAACATTTGAGTGTTACACCTCAATAACTTGTGCACCAGCGAGATCTCTCAAAACATTTGAGTGTTACACCTCAATAACTTGTGCACCAGCGAGATCTCTCAAAACATTTGAGTGTTACACCTCAATAACTTGTGCACCAGCGAGATCTCTCAAAACATTTGAGTGTTACACCTCAATAACTTGTGCACCAGCGAGATCTCTCAAAACATTTGAGTGTTACACCTCAATAACTTGTGCACCAGGGAGATCTCTCAAAACATTTGAGTGTTACACCTCAATAACTTGTGCACCAGGGAGATCTCTCAAAACGATTTAGTGCTAGGCCTCATTTACTTATGCGAGCAAGGTCTCTCAAAATATTTGAGTGTTACACCTGAAAAACATGTGCGAGCGAGATGTCTCAAAACATTTGAGTGTTACACCTCCAAAACTTGTTGGAGCGAGATCTCTCAAAACATTTGAGTGTTACACCACAAAACCTTGTGTGAGCGAAATCTCTCAAAACATTTGAGTGTTACACCTAAAAAACTTGTGTGAGCGAGATCTCTCAAAACATTTGAGTGTTACACCTCAAACATTTGTGCGAGCAAAATATCTCAAAACATTTGAGTGTTACACCTAAAAAATTTGTGCGAGCGAAATCTCTCAAAATATTTGAGTGTTAAACCTCAAAAACTTGTGTGAGCGAGATCTCTGATCGTTAGCCCCCAATAGTATCAGGGAAGTAATAATATATGAGAAATCAAAATACATTCTCTCCCTTCTCAATAAAACAAGTGTTTCACGAACACATACAGCTAACAAGGTAGTTCATAAGTGTCTGGGGCGGTCGGGTAGCCTCGTGGTTAAAGCGTTCGCTCGTCACGCCGAAGACCCGGGTTCGACTCCCGACATGGGTACATTGTGTGAAGCCCATTTCTGGTGTCCCCTGCCGTGATATTGCTGGACTATTGCTAAAAGCGGTGTAAAACCATACTCACTCTCTCACTCACTCACTCATTCGTAAGCGTCTTGTTCCTAAGAAAATTTTACTGTCATAGGGCACATACTCCCAAGACCACGATCACGAACTGTCCCTCAGGGGAGGCGACTGTGAAAACATAATGAAGTAGGGGAGCTGCGTCCCTTAGGTTCCATGATCCGCTGGTCATGGGTTCGAATCCTAGGTTCGTGCCGATTATCATCCTTGGTTTGTTAGCGTTATGGTTTGCTACCTGTATCACGTGCACTTTCCCTCTATGCCTTCAAGCCGTGAATTAACTTAAATCTGTTCAGTTAGGCGCTAAATTCACCAACTCATAAAAAGAATGTGAGTAATTAACAATAAAAAAAGATTTAAAAAGAAGGCATAAAAGACATAAAAAGCGAAATACACAACTCTATTCCATTACAAGCATTATATAAAATATTCACCAAGCATAGATCCAATATTGATTCACATGCCGCATGTATATTTATAGGGCAATAAGATAAATGGCCTGATATCTGTAAGTTTATGAATAAAACATGCTTGAGTGATTAAAAGATTCCGGTCACATGTTTTATGTACATATCGTATAACATTAAATAAGCATGATGGGTTGTTCCGATGCGTCATGACCTGCAATGACCTGTATGGGTTCGTATATCATGTACCTGTAATAGGTCCTACACAACCATTTTCATTCATTCACCCGGGTTAGCCCAGATCACAATACCCATATCTCAATAATAGCTGTACGTTCAACTTGCCAAACGGTGCACGCGATGACGGTAAACACATTAGTCTCTAATCTAGAGTTATCTAACTTTTAACTCTTATCGCATTTTAACCTTATAGTTGAACAAAATAAGTAAATCTATCCGACAAATAAGGTTGTACAAAGGACAATGGTTAAATGGTTGCGAAAATATTGAAATGATTATTTAACCGGCGTGTTATACTATACTCTCCAGGGAGATGAGAATCTTAAATGAATGTACACCGATCCGTTAACCATAGTAATTTCAAAAAGTGTAGCTACCAAACTCAATGATCTTCCCGAGGCAAGGGCGTTAGTTTCCGGCCTTTCCGAACTAGTTATATTTTGGCTGGACTAACGAGTCTATGCATAGTCCAATCAAAATCGCTTAACAAGGTAGACATCCAGTTCGTAAACAACTTGGATTTCAATGTGCAGTTATCGGTCGACTGCAGGATTTGCAAAGCATGTGTACTGTCAACTGGGCGTCGACAGATATTTTCTATATATATTCATGTTTTTAATCAAGGTGCTAAAGTGATTTGATGCACTTCGCTGGGTAAGACCCGTTTCATTACACTATAGATCTTGATTATCGATCAGATCGTCTTGAGTGGGCGCCGCCATTTTGCTTGAAGCCAATGCAAGTGAAATAAGAGCTGATTGGTCAATAGGTGGGACATAGAAGGGACATAACTCGTAATAGTCACCGGTGACGCTACGGTCCAGCCTAGTTCGGCAAGGGTGGAAACTGGACTTTCAAAGTCAGTTAACGCCCTTGCATCAGAAAGATGAACTCATCTGAGCTGATGAACTCAATGAGCTCATTTCTACTGTTCTACCTTTCTACGGGTGGGCTGGTTCTAGCATCTCTATGAAAAGTATTTCGGTCATATCACGGGGTATCAGCTTGATGAGGGAAGACAGACTTACGTGATGCAGGTCTTAGACATTTAGACGAACAGGTATGGTGCTGACAAACCAAGTTTCACAATCAGGACGAAATCTTGGTTTCAAACAACGACCGTCGGATTCTGGCTTGACTAAGGGACGCAACTCACAACGCATTGCTCGGATTGATTTACCTTTATTACCATAAAATAGATTAGTCGGTGTACTTTAATTGGGTATATTTAATAAGTACATTCAGAGACAGTGGGCACGGTGGCTCAGTCTTTTAGGGCGCCGCAATTTGCTGTGCAGAGTTGCGTCCCTTGGGTACGCCAGAAACCTATGATCGTGAGTTCGCCCCGATTATGTTTCTAGGTTTGTCAACACCATATCCGTGCTCGAGGGTTTCACCAAAGTGGTAAACGTCTAAGACCTGCATCACTTGGTGCTTTCCTCCCACATCAAGCTGACACGCCGTGATAACCCACTTCACTCACTAACTCACTCGCAAGTCAGGAGGTGTTCAACACTTTGGGTGAAAGCCACGTCCATCCAAGGATCACCAGGCCAAACGGTAATTCTAACCCACGAGCTTCAGCTCCTGGTACCACTAAGGGAGACCACCCCGGCACAGCGTCTTGCGGCGCATTGGAATACTGCGTCGCATCTCCAGATGTACCAGCAGCAGGCATTAACGCCACGTAGGCTTGTCACTTCTGATTTGTGCCCGTGCTCGCCGAGTCCTTTCTAATCTAGCAATCAATAATTCAGGTTAAATCGAGAAATTCATGCGGTGTACAAAAACGTTTAACTAAATGTGTTAAGACATTTTAAAAAGTAAATACATTTTAGTTGTTGTGAGGAAGGAGGATGAAGGCACCTGGAATTATCTGTGCGCCCGGGAAGGTATCAAATGCACTTTACTCGGCGCCCATGAAATTTCACATTTGATTCCCCTTGCTTCAACAAACAGATTTAATGCTTGTAAACACGTACTGTATGTAACAAGCAGCGATGCCTGATGCAGGTTCGCATGGACTTTACGCCGTGAAGATGCGGGTTTGAATTAGTCTTCGACCGCCTCCGTGGTCTAATGGTAGAGCGTCCGCCCGGAGAGTGGAAGGTCCAGGGTTCGATCCCCAGCCGCGTCATACCAATAGACGTTAAAAGATGGTACTTGTTGTTACCCTGTCTGGCGCTTGGCATTAAGGGGCTAAAACAAGGACTGGTCGGCTCGGAGTCAGTATACTGTGTCTGAGTGGGGTATTCATGTTAAACTGCGACATGGTATCTCAGTGTGCTAGCACTATAAATCGGCATCAGTCCGGACTAGTACAAGCAGCCACACACAAACGTGAGTGCAATTATCTTGGACGCGACGTTAAACCCCATTTCACCTCACCTTGAATTATTCTTCAGCAACCCACGCTTGTCCTAAGAGGTTGGTTGGTTGGTTTGGTGTTTAACGTCGCACTCAGCAATAATCCAGCTATATGACAGCGTTCTGTAAATAATCGACTCTGGACCAGACAACCCAGTGATTGACATCATGAGCATCGATCTACGCAATTGGGATTGATGACATGCGACTAACGGGATCAGGTGGTCAGGCTCGCCGACTTTGTTGATGCATGTCATCGTATCCCAATTGCGTGGATCCTGGATCGTCCGGTCCATACTCGATTATTTACAGACCGCTGTCACATAGATGGAAGATCTGAGTTCGGCAACAAACAAACAAACAAACAAACAAATAAATAGTATGGAAGTCAAACTGTGAGAGTTAAATCACCGAGGTGTTTTTCAAGAAAACTTTAAATACAGCCGCAAACCGCTTATGTGGAGAGTACAGTTTTCAGAGATATCGTCCCGACTGAACACATATCCTGGCTAGAGAATTACAAATGTACGGAATAAATATATTATACAAATAATTACTTTTGACGAGGTCAGTATGCGAAAACGGGGACTTGACCCTTGAGGTGGTCTGACCGCCGAAGGGTCGGGTCCTCGGGTCCTTACTTTCGCATTTTTGACCTCGTCAAGAGTAATCATTCGTTTTGTTTTACCGAAATTCACGTTAAAGTTTATGAATCCTTTAACCGTCCTTTGTTTCATTGCAGTAACTTAGTTGCGAACCGTGAAATATTAGTACCAGACGCCATCTTGTTTTCTAGCAAATGAGTCAATACTCATCAGGTGACAGGTCAATACTGGTCACGTGACGAGTCAATATTCGAGGTCAGTGTCAGTCACATGCTTTTGGGGTCAACATTAAAATGTATTGTTTCGTCAATTGGTACGGATAAACCAATGGAATTGCAAGATTCTTAATATAGGTATAACAATTGTATATATGTATAACTAAAAGCAGTATATTTTGTTTCCGTAGTATCCTGCCACACCGCTGGCGCCGTCAACACGCACTGTCTGCGTTGTACAATGCATACTATATACATGTACCACGTCTGTGAAGAAGCTCTATCTACCTCATACAGTATATACCGTTCCCCTAAACACGCGCTGGCTTTATTATTCAGTGTATACTTTATGCAACGCCTGTAAACTCACTCGCTCTGGGCTATACATTGTGTCCTTCACACCTGGGCTATCTGCACTATCTATATTATACAATGTATAATATGTATGTAATAGCCTGTTAACACGCTCTATTTATCTGCGCTATATATCCTGACGATTAGAAGGCGAGTGGTGTTGTACCGTGACGTAACGTCGTCACACGTTGGACGTCCTGACGACCAGAAGGTGGGTGTTGTTGTACCGTAACGTAACGTCGTTACACGTTGGACGTCTTGACGACCAGAAGGCGAGTGGTGTTGTACCGTAACGTAACGTCGTTACATGTTGGACGTCTTGACGACCAGAGGGCGAGTGGTGTTGTACCGTAACGTAACATCGTCACACGTTGGACGTCTTGACGGCCAGAGGGTGGGTGTTGTTGTACAGTAACGTAACGTCGTCACACGTTGGACGTCCTGACGACCAGAGGGTGGGTGTTGTTGTACCGTGACATAACGTCGTAATACGTTGGACGTCCTGACGACCAGAACGCTTCGAGTGGTGTTGTACCGTGACGTAACGTCGTCACACGTTGGACGTCCTGACGACCAGAACGCTTCGAGTGGTGTTGTACCGTGACGTAACGTCGTCACACGCTGGACGTCTTGACGACCAGAACGCTTCGAGTGATATTGCATCGTGACGTTGACGTATTGACGACCAGAACGGCATATGTGATGTTGTACCGTGACGTAACGTCGTAATACGTTGGACGTATTGACGACCAGAATGCCACACGTTTGACGTATTGACGACCAGAACGCTTGCTGCAGTGTTGTACCGTGCACTAAGCTAATAATTGATGGCAGATAAATGTTAAAACAATATGGCGGTTTGAACTTCTAGCATTGGACATGTCGATGATCTGGTTCCTCTTCATTAATTCGCGGCGTCTTTCAGACCAAATATATGTCACATGTGCATTTAACGGTTCTAGGTTGAACGTGCAGACAAAACCTGATATGGGGCTGTGGTTTCGAAATATAATGTGAGGTGAGGTAAAATGGGGTTTAATGTTGCGACCGAGAGCATTGCAGTTGCATAACGACTTGCATGCACGTCTGTGTGTGGCCGGTTGTATAGTGCTAGACCACTGAGATACCATGTCGCAGTTTAATATGAGTGAGTGAGTGAGTGAGTTTTTCGCCGCTTTCAGCATTATTCCAGCAACATCACGGCGGGGGACACCCGAAATGGTCTTCACACATTGTTCCTATGTGAGGAATCGAACCCGGGCCTTCGGTGTGACGAGTGATCGCTTCAACCAAAAGGCTACCCTACCGCCTTAATATGTATACCCCACTCAGACACAGTATACTGACACCGAGTGGACCAGTCAGGCAGGGAAACAACAAATCTCTTACGTCATTCGAACCACCGACCTTTCGCTCCCCCGGCAGACGCTCTATCCACTGGACCACGGAGGCGGAATGTAATGTTTCCTGTTCTGAAAACAATTGGTTCTACATAGATAGATATCAAAGCGGCGTCGGACCCAACTCACCCACTCACCAACATAAGTGAGTGAGTGAGTATGGTTTTACGCAGCTTTTAGCAATATTCCAGCAATATCCCGACAGGGGACACCAGAAGTGAGCTTCACTCATTGTACCCATGTCAGGAATCGAACCCGGGTCTTCGGCGTGACGAACGAACGCTTTAACCACTAGGCTACCCTACTTTTATCGTAACCTTTTACAAATTAACACGATTTGTCATACAAATATGTGATAAATCATGTATAAAGTAGATATTAAATCGCTGAGAAAGTGAGGCGAAGTAATCAAAACCTAAAATGAAAATGTCAAAAACAAAAACGAAAAGGTCAAAAACTAAAATTAAAATGCCAAAAACAAAAAGGAAAATGTCACAAACAAAATCGAAAATCTCAAAAACTAAAATGAAAATACAGAAAAGTATATCCACTAAGGTGATAATATTATCACCGCGGTGGAAATATTTTTCTGTATTTTCATTTTGGTTATTGACATTTTCGTTTTTGTTTTTGACATTTTCGCTCCACATTTCAGCGATTCAATAGCTACTTGAAAGTACATTTTACATGTTTTCGGTTGTTTTTATTCATGATTTATCACATATTTGTATGGCAACTTGTGTTAATTTGCAAAAGGTTACGATAAAAGTAAGTGAAATATCAAAATATTGAGAGAAAAACAGACTCAATGTCCCTTATGGACAATCGTGTATGTTATTATCCGTCATACAAATGTGAACAGCCATAAATAATATTAATATTGACGCAAAGACACATTGAAACGCTCCCCCGTGTTTCTCTCTCACCTTTTCACGACGTGTACGTCATGCAAGCACTTCATCGACGGAGCACTCTACACGTGGTGTCGATAAAACGTATCAAACATGCCGACGTTATAGGGCATGTCGGTCATAGTGCTTCTAAAGCAACAAACACAGCTCCATGCAGCGTATACGAGAACACGCGATGTAGACGCTGATGAGAGCTGTCACAGCAGGCTTGCGTTCCCAGAAGGTTGATGATGACAATATGGCGAACCTTGAAATGTCAACTTCATGTTGCCTCGTAGTTTCTTCCTAATTAGTTTGATGAAAGTGGTATTTTGAAGTATTGCAGTTCTATTGATTCTGGGCTGTGTTTCATTTCTGTCGTTTCAAGCTATTTTGGTTGAATATGTTTCGATGATGTTAACGTGGTCATCGCTAAAACAGATCTACGGTTATAACGAACACGCTTATAACGAAGTGACGGATATAACGAACTTACTTTTTAGTCCCGACTATTTGCTGTAGTTATGCTGTATATATGCTTATAACGAACTACGGTTATAACGAACTAAAAATAGTAGCCCCTTTGATTTGAAGTGATAGGTTCATCATCTACATTACTGTGCAAGTGAGGAGTTTAAGGTGGCGAGATATTAATGATGTACATTGCTTCTTCTGATTGTCGGACTGCCTCCGTGGTGTAGTGGTAGAACGTCCGCCCGGTGAGCGGAACGTCCGGGGTTCGATCCCCGACCGCGTCATACCAAAATACGTCAAAAGATGGTACTTGTTGTTATCCTGCCCCGCGCTCGGCATTAAGGGGATAAAACATGGACTGGTCGGCTCGGAGTCAGTATACTGTGTCTGAGTGGGGTATTCATGTTAAACTGTGGCATGTATCTGAGTAGGCTAGCACTATAAATCAGCATCAGTTCGGACTAGTACAAGCAGCCACACACACACACGTGCATGCACGTCACAATATAAGTGAAATAATCTTTAATTTTAAACCCCATTCCATCTCAGCTCTTCTGATTGTCCTGGGTTTGATTGTGATGATTGTGGGTTCGAATCCCGGTTCGACCCGATTCTGTTTCTAGGTTTGTCAGCACCATACCCGTGCTCATTGGTTTCACCGAAGTGGTAAATGTCTGAGACCTGCATCACTTGGGGCTTTCCTCCCACATTAAGCTGACACGCCGTGATATAACTGGAATACTGTTTAAAGCTGCAATATTTTTACGATTGAGAACAAAGAGGGATGACAATAATGATTCTCAATAGATGACTGACTGCATCACTTTTTTAGTGAATCAGGAGGTCAGAAATAATACCAACAAAATCCTTTTCCATATTCATAAGATATCTCTGCTAAAAGCAGAGTCGATTGTACGATTCCGACTATATCATGAATGTGTTTATGAATCAATATCAAATACCAGGTGTTCAACTGTCTGAAAGTAACCTTGGAAAAAAAATAATTAATACTCCTTTCAAAATCAATATAATTTTAAAAATAAATATGTTATACTACCATTTTAGAAGTCGCATTGTTAGAATCCCTGGACACACCGGGAGAGATGAACCCCTGCTTGTATTGGGAATCGAACCAGAGATTTGGTTGATGCATGTCATCGTATCCCAATTGCTTAGATCGATGCTCATGATGCCAATCACTGGATTGTCATGCTAAGAGTGCGGCGTTATACCACCCCCCCCAAAACCCCACACTTTCAAGAGGCTTGAACGAGGCTTCACACATAATATGCCACTTTTTGGAGCCGAACCCATGTCGTCAGACAGCTTTGTCCACTGAGCCAATCCATCTTTCCTTTCAGCTTGTATAAAGATCAACTGCTGAATCTTTGACCTTCGACACACCTTCCTACAACCACGTACCGTGTATATTCACTTGCTGAAATCACTTGAAATATACAACACATTTTGAGGCTGGGCACTGTACTATTTCACGGCCCCGTGAAGATCCGAGGTAGAATAGGTCTTCAGCAACCCACGCTTGCCGTAAAAGGCGACTTTGCTAGTCGTAAGAGGCGACTAACGGAATCGGCTGGTCAGGCTCGCTGACTTGGTTGGTGGACTTATTTCCAATTGCGTAGATCGTTGCTCATGATGTCAAGCACAGGATTGTCTGGTCCATACTCGATTATTTACAGACCAGACAGAGTCCCCGCCGTTTTGAAACCCAAAGGGCAATGGTGTTTGGAAATGTGAACGTGTTTATTTGAACTTTTTGTTATACAAAAGCGCCAGTTCTATGGCAATATAGGAGATATTCTATGACAACATCCAAATCATCAGTCACATCCAGTCACATCAATATGAGATGTATATATTGTTGTCAAGAACATTTGTCAGCCCTGCTTGTGGGTTTCACCTGGTCGTGAAACGTCTAAGACATGCATCACTTTGGACTTTCCATCCGGGATAGAATAGGTCTTTAGCAACCCATGCTTGCTCGTAAAAAGCGAGTATGCTTGTCGTAAGAGGTGACTAACGGGATCGGTTGGTCAGGCTCGCTGATTTGGTTGATGCATGTCATCGTATCCCAATTGCGTGGATCGATGCTCATGATGTCAATCACTGGATTGTCTGGTCCAGGCTCGATTATTTATAGACCGCCGTCATATAGCTGGAATATTGGTGAGTGCGGCGTTAAACAACAAAAACAACAACATCAACAACAACTTTTGACTTTCCTCCCACATCAAGCCCACACGCAGTAACCAAAATAATGTTCAATGCGGCGTTAAACCTTAAAACACTCACTCACTTAACGGAGCGTTAGCGTGAACCACGCCATCCGGTGCATCCCGCTCAGCTTAATGACTTCGAACGAATGGAATAATTTTCTTGAAAGCTAAAAAATGCCTTTAATCAGGATGCAATTATCGGGCAATACATTGATTGCCGCTCTCGATGCTCTTCCTGTAGGATAAAGTTTCGTTAAAACACCATGGTGCACGCCATCTAATTGTTCCGCACTTCGTGAACACCAAGCTTGCTCTTAATAGAGAAGATACGGTAGCATACCACCGTATCTCCTCTATTAAGAGCAGGGGGGCACGGGTGGCCCAGTCGTGTAAGGCGCCGCGATTCGCTGTGCAGAATTGCGTCCCTTGGGCACGCCAGAAACCTATGATTGTGGGTTCGAATCCCGGTTCGCCCCGATTATGTTTCTAGCTTTGTCAGCACCATACCCGTGCTCGTGGGTTTCACCGAAGTGGTAAACGTCTTAGACCTGCATCACTTCGGGCTTTCCTCCCACATTAAACTGACACGCCGTGATATAACTGTAATACTGTTAAAAGCGGCGTTAAACCCAACTCACTCACTCACTCACTCACTATTAAGAGCAAGCTTCTATGAAGGGCCGTGTCTGGGAACAGAGGTTTGATATAAGCGCCCGACCTCAAATAAAGGCCCGGTCTAATAATTCTACACATGATTTCTATTCATTCAATTTGCAAACCGAGAAGTTTACTGAACTAAGCCGTTCGAAATAGAATATGAGATGATAGTCAATTGAAGTTGAAGCGCCGGTTTCTGTTGTTTAACGCCGCACTCAGCAATACTCCAGCTATATGACGGCGGTCTGTAAATAATCTGGACCAGACAGTCATGTGATTGACACCATGAACATCGATCCACGCAATTGGGATATGATGACATGCATCAACCAAGTCAGCGAGCCTGACCACCCGATCCCGTTTGTCGCCTCTTTCGTAAATACGGTATTCTCTTGGGTAAACAAATGTGCTTGAATACTTTATTTACTTTCATAACCGCCTTTTCTGATCCCCCAACCCCAGGGTGAACTGTGTATTATATTGCCAGTAATCACGAGTGCCATATAGTGACGCGTTAACAGTATGACTATTACCAGAAACGTCACGTGATCCGGCCATCATCGATAGATTTTACACTTAGAGCAGCCTGGTAGTTAAATCGTTCACTCGTCACGCCGAAACTTGAAAGGTTCGAATCCCCAGATTGGTATAATGTGCTAAACCAATCCATTTTTATTAGACTGCGGAAAACCTTAGCACTGACGTTAATAATAGTTCTTTAATTAGTGTTTAGAATCACTTTCAAAATATCGCTGTTGCAGACACCTCCCTCTTATGATGTTGTGATGTTGTTTTAATGTAATGTTCTACCTGGATTTTAAATGCCATCAAAACAACAACCACAACAGCATTAAACATCGCTGTTGCAGACCCCCCCCCCCCGCCCTTGTCATGTCGTGACGCGTAGGGTAACAATGTTTTATTGTAGTGTCCAACCCAAATTCAAATTTGTCAATACAAACCACAATAACCTCGCTCTTACAGGCACCTCCCTCTGGTCATGAAGCGACGCGTAGGGTACCGTTGTTTTACTGAAGTGTCCTTCCGTTATTTCAAACGTTGCCAAAACAACAATCACGACAGCAGCGTATTCTGTTAAGGGTATATTATTATGCATTCTAATCGTGGCGGCTATTAACGTCCATCGCGAGATGAGCGGAGAAACAGGGCATTCATTGTGGACTTATTGAATAACCATTCAATACAAGGGTTTGGAGAGGTCTTATTGAAAATCTTCTCTGATTGTGGCCACAACTCGACACGGCTCCGGTCGATATCGTCCATTTAGGCCAGATATTCAAGTATTTAGTTCTCATCAATTAAGCTGGTATTAGTTTTGTCTGACTGCGGTGTGCCCCTAAACAAACTAAGCTTAATAAACCCTTACATGGGCAGCCAGCTGAAGCGGAAAATACCTTTGTGTCTCCAAATCCGAGGCAATTTCAGATTAATAAACCAATAATGATGTCGAGTAAAAAAAATCTATATTTGTACCAACTTAATGTTTTTTACAGTTATTTAACAGAATATCGATACATTATGATCGCTTAATAGGTTTTCGCCTCACCAAGGCAACAAGGCATTGCGTGGTTTGAGTGGGTAATAAGTTTTATTGCTGGTACAAATATATATGAATAAAGCCAGACCGAGGAAGAAATATTGATGATATTTAATATTTCATTCGAAAACGTTATCAATTTTCTTTGAATGATTTGACCTAGTCGCCATATCCCCCAATAACATTCATGGTACGATTATTTTTCGAATTTTTCTAGTGGCGTACAAATATCCTGGGAACTATTTTTCCACTAAACCCCTTGACTAAAATAAAAAGCTGAAATGGGGTTTAACGTAACGTTTAAGATTATTGTACTTATATAGCGACGTGCATGTACGTGTGTGGCTGCTTGTACTAGTCCGGACTAATGCCGGTTTCACAGTGCTAGCCCACTGATATACTATCCGCCGTTTAACATGGATACCCCACTCAGACACAGTGTACTGACTCCGAGCTGACCAGTCCTTGTTTTAGTCCCTTTATGCCGAGCACCAGGCAGGGTAACAAAAAGTACCATCTTTTAACGTCTTTTGGGATCCAACCACCGACCTTCCGCTCTCCGGGCGGACGCTCTATCCACTAGACCAAGGAGGCGATGCGGCGCTGTTGGAAATCACACTGATGCAACGATTTTCATGATAATATTACGACCACCGACATAATAATCATTTTCGGAAGAAATCCGTCAACTGACGTATGAGACGAACAGCTTTATAACTTTTATAAATTTTCTCAAATTTTATATCAAATGTGACATCAAATATGTACCTTTAGTGTTAACCCTGCTCTAGTCACGTGCCATGCCACTTTGTAAACTCAAATACTCCATCTTGCAGAGATGTCCGTCATTAAGGTCTCGTCAAACATCGCGAGATCACGTCATCAGCTAAGTACAGAGCTAACAGTTGGACATGTTGACTCCGTTACGTATTTCAAATACAAGTCGTGTTTGAGTAAGGTATAATCACTACTCTCGCGCGAGTCCGAATCACGTGACGTCGGGCGACCTCGTCGGTGTCTACATCTCCAAATGTTACATATTGTTCCCTTGTCATTTAAAATGTCGTCAGCATTATTCAAATATGTAACATCCATCACGAGTACATCGACGGTATAAAAATACGAGTTTGACATTACATCTCGATTACAGAACGAACACATGCTTCAAATCATCTGAATCTTCAAAGCAAATATTCACTGATCACGTGAATAATTTACGACTCCATGAAAAAAGCAGATGTATAGGACGACCAAGTTGTTTGGTTGGAGGGTGTGTGTGGTGTTGTGTGTTGTGTGTTGTGTGGTGGTGTGTGGTGGTGTGTTGTGGTGTGTTGTGGTGTGTTGTGGTGTTGTGGTCTAGTGGTCCGGGGTTCGACCACCATATCAAAAGACGTTAAAAGATGTTACCCTGTCTGGCACTGGTACACTGTTTTAAGGGGCTAAAACAAGGACTGGTCGGCTCGGAGTCAGTATACTGTGTCTGAGTGGGGTATTCATGTTAAACTGCGGCATGGTGTCGGCATCAGTCCGGACTAGTACAAGCAGCCACACACACACACGCACGCACGCACGCACGCACACACACACACACGAGGCAAGTGAGTTAACTGACTGCACATTGATTAAAAACATGAAAAGATTTGGAATATATAGGTTGAGGCTAAATTGACGGTACACATGCTTTGCAAATCTTGCAATCGGCCGCAGTTGACGAACCGGATACCGATTTCGTTAGACGATTTTGATAGTTGAACTTTGCTCTAGTGAGTGAGTGAGTGAGTACGCTTTTACGCCGCTTTTAGCAATATTCCAGCAATATCACGGCGGGGGACACCAGGAATGGGCTTCACACATTGTACCCATGTCGGGAATCGAACCCGGGTGTTCGGCGTGAAGAGCGAATGCTTTAACCGCCAGGCTACCCGACCGCCCCGAACTTTGCTCGAGAGCCCAGGAAAGTGCACATTGTAGAAGGGACCGTAGGCTGCTTCTCTGGAACGACCAAGCTCGGATTCGGTGCAGACAAACCAAGGGTTCGATCCCATAAGCAGCGGATCCTGACATGAATGATGTAAACAAGATGTTACATTTAAACTTCATTAGGAGCACGTGTGTAAAGCGCCGCTGGTAGCTGTGCAGAGTTGCGTCTCTTAGCCGTGACAGAATCCGCAGATGAGTTCCATTGCTAGAGTTGCCCTGATTATGATCCGTTGTACGATACAATGTGGTAAAAGTATACACCTTGCGTCACTTTGGACTTTACCCTCTAAAAACGCCGAAACATTTCAAGTGGAATTATACAAACAGCAGCGATGAACCTGAACTCACTCACTTACTTACAGGGTTTAAAAGATAACTGGAAGTAATATCAATGTGTCGATTTCTGTCCGCATCCGTCACTATCTTTTCTTATTTATTAATTTTTAATATATAAATATTTATTTATTTTAGAAAAACCTCGAAATAGCTTGACGAAAGATACACCATCACTCCCTTTGAATAAGCATGCACGTTCTCGCCTGTCAACCGATCCCTGTCGCACACCATGAGGTGCGCGTTGGCTACACAGAAGTAGGTCAAAGTAACCTCGAGTCACACTGACCGTGACATGATCAATATGCTTCAGAAAGTTGTCTCTTATTTAAGCTGTACGAGATATGATATATTAAACACGCTTTAGATATCAATATGTCATCTTCACTTGTCGCTGAGACGAGGGTTTTTCATTGCGCAGAACATTCAGATGTTTAATCGTTGGAATAAGTTCAAGAGCGACAAGGTCCTTTATAGAAATTGTCAATGTCATTTTCGTTGATTTATTACTGGCATAAAAGGGAATGATTATGTTCTCAGCACAAGTCAACTTTTTACGGATATCTCCGCCCTGTTCAAGTCGGCCGTACTGGTGTCGCGACAACGTCAATACACTCGCGGGCGGAGAAACCCGCCTTCAGCAGCCATGTTGCAGTTTACGTGGGCAATGCTGGACATGTTTTGTCTGTTGCTAGGGACGCTTTTAAATAATTTGAATAGTGTTTTGTCATATGATCCGTAGAAGGTACATTACCGTCTCAGCTTGATCAGTTATACCCAATGGTTACCAAGGCAACCGCACTCTTGTTTGATCTGAGTACAACTTTCAAGGTTATAGTAAAACTTTCTGAAAATCATTTGGAAGACATGTGGAGGACATTTCCAAACTTTGCACATCATTGAAGAAAACGTCATGCCGAGCCTTTCATTTTTGGACTTGTACCATATGTTCCGCTGTTTTTAAGGGTGGGGCGGTGGGGTAGCCTAGTGGTTAAAGCGTTCGCTCGTCACGCAGAAGCCCGGGGTTCGATTCCCCACATGGGTACAGTTTGTGAAGCCCTTTTCGTGTGTCTACAGTCGTGTGATTAGTGGAATGTTGCCAAAAGCGGCGTAAAACCCATTCTTTCAGGTGGATAACTGACTTTCCTTTGCATGTGTTTATGATGGTGACACAGGTGGGGCAGGATGCGAACACCTTGTATCATGGCTATTTAATAGTGATTCATAACCACCTTCTTATGACAGAGTTGAAATCGCTCAAGGACTCTGCTTTTAGCAGGGACTTCATATGATTGTGGAAATGGTTTTGTGGCTTTTATTTAGAGCATTGACAGCGTCCCTTTCATATATAGACCTCCTCCGTGGTCTAGTGGTAAAGCGTCCGCCAGGAGAGCGGAAGGTCCGGGGTTCGATCCCCGGCCGCGTCATACCAAAAGAGGTTAAAAGATGGTACTTGTTGTTACCCTGTCTGGCGCTCGGCATTTAGGGGCTAAAACATGGACTGTTCGGTTCGGAGTCAGTATAATGTGTCTGAGTGGGGTATTCATGTTAAACTGCGGCATGGTATCTCAATGGGCAAGCACTATTAATCGGCATCAGTCCGGACTAGTACAAGCAGCCACATACACACACGTACATGCACGTCGCTATAAATGTGCAACAATTTTGGACGCAACGTTAAACCCCATTTCACCTCACCTTTCTTATACTGACGGGAATGGACAGCGTGGCATTTATCACATATGGTCATGTGGCATTCCGAGGGGATTCCGGGGCAGAATACTGGTCCCCAGCAACCCATGCTTGTAAGTGGCGACATCTACCTGAGGCAAGTGAGTTTACTGACTGCACAAAGATTAAAAACAAGAAAAGACTATGTATGTTGACGCTAAATTGACGGTACACATGCTTTGCCAATCCTGCAATCGGCCAACAGTTTAATCGGCAGTTTACGAATCGGATGCCGATTGATGCTCATGTCGTCAATCATTGGATTAAACAATAAATTATTACTTACAGATCGCCGTCATATAACTGGAATATTGCTGAGAGCGGCATTAAACAAAATACACAAAGAAAGAAAGAAAACAAGCAAACAGCGACCAATGCCCACGCCGATTCAATTGAGTCGCCTCTTGCGAGGGACAATCGGATAATGGGGACCTATTCTCACTTGGAATCCCACGGAGTTTAAAATTTGAAAATAGAATATACACATTTGATGTGTCATCGGCGTAAAGTAGTGAGTGAGTATATATGGCACAGTCAGCATAGATGGCACAGTCAGCATATATAGCATAGTCAGTTTACATTGCATAGTCAGCATATATAAATAGAGAGCATATAGAACATATTCAACATAAATGACTGTCAGCTGTTATATGGCAGTGTTTTTATTGTTTAACAATGATTGTAACCGGTTCCGTTGTTTCTGTTGAGATTCGGTAGACGCTCATTGCATTGTGTTTGGACAGTATTCAAACGTCAGGAAGCTATATATGCTTGTGGTGTGTAAACTTCCGGTTCGGTATACCGCGAACGGTGATAGTATGTTATAGAAACATATGGAGTCATGCAGAGAATTCTGTCATGTTCTAGTACCTCTAGGCTGGTGAGGGCACTGTAGAAATTTCCAGGAGCTTGTGATGTTGTATATCAAGGGACAATAGAGTGTTTACTTATCTCTCACTCATTCGCATCACATCGGAGCCAGCTTTCATGTGAGGATCGCACATCATCCCTGATTCTCTGACTAGCCCATCTCGGAAGCTTGGCCACTGTCGCCTTTGGGTGAATCGCTGACTTTTGCTATCACCCCTGTATTTTTGTATTTGATACTGGCCGCTGCCATCATATAATTAATTGTCATTGAATATTGTACAACTACTCTATTGTGTACTGCCATTTAATTTCTGTGCAGTTTTTGTGACCTAGTTATTTTGTGTATTACATTTGTTGATTGCATAACGCTTTTTGTTTTTTTGTTGGTTTCACACTAGGTTCTTTTACGTACAGATGTCTGGGTTAACATGTTGTTTCAATTTGGGAATCGACACGTAACACAACAGTAACAGCGTGTGACACGTAACACAATAGTAACAGCGTGTGACACGTAACACAACAGTAACAGTGTGTGACACGTAACACAACAGTGACAGCGTGACACGTAACACAACAGTAACAGCGTGTGACACGTGACACAGCATATATAGCCTTGTCAGCATATTTAGGATAGGCAGCCTATACAGCATCGAGCGCCTGTCCTTGAGTGAAGAAGTGACTGTCTATAATTAATTCTAACACGCCCTTTCTTTATTCTATATTGAAACAAGCTTGAGAAGAACTTCTAACATCAGTAGTTGATCATCCCACCTTGCCGATGAAATATCAGGACGTGGGTTGGATGTGGATTGGATGTGGGTTGGAAGTTGGTTGGATGTGGGTTGTATGCAAGTTGGATGCAAGTTGGATGTAGTTTGGATATAGATTGGACGTGGGTTGGATGTGGTTTGGATGTGGGCTGGACGTGGGCTGGACGTGGATTGGATGTGAGTTGGATGTGGGCTGGGTGTGGGCTGGACTTGGGTTGGATGTGGGTTGGATTGGGGTTAGATGTAGATTGGATGTAGATTATATGTGGGTTGTATGCAGGTTGGATGTAGATTAGATGTGGGTTGGATGTGGGTTGGATGTGGGCTGGATGTGGATTGGATGTGGGCTGGGTGTGGGTTGTATGCAGGTTGGATGTAGATTAGATGTGGGTTGGATGAGGATTTGACTTGGGTTGGATGTGGGTTGGATTGGGGTTAGATGTAGATTAGATGTAGATTAGATGTGGGCTGGATGGGGGTTGGATGCAGGTTGGGTGTGGGTTGAGTGTGGGTTGGAGTGCGACAAGGGTGCACCCTGCAGCACCTTCTGTTAAGGTAATACCAGGAAACCCGGAAAACCTGAAGCAGACACTCCCCAAACAAATTTTGTAGACAGTGAAATATGGATTATTGTCTGATAAGTGACAGGATGTCATGAAGTTTAATTAATGTTTGCCGGCTCAGCCGTGATGGCCAAACCTGTTTGATATATCTCCTTTTACTTGATAAACAAACACTAAAGAGGATTATACCTACTTCAGATCAGGCTTATCGTGGGCAGGTTGGCAGTGCAGTCTTCTCTGTTTACAGACATGTCAGTGTATTCAGGGACAAGATCGACAAGAAGGAACTGACACCAGTGTCCAATCTGAATCTGCCAGAAACTTCAAGTTGCGTCCCTTTGCCATTCCGCGATCCGCTGATCACGGGTTTGAATCACACGTTCGCCCTGATTATGACCCTTGGTTTGGCAGCATCTGCCCGTACTCGATGCTTTCACCAACGTGGTAGTTATCTACGACCTGCTTCACTGTGGGCTTTCCTACCACATTACACTGGGATACTGTTTAAAAGTAAAGGGTTGAACACCCAGAGTGCCACTTACAACCTTGAGTGAGTGAGTGAGTTTTGTTTGTTTGTTTGTTGTTTAACGCCGCACTCAGCAATATTCAAGCTCTATGACAGCGGTCTGTGAAATAATAAAGTCTGGACCAGACAATCCTGTGATCGACATCATTACAGTGAGTGAGTGAGTGAGTGAGTGAGTGAGTGAGTGGCAATATCTTGGCTAGACAAATGGGTCTCATGGAGAGAATCGAACTGGGACTCTCCATCCGACGAACGAAAACCCTCACCACTAAACTAACTTCTTCAACCCGCCTCAGTCACAATGACATTTACCAGCGCTTCCAATTAATGATTCCATTACGCATATGATACTTTTCCAAAAGGATGGTAATTTCATTCAAACACATATATCTCCATTATTCCGTCGCAAGTACGAGCAAACATATCATTTTTTACACGTGTAATTAAAGTAGCCCTTAGGACAGTAGTATTTATAGATAAACCCCCAGCGCGCGCCGTATCGTAAAGTCAATATTGTCCCAACCTTCCATTTTACCGACCAAGGTGTGTTCGTACGTCTCAAACACCATCACAATAATAAACCAAGCAGACGAGTTGTTATAATATAAAAAAACTAACTAATTCGTCAACAAGTTTCACTATTTAGCGACAGTCAGGAGGTGTAAAAAGGTCCGTTGTGAATCCTGATGCGTTGTGTCAACAAAGCTAGTAGGTGGGCCTGATTACGTGTATTGTCACAGGTAGGCGTCGCGCTTCAAACGCATCAGTGTACACACTGCACGTTATTCAAGTAACTGTAAAGACAGGCATAGAAGGTTATACCGGCTTTAGGAGCGAAGGGTGCGGGACCTGTGAACCGGCGACTCGTTTGGAGAGGTTCTTACCGTACATCCTCTTGTAATAACCGCCACTGCACGAGGGAATGAAATGGGATTTAGCGTCGCTTTCAAGATTATTGCACGTGCATGTGCGCGCGCGCGTGGAGTGTGGCTGTTTGTACTAGATCGGACTAGTTCGGACTGGTTTTGGTAGTGCTAGCCAACTGAGATACCGGGGGCTGCAGTTCAGCGTCAACACCGAACTCACAATACACATTGTCAACATTTATAGCACAGTCGGCATTTATAGCATAGTCAGTATATATAGCACAGACAGCATAGTGGACACAGCATTTATTTATAGCATAAGTACTATATATAGTTAGCATAGACAACATTAACAGAGGACTAAATAAAGACAGTATATATATATATATATATATATATATATATATATATATATATATATATAAATATATATATACTAACGAAAAAAAGTAACTGTGCTTCATATATAAAGCGGTGTAAATGTTATATTATTGAAAATAACAACCAAAGTATTGTATTTTATCATCCAAAACTGGCTCCCACAGGAGATATCGCTTGATTTAGTTGGTTGGTTGTTTTTTTCTTTAACGCCGCACTCAGCAATATTCCAGCTATATGACGGCGATCTGTAAATAATCCGAGTCTGGACCAGACAATCCAGAGATTAATATCATGAGCATCGATCCACGCAATTGGGATCGATGACAAGCATCGACCAAGTCAGCGAGTCTGACCGCCCGATCCCGTTAGTCGCCTTTTACGACAAGCATGAATACCTATTCTACCCCGAATCGTTACGGGTCAGATATCGCTTGAGTGACATTAAGCGATATCTACATTTTAGACATCGCTGCAATGAAATTGCATCAAAATGCTTTGCAGACCATTGTGACGTAACTGGTTACCATGACATCACAATCAAATGACATCATTAATGGCTCTGCTACTGAAGCTGTTAGCAGTACTTTTTACACTGAAGACACTGCTTTGTTACTGTCTACAAACTGAAAAAAGTTGGAAGAATGATGTTGGATGACAAATAAAAACTCACACGATCAAAAGACTCTCGGGTGAGATTCTCTATTTGTCATTCGTCTGACCAGTGTTTCCTCACAACAAATTCATTGACAAAAGCCATACCTAATTACAGGAGACAGAGCGACAATTATCTCAGTTAACAATTTTAGGATCGGATGTGACCACCATTTGCGTTGTTAAAGGCGAGGCAACGGCGATGCATTTAATACACCAGATGATTGAAAACATCCTGGGGGATGTCATTCCAAATGTCAAGCAATGATTGGTTCAACCGAGACAGTGTGACCGGATGGTTCTGGTCCTGTCGTGGGCGTCCGATCATCTCATCCCAAACATGTTGTTTTGTAGGAGGGAGCGGGTCGGGAAAAGGGGGAAAGGAGAGGGGCGGCCATGACAGTAACGTGTGGGCGGGCATTATCCTGCTGCAAGGGGGCACGGTTGGCCCAGTCGTCTAAGGCGCTGTGATGTGCTGTGCAGGGTTGCGTCCCTTGGACAGGCCAGAAACCTATGATTGTGGGTTCGAATCCCGGTTCGCCCCGATTATGTTTCTAGGTTTGTCAGCACTATACCCGTGCTCGTAGGTTTCACCGAGGTGGTAAACGTCTGAGACCTGCATCACTTCGGGCTTTCCTCCCACATTAAGCTGACACGCCGTGATATAACTGGAATACTGTTAAAAGCGGCGTTGCACCTAACCCAACTCACTCACCCACTTGATGTAATGAGAGATGAAATGTGAGATAATAGAGGCATGCACTTATAGTCTAAATCCCTTCTGGGAGGCTCTAGACAGTGCTGTATAAGTGTAGCTGTGCTAGAACATTATAAATTACACTCCAAAAAGAGTCTAAAGTAACTTCCACACCACAGCCTACATTAGATAGTACTACATAACAACTAATTATTGTCAAATAAAAACGCCATAAACTTCAACTGAATTTTACCAGAAACCAATTAATACAATTGCAACACTGTTTAAAGATAAATTTCTGCCATATAATAAAAGCATACTAACGGCGCGTAGACGTCGATTTTCAACAAGACCGTGAATTGCGTAAGCGTTATTTATGGTTAAACAAAAATGTTTTTATGAACACGTGGTAGGTAAACATTCTCTGTGTGCTGCTACAAGTGGTTTATGTCAGTGTTATTTAAATTGGCATCTGCATCCATGGGTCGTCATAACCTGCTTTATGTCATGGAATACTGCGCTGTATGTATAAAGGATGCGACGATGCCGGTCTTCAGCAACCCATGCTTGAAGTCAAAGGCCACTCTACTTTTGGTAAGATGCGACTAACGGGATCTGGTTGTCAGGCTCGCTGACTTGGTTGATTGATTAATATATATCTCAACCAAATAAAATTATCACATTCAGTACATACACTAATCGAACAACGATATAATGCATTTATAATACAACATATGACACAAATCAGTTATCGTACTTACTATACATTGCTTTTCTCAGTCTACAAGCCTCTGTCTGAACATTCAATGAATAGTAAAATGTCCCCAACTTCCTGGCTAAAGCATACAAACCCCAAACCGTCCATGATGCCCGTGACATCTACCAGCTGACTCTAATTTTTTTAGCAAAAAAATAGCATATCTTGGGGTACCTGTCATCGGGCATATGAAGTATTTATATCGTATGCATTTTAATATAATATTCAACAATAATACTGTATCTACCGCACTCGGCTAGACCTGCTTTGTTGGAGATATGATTCCCCACATTGAGTACAAACTTACAGTTAGTATGGAATTTGTTAATCACTGGTCTATCCCGGAATCCCTACACTTCAGCCCCATAAAGAAATACAGTAAACTACGGTTATATCGAACACGCTTATAACGAACTTACGGATAAAACGAACTTACTTTTTTGGTCCCGACTATTTGCTGTAGTTATGCTGTATATATGCTTATAACGAACTACGGTTATAACGAACTAAAATTAGTAGTCCCTTTGAGTTCGTTATAACCGTACTTTACTGTATTGGTTTTACCTCACTGTCAAACAATTTAAGAAGTACACTTGCAGACATTTCACGGAATTAATGCTGTACTTTCTTTACAGAATGGAGGATTTTATTTGCTTTTGCTGAAAAGGTTTTCGTTCATTGTGTCCATGACAACCGTGTAGAGAAAAGGACACAGAGATGGTTGTAATACGTTGATTTTTCATCCGTTTTCCATCCATGAACCATGTTTTTAGCTCCGTTGGTAACCGCCGTTCCGATACACTAGTATATCTGTTTTATCCATGTTAACCTGCAACCCCATGTGGTACTATAGTTATGTCAAACGTCTATTTTCCTCTGAAGCCGATAAACTAGTATATCCGTTTTATCCACGTTAACCTGCAACCCCATGTGGTACTATAGTTATGTAAAACGTCTATTTTCCTCTGAAGCCGATAAACTAGTATATCCGTTTTATCCATGTTAACCTGCAACCCCATGTGGTACTATAGTTATGTTAAACGTCTATTTTCCTCTAAAGTCCGATCACAGAATCGTCAAATATGCATAGGTCATCTACAAACACTAATAATAGTGATTCTACAAAACCATCCTCAACACATACACCCCTCAAATCGTCGTTTTGTAGCATAATTTGAACTCAGAGATAAACATTGTGAAAAGGAAGGGCCTTAGTACATATCCTTGCCCGACTCCACTTAGTCATTCGAGGTAATCCCCGATTGATGTGTTGGTTGCCATCACAACTAACGGGATCTTGGAGTACATATTCTTCATCAAATTAACTATTCGTCCATTAATATCGTTTTTTTTAATAAAGCATACCAGAGACGTTTTCTATTAATAAAATCACGATATGGCTGAAATATTGCCAATGTGACTTAAAATTTTAACTCACTCACTCTATTAATAAAAAAAATAATCAAAGGCTTTCCTAAAATCACCAAAGGCAACAGAAACAAGCACCACTCTTTGATAAATATTTCTGAATTACGCACTGCACTGTGAACATATTTTCTGCTGTACAGTAATTTTTTCTCAATCATGTTGAGGTCCCGGTGTCTTCTCATATATATACTGAACCAAATTAAAAACTTCACAATCCTAAAATTTTAACATTTTGACCAGTTATCATTGTGGGCCCTTATTGTGTATTTAAACAGTAATGGCCACGTATTGTCTTCTGATAACACCAAAATAAAAAAAAATCATTAAGTATTGAACAGAATAAGTTATAAAAATATACATAAGTGAAATACCTCTATAAATGTTAACACGCTTTTACTGCCTTTCTTGTGAAGTGGCACAATTTCTCTTTCGCCCATGCAGTCCGATGGGAAAAGCCCTGTTGACAAGATCCTATTAAACATGATAGAAAGATAAGGTGCCAGTAAATGACTACATCCATTGATCATCTCAGCTTTAATTCTATCGGGGCCAATTGCTTTATTATCCTTCAAATCTGTAATGACAGCTTCAATCTCCTCATCCGAAATGTCTTTGTTTTGTGAACTATTAATGTCAACATCAGGACATACATCACATAGTAATTCATCGTGATTATTCAGAGTATGTTCCTTATATAGTATTCCGTCCACTGTTCATATGTAATCGACTATTGGTATTATAGCAAGTTGACATATTAATTTCTTTCAGTTCCAGGTCTTTAACAGTTAATAAGTTATAATCTTTCTTCGTTTTTCTACACAGATTTCTGTAATATTTCCTCAATCCACAATATTCAGGCCGTAACTCCTCATCTCCAAACGGTTTGAGTGAGTGAGTATGGTTTTATGCCGCTTTTAGCAATATTCCAGCAATATCACGGCAGGGGACACTAGAAATGGGCTTCACACATTGTACCCATGTTGGAAATCGAACCCGGGCCTTCGGCGTGACGAGCGAACGCTTTACCCACTAGGCTACCCCATGCCCTAAGAGAAAATAGTCCCAAACAGTCTGAAGTTATTTAAGACCAGGAAGTTCCGAGTATTGAGGTCTTCACATTCATTGTCGTACCACTTGTCAATCTGTCATACCGATTTTGATAATTAGTATAGTTATTTACAGACCACAGGAGGTAGCGTAAGATTGTAAATATGCATAGTCAAGGTTTCACCGCCTCATCACCGTTAGTCACCACTTCTCGACAGAATCCATCTAAGCCATTTGCCTTAGCGATTAAGATAAAGCGTTTTTAAAAACATCTTTGATGTTATCCTTCCATGAAAATCTAGGTATGTTGGTTCTTTGAGGTACAGTTTACCTAGCTCTACATTGCAAACACAGTATGTTTATCTCCATTCTACCATGACTAAATAAAACGCGAACTCTTTGGCTTTAGAAAATATATAGAGTGAAGCGGCATGGATTGACTTCGGTGTTTTTAGAGGGTTGTCTATCAGAATTTACAGAGTTAACAGCCTTTGAACAAAATGTGGCACTGTGTATACTCAAGCAGTTTGTTTACACCGTAATACCTCACTCAAACTCAGGACATGCACTGAAAGCATGTAGCACGGCAACTTCGTAAGCTAACATAGGTGGAAAACTAAGCAAGACTTGCAATGGTGTCGTTCTACATCGCGCGTCACTATTATGACATCATATCGCTCATTGTGACGCAAAAGGTATGACGTCACAATGGTACATAGAAAAGGGCGAACTCCGGCGCAGTGGTGACTCAGCATAACACCACTGCCACAGGCTAATTTGCATATCACGTGACCGGACTTTTCTATTGTTTGTAAACAAACGCGCTTTTTCAGAAATCAATGTAGAACGGACTAATGCAAGTATTTGGGGTCGCTTAACATATTGTTTTGCATAATTATATAGATATGCTACTACAACTGCAACAGTGAGTTGCATGACAATATATATTTATGCATAAAAAAGACCGTATCGCCAGCTCTCCGTTGGGCTTCGATGACAGCACGTGGAGCCTTACACCCAATGTAAACAAAGAATAACTACGCAAAAACAAATAGATTTTCACGTATTAGGATACGTTCATAATGAACCGTAACCATTCTTTGACATTTGTTTATGAAAATGTGTAGAGTTGTCAAACAGGAAACGGATGAAAAGCATATGCAATATCTTGAATGGACTGTGAAAGATGTGACGAATCGTCACATGGCGCTGGCCTGTGGCAGAGGTACTATGCTGGCTGGCTGCCGGCCGCATGGAACTCTGGGTAGGAGAGTGAGAAAAGGGCCAACTAGCAAGCTCTCTGTTGTCCTCAAAATATGAAATAATTTCTTTGAAGATTTCTTTCCTGTTTTATGAACGATATGTAATGCCACACATCCTTTGAATATTGTAGTAATTGCAACTTTGCATTTTGTGACATATAATTGCAAAAATAATATTTCAATATACCTTCCGACAATGACTGTAAAAGAAGCACTTTTCTTAACATATTAGCTTCCGCGGTGATGGGGCCGTCAAATTAAGCTAGGCCCCGTCTCTCTATTTTATAGCTAATATGGATAGAATTATCATTAAACCGCCCGCATGTTATCAGAAATGAGCGGGCCACTGTAACTTGATATTACCTCATATTACTTGACGACGGGCCATTATCACGCCCGTTGTTAGGTGACGTCATAGGATAGGGAAAGGTGACGTCACGTCATCTGGTTTGGTCTATGACGTGCCATATTCGTAAAAGTGGGTCAGTATACTGACTCCGAGCCGACCAGTCCTTGTTTTATCCCCTTGATGCCGAGCACCAGACAGGGTAACAACAAGTACCATCTTTTAACCTCTTTTGGTATGACGCGGCCGGGGATCGAACCCCTGACCTTCCGCTCTCCGGGCGGACGCTCTACCACTAGACCACGGAGGCGGTCCATTCAATGATAGAATTCACGGGGAAAGCTGTGATGGACGTGCTGACGTGCGGAAATAAAGATATTCAGTCATTCATTCGTCCATGAAGATAAATCTGTAATATGTCAGATATACTTAACAGTGGCCTCAGGTTACTGGAGATACACATGATGGATTAATAGTGGTATACTGATCATTTCAAATATGATCATTTGAATTTCAATGCTAATCAAACTCCTAGTCCCAGAAGGTATTTGAGTTTCAACTTTTTAAGATTTGTTCACTTTGACCATCTGAGACCATGTACACATAGTTATTTAACATGGCTACATATTCATGATTTCCATTGTTCACTGTGAACATTGTGACAACGCCATAACATGTGAGGCATGGTTCAAGTTCTAACGCCGTTACACTTCGGCCACACTGATGGCTGTATGTATCACGGACATAATTTATTCCGGACTGTACTGATAAGCGAAAACACAAATTATGAATAATATTTCTGCATGGTCGATTGTCAACCATGGCTCGCTGACTTTGTTGATGCATGTCATCGTATCCCAATTGTGTGGATTGATGCTCATGATATCAGTGACTGGATTGTCTGTTCCAGACTCGATTATTTACAGACCGCCGTCATATAGCTGGAATATTGCTGAGTGCGGCGTTAAACAACAAACAAATAAACAAACACAAACAGTCACCCAAATATGCATGCACTATACAAGAAGAACGTCATTAAGGCAATGATGGCCGTCTTGTGACGACGCCTGTAATTTTATATCTATTTTAAGATTTCGCGTTGAATTTCTAACCTCAAGCGCTACAGACTCATGCGGTATAATCATCGTCTTATTATATACTACAGCAACGGCTGAAATGCAGGCTTGATAACGTGGATCAATGTTTGGGAATGACACGCGACGTCCACAGGGCACACGTGGGCTAACCCTTGTCTAACTAGCTATCTATATTCCAACATAGATCCATCCCCGGCCGCTTGTGTATAACTCAACTGTCAAACTCTATTATGCAAGACACCTATAAGTGTCACGGAGACAGCTGTCTGTCCTTTGCAATTTCTGAATCGTGTTTCAATATCACTATGAATTAAATGAATATTTCGTATGTTTGTATTCAACACTTGTAAATAGAGTGAGCTTGCATATGTGAATAAATCCCACAGAAATCAGACCATGACCTTGTTATATCCGTTTTTGTCTGGGTTTTACCATGGACCTTGTTATATCCGGGTTTTCTTGTCCATAATTATATTATAACTGGTTTGTTTTCTTACGGACTTTATTATGTCCGGGTTTTCTGCCCTTAACCTTATGTCCGTTTTTTTTACCATGGACCTTGTCATATGTGTGTGTTTTAAAAAATTATGGACCTTGTTATATCCAGGTTGTTTTTACCTTGGATATTGCTATATCCCGATTATCTGCCGATGGCCTTGTTATATCCGTTTTTCTACCATGGGCCTTGTTATATCCCTGTTAACTTCATTGGAATTTGTTTTATGAAGTTTCTGTCGTTAACCTTTTTTATATTCGGGAAAAACCTTTCAAACCTGTTTTGTATATATATATATATATATATCTGATTTGTTTTCAATGACCTCCTAAGGTAAAGTAGACGCCTGCGTGATGTAAGTGTGATGTAATATGGTTATTAATGTTATAACGAACAAGTTCTGAATGTCCCCCAAGCTCGCGTTATATCGGGATTTTCGTGTCATGTTCAATCTATGAGTAGCTATGAAGAGATATTCATCCTGTGAGCGTGTTTATGTGTAAGGATACCAACCGATGTACATGTGTTCTAAGATTCGGATTATGTTCCTGTAATGAAATATTCCACCTATGTTGATGTCATGACATATTCAACCTATGTTCCTGTCGTGACATATTCAACCTATGTTTATGTCGTGACATATTCAACCTATGTTCCTGTCGTGACATATTCAACCTATGTTCCTGTCGTGACATATTCAACCTATGTTCCTGTCGTGACATATTCAACCTATGTTCCTGTCGTGACATATCCAACCTATATCCCTGTCGTGACATATTCAACCTATGTTCCTGTCGTGACATATTCAACCTAATTCCTGTCGTGACATATTCAACCTATGTTCCTGTCGTGACATATTCAACCTATGTTTATGTCATGATATATCCACCTATATTCCTGTCGTGACATATTCAACCTATGTTCCTGTCGTGACATATTCCACCTATGTTTCTGTCGTGACATATTCCACCTATATTCCTGTCGTGACATATTCAACCTATGTTCCTGTCGTGACATATTCAACCTATGTTCCTGTCGTGACATATTCAACCTATGTTCCTGTCGTGACATATTCAACCTATGTTCCTGTCGTGACATATTCAACCTATGTTCCTGTCGTGACATGTTCAACCTATATTCCTGTCGTGACATATTCAACCTATGTTCCTGTCGTGACATATTCAACCTATGTTCCTGTCGTGACATATTCAACCTATATTCCTGTCGTGACATATTCCACCTATGTTCCTGTCGTGACATATTCCACCTATGTTCCTGTCGTGACATATTCAAACTATGTTTCTGTCGTGACATATTCAACCTATGTTTCTGTCGTGACATATTCAACCTGTGTTCCTGTCGTGACATATTCCACCTATGTTCCTGTCGTGACATATTCAACCTATGTTCCTGTCGTGACATATTCAACCTATGTTCCTGTCGTGATATATTCAACCTATATTCCTGTCGTGACATATTCCACCTATGTTCCTGTCGTGACATATTCCACCTATGTCTATGTCATGACATATTCAACCTATATCAATGTCATATTCAACCTATCTGTGATGAGATATAAGTTTGATGTAATGATATATTTAGGGTATAAGATTAGATATGGCAAGATGGTCAAACAATGGGGCTTGTGGTAGCGTATTTATACACTGCAGGGACATGTTGTTTATTACTTGCCCTTGAAGAGATCACCCGTTTAATAAACATACAGTTGTATTACATATTGTGTAATACCAAAACGCGTGCTTATGTACTCTCGGAACACGTTTCACGAAAAATATTGAAAGCTCTCAACATCCCTTGGCTTATTCAACGACATTGCGTGTGGAGATGATAGATCACTGAGAGGAGCTTAAGCACACTCGATGACCACAGCAACCTTGTTGCTAGGCTGACGTCACATGGCATTGTTTCGCCGAAGGATCTTGCAATAAAATTCCACAAATTACGTCATCGGGTATTGTGACGTGATTGTAAACTTTGAGGTGCAAGGCCCCGTTCCACAAGGCGGTCGTATTGTAGCGCAACAACAGTCGTTGGTCTAAGTTTAAGTATGTGAGTTGCGATAACCTTAACGCTACGATAATTTTGTGGAACGGACGCCTGAATTCTAAAGATAGACCGTTGTATGGTATTAAATTCATACGTTTCAACTTTTGACGTGTTTGAAGTATTATTCTGTTAAACTCAATTGTATTATGCCGTGGATCGTGTAGGTGTCAGCCTATTCACACTCGACAGTATAATTCTAAAAACGTTTAAAAAGGCAAGTAATAAATAGAATACTAAACTCGCTACCGTGTAAAACCAATTTTATGAAACTCGTGAATAGTTGTGGTATCTGACTCGCTTTCGCTCGTCAAATACCACAACTATTCACTCGTTTCATAAAATTGGTATAACACGGGAGCTCGTTTAGTATTTTATATTTATACCCAGCCGGTGCTTGTACCACGGTGAAGATGTGTTATATTCACCCATTGTGAAGATGTGGTGATATAGTCACCCATTTTGAAGTTGTGGTGACATATTTAACCACCTCAAAGTTGTGACATATTCAATCACGGCAAAGATGTGGTCACATATTCAATCACGGCAAAGTTGTGGTCACATATTCAACCACGGCAAAGATGTGGTCACATATTCAACCACGGCAAAGATGTGGTCACATATTCAACCACGGCAAAGATGTGGTCACATATTCAACCACGGCAAAGATGTGGTCACATATTCAACCACGGCAAAGATGTGGTCACATATTCAACCACGGCAAAGATGTGGTCACATATTCAATCACGGCAAAGATGTGGTCACATATTCAACCACGGCAAAGATGTGGTCACATATTGAACCACGGCAAAGATGTGGTGATATATTCAACCATGGCAAAGATGTGGTGACATATTCAACCACGGCAAAGATGTGGTCATATATTCAACCACGGCAAAGATGTGGTGATATATTGAACCACGGCAAAGATGTGGTGACATATTGAACCACGGCAAAGATGTGGTGACATATTGAACCACGGCAAAGATGTGGTGACATATTGAACCACGGCAAAGATGTGGTGATATATTGAACCACGGCAAAGATGTGGTGATATATTCAACCACGGCAAAGATGTGATGACATATTGAACCACGGCAAAGATGTGGTAATATATTCAACCACGGCAAAGATGTGGTGACATATTGAACCACGGCAAAGATGTGGTGACATATTGAACCACGGCAAAGATGTGGTGACATATTCAACCATGGCAAAGATGTGGTGATATATTGAACCACGGCAAAGATGTGGTAATATATTCAACCACGGCAAAGATGTGGTGACATATTCAACCATGGCAAAGATGTGGTGACATATTCAACCACGGCAAAGATGTGGTGACATATTGAACCACGGCAAAGATGTGGTGACATATTGAACCACGGCAAAGATGTGGTGACATATTGAACCACGGCAAAGATGTGGTGATATATTGAACCACGGCAAAGATGTGGTGATATATTGAACCACGGCAAAGATGTGGTGACATATTCAACCACGGCAAAGATGTGGTGACATATTGAACCACGGCAAAGATGTGGTGATATATTCAACCACGGCAAAGATTAGGTGATATATTGAACCACGGCAAAGATGTGATGATATATTCAACCATGGCAAAGATGTGATGACATTCAACCACGGCAAAGATGTGGTGATATATTGAACCACGGCAAAGATGTGATGATATATTCAACCATTGTGGATATATTGAGCTACTACAACGAACGTGTTCATGAGGTACACATTCGACTCATTTAGATATATGGTAGAGTTGACAGCACCCGTCTGAGTTTTTTCTTGGTTTGTTTGCTGGACATTGCTGGACATTGTGGACTAATCAAACTGTGAAAGACTGACGAGAGGGTCCCACCCGGCAGTCACACCGTGGGATGAGTAGGTCTTGGGTAATTATCGGACCATGCCCTGAAGTAATTGCTCCGGCGCACTGGCCGTTACAGAGGTCAACAATTGGGGGCCAAGTTCTGGTCAGTCAGCAGGTCACCACATGGACCTTCGTCAACATACAGATGCACGGAAAAAGGTGAATCAGATAGATGGCAAATCAATGACATTTCGGCAGGATATATAGGGGAAATGATCTCGACTTGACGGCAGGATATATAGGAACATTGATCTCAACATGCCAGCAGGGTATATAGGGGCAATGATCTCGACATGGCAGCATGTGATATAGGAACATTCATCTCGACATGACGGCAGGGTATATAGGAACATTGATCTACACATGCCGACAGGGTATATAGGAACATTGATCTCGACATGCCGGCAGGATATATAGGAACATTGATCTCGACATGCCGGCAGGATATATAGGAACATTGATCATGACATGCCGGCAGGGTATATAGGGCAATGATCTCTACATGCCGGCAGGATATATAGGAACATTGATCTCGACATGCCGGCAGGATATATAGGAACATTGATCATGACATGCCGGCAGGGTATATAGGGCAATGATCTCTACATGCCGGCAGGATATATAGGAACATTGATCTCGACATGCCGGCAGGATATATAGGAACATTGATCATGACATGCCGGCAGGGTATATAGGGCAATGATCTCGACATGCCGGCAGGATATATACATGTAGGAACATTGATCTCGACATGCCGGCAGGATATATAGGAACATTGATCATGACATGCCGGCAGGGTATATAGGGCAATGATCTCGACATATCAGCAGGATATATAAGGATACCAATCTTGACATGGAGCGCATTATAAAGGATCATTGATCTTGACATGGAGCGCGTTATATAGGAACATTGATCATGACATGCCGGCAGGGTATATAGGGCAATGATCTCTACATGGCGGCAGGATATATAGGAGCAATGAACTCGACATACCAGCAGGATATATAAGGATACCAATCTTGACATGGAGCGCATTATAAAGGAACATTGATCTTGACATGGAGCGCGTTGTATAGGAACATTGATCACGACATGCCGGCAGGATATATAGGAACATTGATCTCGACATGCCGGCAGGATATATAGGGAACGCACATATGTTTACAAACTTTGTACATGCAACCAGCGTTATGTCACCACGAACAGCCGAACCCATTGGCCTTTGTTGGATCCACACAATAGACAGCGTAAGTACATAGCGCATGTCAAGTATGTCATGCTTTGTAGAAATTTTTTAAGCAGGTAACATCCCATGTCTCCCCTGACGTCGCTATATACGTGCAGTAATATTGACCGCGACGTTAAACCTTATTTCACCTCACCAGAGTCGTCACTGTGTATTTTTTTTCAGACTTTCTTAAAGGGTCATGGTTCGAGAGATTATAATTTATTATCCAAAACTGGCTCCCACAGGAGATATGGCTTGGGTGAGATCAAGCGATATCTACATTGTAGATATCGCTGCAATAAAATTGCATTGCAATGCTTTGCAGACCATTGTTACCTTGACGTCACAATCAAATGACATCACTTATGGCTCTGCTACTGAAGCACTTTTTACACTTAAGACACTGCTTATTACTATTTACAAACTGAAACAGTTGGAAGTATGATATTGGATGATAAATACAATCTCATCCTCGAGTTGATATATTTGATATCAAAAGACACGAGGTGAGATTCTCCATTTATGTCAATATAATTATTTAATGAAAATATTTCTAATGTCGAAAACACACAGGACGTGTAAATAAAATGTCACAACTTGCTTGTAAAATTGCTTGTTGCTTCTGACGGTGTGGGGTAAAGTGGGCGTGGCAGTAACGCATAGCGTCAGCTGTTACCAGACATCTGGACATACTTCAGACATGTCTGGGACAGTGCATTACATCTGAAGTATTGATTAATCCACACTCCACTTTACTTACATCAATAACGAGACGTGAGAATAGCCAATTTCACATGAATGTTTGCCAGGCTTTAAACAACCCTTTTTCTTTCCTAGTTTTACCATTTGAACAAGATATAGTTTCCGCCTCGCAATGTCGAGTGCATTGTTGCAGACATGGCGCATTCTGCTATCTCCCAGCTGATCTCGCAACAACGTAATTTCCTGATGTGACATGACTCTCGCCACGTTCCCCAGACCACGCTGCAGAATGACATTTAGCCGGAAAGGTATGATTGATGTAAACTTCACCTAATGCCTGTATTTTAAATGCGGGCTCAACACGAACCTACACGAGTCAAATGTCAGAGAGATAGTGGGATTGAAATGGTGATCGGGTGGGCAGGCTCTATGGCTTTGTTAAAGGCCCGCGTGTCATTGTACCCTGATGGCGGGGACCTGTGCTCATGACTTCGGTCACTGGTTTACTTTGCCCAGACAGGAATTCTCACATCCCTAAGTAGTTTGTTTGTTTGTTTGTTGTTTAACGTCGCTCTCAGCAATATTCCAACTATATGACGGTGGTCTGTAAATAATCGTGTCTGGACCACACAATCCAGTGATTGACGTCATGAACATCGATCCACGCAATTAGGATCGATGACATGCATCAACCAAGTCAGCGAGCCTGACCACCCAGTCCCGTTAGTGGCCTCTTAAGACAAGCATAGTCGCCTTTTACGTCAAGCATGGGTTGCTGAAGACCTATTCTACCCCGGATCTTCACGAGTCCCACTCGTAACCTCAAGAGTGATATCTAGGGAGAACAAGTAGTAACGTCAAGAGTGATATCCAGGGAGAACGAGTGAAGTCTTCCCTATTGACCTGGCTGATTAAATGACATCGTGCCCAAACGGCGAGGACCGTTGCTCCCACAAACCAATGGCCTGTCTTGACAAGACTCGACACTTACTATAAATTCTTCACATTCATGTTACCTCCTGTCGCTGGATGTCAGTGTGCGAAGATTCTATACAGAGTTATCATAAGATTCAAAACTTTGAGGACAAGCCTTTGATGATTTTGTTCCATTTTGTACCCTTGTACTAGCAATATTCCAGCTATATGACGGCGGTCTGTAAATAATCGAGTGGGGACCAGACAAGCAAGTGATTGGTGTCATGAGCATCGATCCACGCATTTGGGTTACGATGACATGCATGAACCAAGTCAGCGAACTTGACCCTACCCCGTTAATCGTTGCTTACGACGAGCTCAGTCGTTTTTTATGACAAGCATGGGTTGCTGAAGACCTACTCTAACCCTGATCTTTACGGGCGCACAAGTGACAAATGCGTTCTTCTCTTTTAATACCCGTGTAACGTCCAGTTTCAATAAATAAATCGTGTGAACAACATCGAAATCTTGCTAGGGAAACTCGCAATTTTTTTACATTTAAACAAGGTAAATACTGTTCGGGATATAAATAATTTTTTACCATTTTGTAATAAATACATTTGTTTGATTCAGATACAGATTGAGACCAATTTTTTAAATATATATCTTTTAGTCTTTATGTTATTGATCTAATGAAATAAGAATGACATTGTATATACGGTTGAACTCCCCCCAGTGATAGTGTTTGAAACTCGTGTCAACATGATTTAAATATGCTGGATAAATATAGTCTGGCAGAAACAGCTACGTCGAGTCGCCGTCGTCGAGGCAGGTTTCGTCGCCAACAGCTAGTATAGGGTTAGAGTGGAGATGGAGCGCGGTGGAAGGGCAAGCGGGGGTTAATGACTCGCTTGTGTAGGACGTACACGTATTACCAAACAAACAGATGCGGCAGCAGGCGAAGCAGCTCATCAGTCAGATGGTTGTACAGTGTGCTTGGATAGATATTGATTTTGGTAAAGGGGAACGCTTGTCGAAAGAAGAGATGGGGTGTGTGTGTGGCTGCTTTTACATGTCCGGCCTAATGCAGGTTTTATAGTGCCACTGAGATACAATGCCGCAGTTTAACATGGATACCCCACTGAGACACATTTAACTGACAAATCTTTGTTATGTCCGCTGTATGCCGAGCGACAGGCAGTGTAACAACAAGTGCCATATGTTAACGTCTTTTTGTATGACGCGGCCGATCTCAGCTCTCCGTCTAAAATAGAATCTACTTGTGACAACAGTTATATGCGATGTATTTTATAGTAGAACAATGATTGTAACAGTGTTACATTGTTTTTGTTGTGATTTGGTAGACGCCCATTGCGTTGTGTTTGGACAGTGATTAGTTGTCAGGAATATAGTACTATTTAATGTAAGCAGTTTTGAGGACGTTACTGTATTTAGATGCCAGTGTGATGTGTAATCTTCCGAATAACCGCCGACTGTGATATATTGTTATAGACACATGTAGAATATTCTATGTTGTTATGACACTGTGTGGAATATCCAGTAGCAAGTTAGACTGTTTATAAGGGGACAAGAGCGTGGCTCATGTATCTCTCGCACATTTCATTACATCAAGACCAGCTTTCGTGTGAAGATCACTCATAACCACAGGAACTCGATGGTAGCGTGTATAGCATAATATATTCGTATAGAAATAAATTCACACCCCTCTCTATACATATAGACAAGGAGTGACACCCGCCATCTTGGTTCTTATTCAAGATTTCGCACTCGGTTCGAATCACAGCTCGATATCGCATGAAATATGAATGACACTTATTTCAAGTGCTACACGGGCTTGAACTTAATCTGGGTTGGGTGTGGGTTGGGTGTGGGTAGGGTGTGGGGTTGGGTGTGGGTTGGACGTGGGTTGGATTCGGGTTGGATGTGTGTTGAGAGTGGGTTGAGTGTGGGTTGAGAGTGGGTTGGGTGTGGGTTGAGTGTGGGTTGAGTGTGGGTTGAACGTGGGTTGAGCGTGGGTTGGGTGTGGGTTGAGCGTGGGTTGGGTGTGGGTTGAGTGTGGGTTGAGTGTGGGTTGGGCGTGGGTTGGGTGTGGGTTGTGTGTGGGTTGAGTGTGGGTTGAGTGTGGGTTGGGTGTGGGTTGAGTGTGGGTTGGGTGTGGGTTGAGCGTGGGTTGAGTGTGGGTTGAGCGTGGGTTGGGTGTGGGTTGAGCGTGGGTTGGGTGTGGGTTGAGCGTGGGTTGAGTGTGGGTTGGGTGTGGGTTGAGCGTGGGTTGAGTGTGGGTTGGGCGTGGGTTGAGCGTGGGTTGAGTGTGGGTTGGGTGTGGGTTGGGTGTGGGTTGGGTGTGGGTTGAGTGTGGGTTGGGTGTGGGTTGAGCGTGGGTTGTGTGTGGGTTGAGTGTGAGTTGAGAGTGGGTTGAGTGTGGGTTGAGTGTGGGTTGGGTGTGGGTTGAGTGTGGGTTGAGAGTGGGTTGAGTGTGGGTTGAGATTGGGTTGGGTGTGGGTTGAGTGTGGGTTGAGCGTGGGTTGTGTGTGGGCTAGATACGGACATGTAAAACAACAGTGACAGTATGTGACACACACGTGGCTTTTGATAAATATGAATATAATGTGAGTTAATGGTTATTGTTTAACGACATGTTAAGATATATTCACAAGATATATTCCACCCTTGTGAATCATCGAACACAGTATTCTAGTTATATCACGGTGTGTCAGCTTAATGTGGGAGGAAAGCCCGAAGTAATGAAGGTCTAAGGCGTTTTCCACGTTGGTGAAACCCACGAACACGGGTATGGTGCTGACAAACCTAGAAACATAATAGGTGCGACCCGGGATTTGAACCAACAGTGAGTGAGTTTGGTTTTATCGCCGCGTTGAACATAACTCCTGTTATAGCACGGTGTGTCACCTTAATGTGGGAGGAAGACGAACTTGATGCAGGTGTTTAACGTTTTTCCACGGGCATGGTTAGGTTCACAAAAGTGTAATCACGCGAATCGGATTCTGGCACGCCTAAGGGAGGTTACTGAGCTCACCCGTACCTCCAAGTGAGATGTGTATCAGTGAGCGATCCAGTATGGCCACAGGATGATACAGTCAAAGCTACTTATCATCTTTTACTTCGAAAGATGAAACTATTCCGTAGCCATGCCAAGCATATGTCGAGAACATGCCAGTTGCCATCAGTAACAAGATACATGTTCCAAGATGAACGTGTTAACAGTTAATACTCATCTGTTTTGCGTTGTGCAAGGGCTGTCAGTCATTCTAAACGAGCTGGGTGGTCCAGTCATCTGAGGCACCACAATTCGCTGTGCAGAGTTGCGTTCCTTGGGCACGTCAGGAACCTATGATTATGGGTTCGATTCCCGGTATGTTTCAAGGTTTGTAAGCACCATACCCGTGCTCGTGAGTTTCACCAAAGTTGTAAACATCTGAGACCTGCATCACGTCGCTTTTTCCTCCAAAATCCATTTGATGCACCGTGGTATAACTGGAACACTTTTCAAAGCGGTGTTAACCCCAACTTACTCACTCACTATATCGAGCTTAGCAATGCACACCCTGACCCAGGATATCCGTATTGAGGTGAGGTGAAGTGAGGTGAGGTGAGGTGATGTGATGTGATGTGATGTGATGTGATGTGATGTGATGTGATGTGAGGTGATGTGATGTGATGTGATGTGATGTGAGTGAGTGAGTGAGTGAGTGAGTTGGGTTTAACGCCGCTTTTAACAGTATTCCAGTATATCGCGGCGTGTCAGCTTAATGTGGGAGGAAAGCCCGAAGTGGTGAAGGTCTCGGACGTTTACCACTTCGGTGAAACCCACGAGCATGGGTATGGTGCTGACAAACCTAGAAACATAATCGGGGCGAACCGGAATTCGAACCCACAATCATAGGTTTCTGGCTAGCCCAAGGGACGCAACTCTGTACAATCGCGGCGCCTTGGACGACTGGGCCACCCGTGCCCCCTGATGTGATGTGATGTGATGTGATGTGATGTGAGTTGAGTTGAGGTGTGGTGAGGTGATTCGATGAGAGGTGAGGTGAGGTGAGGTGGGAGGAGGTGAGGTGTGATTAAAAGTCGCGTTCAAGATAAATGCACTCTATATCGACGTGTGTGCGTGCGTGCATGCGTGCGTGTATGCATGTGTTTGACTGCTTGTACTATTCCGAACTTATGCTGGTTTTATACTGCTAGCCAACTGAGACCTATTTTCCTACAACTATAAACGTTTAATATTGATGCAGCACACAGCTATCATTTGGCCACTTAGGGAATTTTTACAGACATGTTTTGGCAAAAGGTTGTATGCCTGAGAAACTAGCAGCCATGTTTGATTGAGTTATGGTCATTGAAACTGAGCTCGTTCAGTAATGGTACAAAATCATTAATTTCCATAATGGTACAAAATCATCAAAGGCTTGTCCTAAAAGTTTTGAAACTTAAGATAACTCTGTATAGGTCTTCGCACACTGACATCCAACGACAGGAGGTAACATGAATGGGAACAATTTATAGGAAGTGTCGAGTCTTGAAAAGACGAGTCGGTGGTTTGTGGGAGCAACGGTCCACACCGGCTGGGCACGATGTCATTCAATCAGCTAGGCAGACCCGTGAAGATCCGGGGTAGAATAGGTCTTCAGAAACCCATGCTTGTCGTAAAAGGCGACTAAGCTTGTAAAAGGCGACTAAGGGGATCGGGTGGTCAGACTCGCTGACTTGGTTGATGCATGTCATCGATCTCAATTGCGTGGTCGATACTCATGATGTCAATCACTGGATTGTCTGGTCCAGACTCGATTATTTACAGACTGCCGCCATATACCTGGAATATTGCTGAGTGCGGCGTTAAACAAAATCAGAAGACATAGAGAAGACTTCACTCGTTCTGCATAGATATCATCTTTGACGTTACGAGTGGGCTATGATGTGTGACCTAGCACAAGGTGACAGCGTGTGCTTGAATAAAGTGTCCCTGTCATTGTTTGTGTGCAAATATGACAAGAGCAACAGCATCTACTTATTAAGAATGTCTTTAACCATCAGTAACTCAAGCGCACAGTTGTCAGTACACGGAGCACATGTTAGAACACTTCAACAAACAGTGACGCTCTTTGACACTCAGCATGGCTCGGTTTCCGTGATCAATCAGCTGAATTTGCAACCTGTCCGTATCACTTGGGAAATGTGTAGTTGCCAATAACGTTCATGTTAACGGTGTCATCCTATACTAAATAAGTGAATATCGACAGAAATGAATCCACTTGCATGTTGTGACACAAGCTCCTCACAGCGATAGTCCGTTGGAGCTCTCTATACTATCGCTGCCACCAGTCAAAACTCCCCAATGTGATAGGTGGCCACAACCATGCTTGGAGTTGAACTCACAACCGAATGACCGTTATGTTTACAAACAAGTGACGACTGTCGTGACGCGGAATACACTTACCGCTGATAAATTACTTTCTTTGTTTGTCAATTTGAATTTCTATTTCATTAAAACTATCCTGTAACTGATATAGTAAGAATGTAAGGGAGAAGTTGGTTGATTTTCCGTTAGTCTGCAATCTCGAACCAATCTGATTATTAAAACAACAAAGTAAATTCATCTGGAAAACATGGTCAGTCGTAAACCTTTTTCAAAATGAAATATGATGGCATTCCCAAAGACATGAACAAAAGTATACACGTTACTACATATGGGGTTAGTGGGCAAATTTCAAGATTCTTGTAACTGGTGGTAGCGATGTTACCGAGAGTGTAACGAAGGTGTCACGCGCTGGGAAGGAGTTTGGTTGTGACAGTGACGGCTTCAAATGAAGGTCAAGGTCACCATCAGAATAAGAAAAGACAACCACGATCTAGACCCAGCGTTTTAGGTTCTACCACACTAAATCAGAACCAGTTGTGACTGCCGTTCAGTGAAGATCGAGAGATATCTGCAGGCTGTGATTGGATGATATTTTGTAAGATGTTTATGTCTTTGAAATGTACATCCATTCAGTTATTAAAACTGCCCATGGTTTTCTATATTTAGTACTGTCCTTTTCAACGTGATGACTTATGCTGAATGTGACCACAGCTATTTTCAAGTAGGTGACATTTGTTGCGGAACTGGGGGTGTTGTATTTAGCTTCCTGTACTCTAAGTCATTTTCTTTGTTACTACTAACGTTACTATAGAAGTCTATGGGAAAACATTTGGTTGTGTGTAACCTTTCACGCTAGAGATCAATACGGAATGTTATTGTTCACATCCCGATGTGGCAACACGATCAGAGGTCAGGCATATTTTCCACGGAGTTTCATATCGTGAAAGTTCAAGTCATCTGCTGGTGGAATTTTGTTCATTCCTAGACAAACACTTTCGCAAACAGTGCCACATAATACGCTTTTGAAGAGAACATTTATGGCACAGACGCAGCATCCAATCTGAATCTACATACCGTTCCAAATCTTTTAAACTGGCATCATTCGCTTGTGCTAAACTTTTCCCACTAAATTAAGTTGAAGAAGACACGCTTGTAGGCTAGCCAAGAGACCCCTATCTATCTGTATTCTCTCGACAAATGGATATAGCTAGGCAGTATGATGTCTATAGTTGTGAGTGAGTGAGTTTAACGCCGCTTTTAACAGTATTCAAGTTATATCGCGGCGTGTCAGCTTAATGTGGGTGGAAAGCCCGAAGTGACCACTTCGGTGAAACCCACGAGCACAGCTATGGTGCTGACGAACCTAGAAACATAATCGGGGTGAACCAGGATTCGAACCCACAATCATAGGTTTCTGGCGTGCCCAAGGGACGCAACTCTGCACAGCGAAACGCGGCGCCTTAGACGACTGGGCCACCCGTGCCCCCATGTCTGTAGTAGATCTATGTATAAATATAAGATGCAAATCGAATATGAACGTGTGACGTGGTTGTTTTGTTTAATAAAGTGTTGCCCTCGAAGTCTCGTCAACTTTTGGAAATTATGCAACAATGTCACCGTTATCCAATGAAAAGTGATAAAACAAGGTCAACCTTGTACGACACGTGTGGCATACGTGTTTACTATCTGACCTAATGTCTCTTCACCGCGTGGGTAATAAAATATCGTAACCACCCCACCTTCAGAGGTCAGCCAATGCTTGTTGGTCACGTGACTCTTCTCTACAGAAAACATCGGGAGCAACTGCATACTACGGAAGCCTTTTAGGGCCATTTGTTATTTTACTTTTTTCTTGAAATTTCAAAATACAAACTTGAAATTTCGAGATGCTAATTTGAAATTTCAAGATACCTAAGTTGAAATTTCAAGATAATCATCTTGAAACGTCAAGATAATTACTTGAAAATTCAACTTAGTATCTTGAAATTTCATCTTAGTGTCTAGAAATTTCAAGATAGTATCGAAAAAACCCCAACAAAAACCCCAAATGGCCCTGAAAGGCTTCCGTAGCATGCGGCGAACTTATCTGTACAATTCACAAAACACAACGATAGCTGGTACACCATCCACACTGACCCAGAACTTCCAACTGGCAACACACGACAAGCATTTAAACAGCAACTCAAATTGTATTTTATCCAATCGTTTAAACTGTTTAACTGTATTTGGTATAGACGATGTACCAGTTTTAAGATTTATTGTAAATTAATTCAAATATAAACTTTTGTGTATTGCATTAGTTTCCTCGTATAGGTGTCCCATAATCTATTCTATGTGGCATCACCAACGTTGTAAACTATTAAGATTTGCATCACTTTGTATTAACCCCCCCTATCAAACTGACATCTCGTGATATAGCAAGAATACTGATCAAAACGGCGTTAAACCAACTCACTCGCTGTTAGTTTTTGTATAATTACGACTTATTTTTCCCGAGGGAATTAGTGACATGGGTGACAAAAAGCCGGATTAATCTATGACGAGAATTCCCATGAGAAAGATTAACCGTAATATTCCGAGTTTCGAGTTGGTTGTTCTCTTTCTTACCTACAATCATATTTAATATACATAAGTCTCGAGATGTTATCACTAACCACCTTGGAATTGTCTGGCGTCTGTAACCCAAAAGATGTGTATCCTTACTCAATGAAAAATCTTGACTGGGCTCCTGTCTACCTAAACCAGTTCTAAACGTGAAGCGCGTACCAACAGTGGAACGGCACATCGGATTTTCCATCATGCTCATAAAAAACAACAAACGTTAGAACCATGTTGCTGCATTCAATACATCAACTTTATCAAATGCAAGTTAACATTTTTAGAAGTCAACATCGGTGAAGGCTAAGTTGAAGTGGGTCGCAGGTTTTGAGGTAACGTTACAAGGGCTCAGTAGCCAAATTGCCAATTTTAATGTTCTCGAACAGTAAACAACGCCAATATATGCCACTGGATGATGCATGGATGGATGTGGAATATTTAGGAAGTTGCAGTCAGTTATTCGGAATCAAAATCCAGAATATTCTCCCCAGTTCTCGTTCCACCTCAGCAAGTGGATGACAGATTGACAACAAACGATTGAAAAGTAGTACCGGCGACAAATGAAAAGCCTAGATAATTATAGATAAAACTGTCATTCCCAAGAGCTTACACAACTTTTAATACCGTCTACGGCTTCCGCTATGGTTAAGAAACGTATTGTTTTGTTTATTGAGAAAGAATACGTGACATGTTTAGAGAGAATACGCCGGTCGACGTCATTGACCGGAACCGGAAATCAGAGAATGTCGTCATGCGCGATAACTCCGTTATCCCCAGAGCGGTAGAGTATGTGAAGCTCAGGAGTAGTAACACAGAACTGTTGCTCCAGGTTGAATCACTCCCTCACCGTGAAACCTGACTCCGCGTGGCACAAAAGAGTAACAGCTCCTCGATGTGTATGGCAGACATCAAGGGTTCCCTAACACCTTTCAGGAGCCCCCAACTCACCTCAAACCGCCATATTGTTATTCTTGCTACAGAAGGATTCCACTCCACCCTAGATCGTTTCCCAGACCGGTTATAAACCTTCCAGTAAGGGCAACCCGATACACAGAAGGCACATCATGTTAATGTCAGATGGTTCCTGGCACGAGCAGAATAAATATCTAAACGGTGTTTGTGAAAACAACGCAGTAGTCGACGTAACGCTTCAGTCAAGGGACTCGTTGCATCTGTCGTAACTCTGACACCAAGAAGGCTTAACAACGCCACGACAAATTGATCACTTGGTCGTCGGAGGTCTTGGTGAAAGGTAAATATATGAGAAAAGAGGTTTCAAGGTACATGCTCTCTTAAAGTCTTTCCAAGGTATAACATTACCTTGATGGACCTCGTGGCGAGCCGGGTTAGAATTGATCTTCAAATACCCTTGCTTGCTGTGAGAGACGACTTACAGGATCGGGTCGTTAGACATGGAGACTTGCTTGATGCATGTCATCGTATCTCCATTGCGTAGACAGCTGGCTTCAAGACACCCGGGAAGATCCGGGTTAGAATAGGTCTTCAGCAACCCGATGCTTGTCGTAAGAGGCGACTAATGGGATCAGCTGACTTGGTTGATGCATCTCATCCTATCCCAATTGCGTAGATCGATGCTCTTGATGTCAATCACTGGCTTGTCTTGTCAAGACTCGATTATATACAGAGCGTTGTCATACAGCTGGAATAGTTTTGAGTGCGGTGTTCAGAAATGGCAGACGTCCTGTCACCACACCACCAAGACCGCGAAGGTATTCCCCATTTGAGAATTCGTTTTCTCACGGTGACGTCATTAGATGCGATTGGCATTGGCCATCCTGCTGTTGGACAGTGTCCAGAAGACTGCGCTGGTACAGCATCACAGCTTACAGACCACTACAAGACATCGAAGACATATATCGGCTCGTACACTGTACGGAACTCAGTGGCTCGCACTGATAGAACAGAAACCTGCAAGGAATCATGTTTACAGAAGAGGAGAACAGATTTCAGATGTTCAGCAGATACTTAAAACACATCCCTATTTTTACACTTAGACGAAGCATTGTCTTGCGGAAAATATTTGAAAAATAAACCTGAACTTTTTTAGGCTGTATTTATTCTGTATGTGATGCTCGAGCAATGCGTTCACTGTCGCTGTGGCACATGCGTCGTGAGCTGATATTTAAATGCATGGTACATGGCTCTTCAAAATTTCGTTTTTGGATCCTAAAGTAGCAATCGCTTGTACGTTGTAAATACATGCTGACGGGGATTATAAGAAATTGAGAGACATTCCTCGCGAAAAAGGATATATGTTTACCTGCTTTTTTCTCGTCAAAGGTTATGAACATTGATATAGTAACCTGCTGTAACACAACACTATATACATATTATTTTCTGGCGCTCGACATTAATGGGATAAAACAAGGACTAGTCGGCTCGCACGCACGCATGCATGCACGTCGCAACGTTAAACCTCATTTCGCCTCACCTTAATTTTATCTTGTAATTGCCTTTAATGCCGAGCGCCAGACAGGGTGACAACAAGTACCATCTTTTAACGTCTTTCGGTATGACGCGACCAGGGATTGAACCCCCGACCTTCCGCTCTCCTGGCGAACCCGTAGGCGGTCGATGAAATAAAGACTTCAAGACGTGGGATACTGAGAAGAGATGTGCCCTTCCGACAAGACAAAGCGCCAGTTCACAGATCATTGTCATGGGTACAATCACTGTCATCAGTGTCACGGCTACAATCATTGTCATCATTGTCACGGCTACAATCATTGTCATCATTGTCACGGCTACAATCATTGTCATCATTGTCACGGCTACAATCATTGTCATCAGTGTCACGGCTACAATCATTGTCATCATTGTCACGGCTACAATCATTGTCATCATTGTCAAGGCTACAATCATTGTCATCATTGTCATGGGTACAATCACTGTCATCAGTATCATGGCTACAATCATTGTCATCATTGTCACGGCTACAATCATTGTCACCATTGTCATGGCTACAATCATTGTCATCATTGTCATGGGTACAATCATTGTCATCATTGTCACGGCTACAATCATTGTCATCATTGTCATGGCTACAATCATTGTCATCATTGTCACGGCTACAATCATTGTCATCATTGTCACGGCTACAATCATTGTCATCATTGTCACGGCTACAATCATTGTCATAATTGTCATGGCTACAATCATTGTCATCATTGTCATGGCTACAATCATTGTCATCATTGTCATGGCTACAATCATTGTCATCATTGTCACGGCTACAATCATTGTCATCATTGTCACGGCTACAATCATTGTCATCATTGTCACGGCTACAATCATTGTCATCATTGTCATGGGTAGAATCATTGTCATCATTGTCATGGCTACAGTCCTCAAGTGTGACTTTGAACTCTTTCAGTTCCTGCCTTATTCCCAAGCCCTGGCTCCGCCAGACTTCCATCTGTCCCAAAAGATGAAGGAAGCTCTTGTCGGAAACCATTTCGACTCAAAGGATGACGTCAAAGCAGTTTCGGAAAATATTTTGGTCATCAAGGAAGGACTTCTCCGAAACTGGGATAAGATCCCTCCAACATAGCTGGCAAAATTGTGGAAGGCGCTTATGTGGAAACATAAGTAATTTAAAGGCGTTTTTTTTAATTAATTGATCTACGGATCCACTACTAGAAGACCAACCTTTAGGTCCCGTGACCAAATCATGGAAACAAAGGTTTGAAAGTGTTTTTGAGTTTCCTGATGAATACTGAACAATTTTGACTTGGGCTGCCCGGTTGAAAATCCTGGGCATTTTGGGGAAGGGTCAACAAAGGTCAAACAGGGGTCAAAATTGTATCGATATGCATATCAAATTACTCGTCCAGTCATAAGGAACCTAGAAATATATAGTTTATTATACTTCCGACCTTAAATGGGGGAGCTATGGCCAAAAATGTTGAAAGGTCAACGCACAGTTAACATTGTCCGATAGTCATGATTTTAGTGTCTAATAATATGTTTTCTGACATGACAAATTCAACCAAGCAGCTTTTAAAAGTAAAAAGGGTTACCTTGACCTTGAATATCGAAAATGGTCGGCTGCACGAAGAATTGTAATGCTTCAGCAAAGTCACGGGATCCTTGGCCAATTACTCAGCATATTTCAGAATCCATTGTCCAGTAATGCTTTTCTAACCTTACTTTAGTGCACAATTCATCATCCTACTCGGTGTCATACCGATCAGATGCAGAGTCGGAATCACTGTCACAATCACTAGTATCTGAATCTGTGTCCGATTCTACAGAGCAGATGTTCAGATGTTCAGGCAGTGCTGGCTGTGAATACCGTATTGGCAAGTAACCATTTCTGGACAGTGGATTCTGAAATATGCTGCGTTATTGGCCAATGATCCTGTTTCCAATGACTTTGCTGAAGCATGACAATTCTTCGTGCAGCCCTTTTGGCAACCATTTTCGATTTTCAAGGTAACCCTTGTTACTTTTAAATGTTGCTTGGTTGAATTTGTCATGTCAGAAAACATATCATTCGACACTAAAATCATGACTATCGGACAATGTTAACTGTGTTTGTGAATTTCATCGACTGCCAAAAGTGCATTGACCTTTCAACATTTTTGGCCATAGCTCCCCCATTTAAGGTCGGAAGTGTAACAAACTATATATTTCTAGGTTCCTTTTGACTGGACGAGTAATTTGATATGCATATCGACACAATTTCTAATTTTGACCCCTGTTTGACCTTTGTTGACCCTTCCCCAAAATGCCCGGGATTTTCAACCGGGCAGCCCAAGTCAAAATTGTTCAGTATTCATCAGGAAACTCAAAAACACTTTCAAACCTTTGTTTCCATGATTTGGTCACGGGACCTACAGATTGGTCCTTGACTACACCGAAGTAAAAGTCAAGAAATCAACAAAATAAAATTCTCAATTGAGAGAGTTTATCATATAACCGCCGAGTTTAGCAATAAATTATATAACAAATTATTATGTTGTCATGCATGTCCTGTCAAATGATAAACCCTCTGCTATTCCCAAAACGATAATTGTTAAGGATCTTGGCTATCATGACATCGAATTTCACCAAATTTTAAACAATGATTTATATTTTCAATACCTACTGACCACATGTTTCACAAAAGACAAAACAAAATATTTTTTCAGCCACAGACTTCATGTTTTGAGAAAAAAATCGGTAAAGAAACTAATAGAAAAGGGCCTAAAGTCTTCAGGTTCCAGTCTTACTGTTTGAGACTCAGAGCTCATGAATCACCCCTCGCGCGCTAGTTTCCTATGAATAATTCCTGGGTCTATCAACATAAGGTAAAGCAGGAAGTGGAGCATCTGCTTGACTCTTCGCGTTGACGAGTCAGGGTTTTTATAACAAGATTTATGACAAAACTGATCACATCCATTTCTTACGAGCAGGGCCATATATATTGAGCTGACCTCGCGACGTGTGCCCGCGAGTTACTAATCGTCTTATGTGTGCAGCGTTTTAAGTCACCACTTCAAAGGTTTCTTGATCAAAGTAATGACAAAATATTCTTTTTGAAAAGCAAAATCTATTTATGTTTGACTCGCAGAGGTTGTCTGGAGCTCATTAGTGACAGCGTCGTCTAGTGTGCCTTGACCTGGGCACTCTGAGGTATTGTTGCGTCGAGGGAGTCCACACCGGGGTGGGGTTTGGTAGTGGTCTATGGTAGGGTTGGGAATTGGACCAAAAAGTGTATTACGATATATAGCAATATTTCAAAAACATATTGCAATATTATTGCAATATATTGGGAAATAATTTCTACGAAGAGAAAAGATTTTTTTCATATCCCTTTGACAAATATTAATATTGAAAGCTCCAATGTTAACAATTTGGTCAAAATCATAAACAAATTTTAATAAATTGTACTATTATTTTTATCTACAATCAAATAAAGAGTATTAAGCATTTGTTTTGTCTTTGTTTTGATTTAATAAGGTAAGACTATACATTATGGCATATACATGTCAGTCACAGTTTGAATAATGAGGGAAAAACCGATACGCCAAAACGTATCGCGATACGTATCGTGATGAATTTGTATTGCAATATACCGGTATACCGATAAAACCGCACATCCCTAGTCTATGTGGTTGGGGTAGGGAGGGGATTGGAACTATTGCAATGGTTTTACTTTGTAAACGCTATTGTTTGCTTTTGAACACCGGGTGTTCGCTACATATATTGAATTGGAATGCCCGTTAAGGTTAATTATTTTGTTGGTGCTTATGGCTTATGGCCTGGGAACATCAACATATTTTGAATTGAGATGCTCGTTGCAGTTTATAATAGTGTTGAGGTTTATGGTAGTTGTGATTGCTGTGTGAGAACACCGGCTGTTACAGCCACTACAATGTTCTGTTATGCCCGTTGCGGTTCATGGTACTTGTGATTGCTGTCTGTGAACACCGGGCGTTAGGCTACACATTGTGTCCCGTTAGTTCATGGTACTTGTGATTGCTGTCTGGGAACACCGGACGTTACAGCTACACATAATGTTCTGTAAGTTCATGGTACTTGTGATTGCTGTCTGTGAACACCGGACGTTACAGCTACACATAGTGTTTTGTTAGTTCATGGTACTTGTGATTGCTGTCTGTGAACACCGGACGTTACAGCTACACATAGTGTTTTGTTAGTTCATGGTACTTGTGATTGCTGTCTGGGAACACCGGACGTTACAGCTACACATAGTGTTTTGTTAGTTCATGGTACTTGTGATTGCTGTCTGGGAACACCGGACGTTACAGCTACACATAGTTTCCTGTGAGTTCATGGTACTTGTGATTGCTGTCTGGGAACACCGGGCGTTACAGCTACACATAGTGTCCTGTAAGTTCATGGTACTTGTGATTGCTGTCTGTGAACACCAGGCGTTAGGCTACACATTGTGTCCTGTAAGTTCATGGTACTTGTGATTGCTGTCTGTGAACACCAGGCGTTAGGCTACACATTGTGTCCTGTAAGTTCATGGTACTTGTGATTGCTGTCTGTGAACACCAGGCGTTAGGCTACACATTGTGTCCTGTAAGTTCATGGTACTTGTGATTGCTGTCTGTGAACACCAGGCGTTAGGCTACACATTGTGTCCTGTAAGTTCATGGTACTTGTGATTGCTGTCTGTGAACACCAGGCGTTAGGCTACACATTGTGTCCTGTAAGTTCATGGTACTTGTGATTGCTGTCTGTGAACACCGGGCGTTAGGCTACACATTGTGTCCTGTTAGTTCATGGTACTTGTGATTGCTGTCTGTGAACACCAGGCGTTAGGCTACACATTGTGTCCTGTTAGTTCATGGTTCTTGTGATTGCTGTCTGTGAACACCGGGCGTTAGGCTACACATTGTGTCCTGTAAGTTCATGGTACTTGTGATTGCTGTCTGTGAACACCAGGCGTTAGGCTACACATTGTGTCCTGTTAGTTCATGGTACTTGTGATTGCTGTCTGGGAACACCGGACGTTACAGCTACACATAGTGTTCTGTAAGTTCATGGTACTTGTGATTGCTGTCTGGGAACACCGGACGTTACAGCTACACATAGTGTTCTGTAAGTTCATGGTACTTGTGATTGCTGTCTGGGAACACCGGACGTTACAGCTACACATAGTTTCCTGTGAGTTCATGGTACTTGTGATTGCTGCCTGGGAACACCGGGCGTTACAGCTACACATAGTGTTCTGTAAGTTCATGGTACTTGTGATTGCTGTCTGGGAACACCGGACGTTACATCTACACATAGTGTTTTGTTAGTTCATGGTACTTGTGATTGCTGTCTGGGAACACCGGACGTTACAGCTACACATAGTTTCCTGTGAGTTCATGGTACTTGTGATTGCTGCCTGGGAACACCGGGCGTTACAGCTACACATAGTGTTCTGTAAGTTCATGGTACTTGTGATTGCTGTCTGTGAACACCGGACGTCACAGCTACACATAGTGTTCTGTAAGTTCATGGTACTTGTGATTGCTGTCTGTGAACACCGGACGTTACAGCTACACATAGTGTTCTGTAAGTTCATGGTACTTGTGATTGCTGTCTGGGAACACCGGACGTTACAGCTACACATAGTGTTCTGTAAGTTCATGGTACTTGTGATTGCTGTCTGGGAACACCGGACGTTACAGCTACACATAGTGTTTTGTTAGTTCATGGTACTTGTGATTGCTGTCTGGGAACACCGGGCGTTACAGCTACACATAGTGTTCTGTAAGTTCATGGTACTTGTGATTGCTGTCTGGGAACACCGGGCGTTACATCTACACATAGTGTTTTGTTAGTTCATGGTACTTGTGATTGCTGTCTGTGAACACCGGACGTCACAGCTACACATAGTGTTCTGTAAGTTCATGGTACTTGTGATTGCTGTCTGTGAACACCGGACGTTACAGCTACACAAAGTGTTCTGTAAGTTCATGGTACTTGTGATTGCTGTCTGTGAACACCGGACGTCACAGCTACACATAGTGTTCTGTAAGTTCATGGTACTTGTGATTGCTGTCTGGGAACACCGGGCGTTACATCTACACATAGTGTTTTGTTAGTTCATGGTACTTGTGATTGCTGTCTGGGAACACCGGACGTTACAGCTACACATAGTTTCCTGTGAGTTCATGGTACTTGTGATTGCTGTCTGGGAACACCGGGCGTTACAGCTACACATTGTGTCCTGTAAGTTCATGGTACTTGTGATTGCTGTCTGTGAACACCAGGCGTTAGGCTACACATTGTGTCCTGTAAGTTCATGGTACTTGTGATTGCTGTCTGTGAACACCAGGCGTTAGGCTACACATTGTGTCCTGTAAGTTCATGGTACTTGTGATTGCTGTCTGTGAACACCAGGCGTTAGGCTACACATTGTGTCCTGTAAGTTCATGGTACTTGTGATTGCTGTCTGTGAACACCAGGCGTTAGGCTACACATTGTGTCCTGTAAGTTCATGGTACTTGTGATTGCTGTCTGTGAACACCGGGCGTTAGGCTACACATTGTGTCCTGTTAGTTCATGGTACTTGTGATTGCTGTCTGTGAACACCAGGCGTTAGGCTACACATTGTGTCCTGTTAGTTCATGGTTCTTGTGATTGCTGTCTGTGAACACCGGGCGTTAGGCTACACATTGTGTCCTGTAAGTTCATGGTACTTGTGATTGCTGTCTGTGAACACCAGGCGTTAGGCTACACATTGTGTCCTGTTAGTTCATGGTACTTGTGATTGCTGTCTGGGAACACCGGACGTTACAGCTACACATAGTGTTCTGTAAGTTCATGGTACTTGTGATTGCTGTCTGGGAACACCGGACGTTACAGCTACACATAGTGTTCTGTAAGTTCATGGTACTTGTGATTGCTGTCTGGGAACACCGGACGTTACAGCTACACATAGTTTCCTGTGAGTTCATGGTACTTGTGATTGCTGCCTGGGAACACCGGGCGTTACAGCTACACATAGTGTTCTGTAAGTTCATGGTACTTGTGATTGCTGTCTGGGAACACCGGACGTTACATCTACACATAGTGTTTTGTTAGTTCATGGTACTTGTGATTGCTGTCTGGGAACACCGGACGTTACAGCTACACATAGTTTCCTGTGAGTTCATGGTACTTGTGATTGCTGCCTGGGAACACCGGGCGTTACAGCTACACATAGTGTTCTGTAAGTTCATGGTACTTGTGATTGCTGTCTGTGAACACCGGACGTCACAGCTACACATAGTGTTCTGTAAGTTCATGGTACTTGTGATTGCTGTCTGTGAACACCGGACGTTACAGCTACACATAGTGTTCTGTAAGTTCATGGTACTTGTGATTGCTGTCTGGGAACACCGGACGTTACAGCTACACATAGTGTTCTGTAAGTTCATGGTACTTGTGATTGCTGTCTGGGAACACCGGACGTTACAGCTACACATAGTGTTTTGTTAGTTCATGGTACTTGTGATTGCTGTCTGGGAACACCGGGCGTTACAGCTACACATAGTGTTCTGTAAGTTCATGGTACTTGTGATTGCTGTCTGGGAACACCGGGCGTTACATCTACACATAGTGTTTTGTTAGTTCATGGTACTTGTGATTGCTGTCTGTGAACACCGGATGTCACAGCTACACATAGTGTTCTGTAAGTTCATGGTACTTGTGATTGCTGTCTGTGAACACCGGACGTTACAGCTACACAAAGTGTTCTGTAAGTTCATGGTACTTGTGATTGCTGTCTGTGAACACCGGACGTCACAGCTACACATAGTGTTCTGTAAGTTCATGGTACTTGTGATTGCTGTCTGGGAACACCGGGCGTTAGGCTACTTCAATTGGTGATGGACTGAAACCAACGGATTTGACTGTATTTTTAACGACTTTTCGTATGACGGATAACGGATCGAACCTCTAACCTTCCGCTCTCCAAGCAGACACTTTATCCACTAGGCCACGGAGGCGGGCCAATAAGACGTGGGTATCTATCATACGGAAGTATAACAGACTTGATAATCGAGGATGGGATTATGCAGAACCTGCTTTGAATCCTCCAGTGTAACCATAGAAGTAAACGTAAATCATATTCAGTTTCCAGTAAACGCGACGAGTCCCTTTAAATATCATTGTTTAAAGTACATGGGTGTTGAGCGAGGAGAGTAAATGCGTGTTTGCTGTCGTCTTATAACCACTAATCAAATGGGTCCAGAAGACTATACCCAAGTAAAACAACATAGCGTTTATGTTTGTGTGTACGATAAAATTAACGAGATTCGCTCAAAAAATGTCTCCCACTCTTCAATCAATGCAATTTCAGCTTCCATTTTATGACATTAGATCCACACCAATGCATGATTTTAATCAAACCTTTTTAGTTTTATAACAAACAGCAGATTCCGTAAGAGATGCAGTGCCAATATTTGTTTCATTTAATGGCGTTTCATAATTTAATACCGAGCCGGGTCGGTCATCGATGAACCCTCCTAATGCCCTCGGGCAAGGTATCGATCCCTTCACAACTGTTGCAAATTTAACAAAGATTTGATTAGTTTTTCAACCTTAGCAATTTCCGGGGGTGTGTTACGTCACATATACGAGTGAACCAATCAGGATCCGGTTCCCTAATGTCTAGATGGAGCCATAGACAAAGATTCCTGGAAATAAGTCTTACCCAGAGAGAAAACGAGATCGTCAAGACTTAAACAGTGCCAATATTCGTTCTTGCTTCCATCGGTTTTTGTCTTTGTCGTGGATTTAGAAGTTTCTCAAACAGTTTGCTTCGAGCAAAGGTCTTGAGTAAAAAAGTATAATCATGTCTGTTTTTAAGAGACAATTACGGTAAAAATATTTTCCAAATAGAGAGGCTTTAACTCTCTAGGAACCTGGCATGAACTACTCTCTGGTGAATGGTGCGCCATGGTGATTGAGAGAATATTCCGTAATGTGCTACGTAAACATGGGAGGGGAGTTTCAATTATTATTCTCTGAATATGTTTTGGCATTGACGCTTTATGATTATGCTCATTCAAAACGTTAACTGCAGAAAATAATAAGTCTCGAAGATCTACTGAAATAGATTCCATAGCGTACAAGGCAACATAAAGTACTCACGGAAATGAAAAAAAACCCTGTTTTTTCGACCTCAGATCTTAAATAAATGCAGTTAATATACAAAATATGTAAATATTCAACAACTTAATTAGTACTAATTGGGCCGTGGCACAAATACAGCATATCAAATGTTTTTATGCCTTTTTACACGTAAACGTGTGTAAAAATGTGAATAAAACAGACTATTTTGAAACAGGGCATAACCAGGTGTGAGTAGATCAAGGCGACCTATGACACCTTGACGACAGGTGAGAACAGGTGCATAATGCCTATAGTCTGTTTCTGCTATGTCAATTTGGACTTAGTTTTATTTTTGAATGTTGAAAGTGCCGACAAATTACCTCCTGTAAAGTACATTTTGTATTGTTCACTGAGATCAAACTAGCAAATCCAGACTAGTTCTTTTCCAGTTGTTTTGTTATTTCGTATTTACAGCTACGTAACACTTTGTGTCTATTTTTAAATTGAGAAAAACAGTTTTTGTTCATTTCCGTGAGTACTTTAGTAATAAACATTATATGAGAGTGGGTAACTGAAAATCAATCTCAACACCTGGTGTTCGCCAAAAGGGTCCTATTTTTCACTGAAATAGTCAGAGCCAGTGCCAGTGATAAGGAGGTGTGGAAGGTGATAACATTGGATAGCACCACACCAATGTTGACAAGCGACGTGTCATATTTATGTTTATTCTTCTGAATGTCGACCATAAAAATTTCAGGAAGGACACAGCTAGGCCTTGATGGTGAAGCTTTGAGTTAAGGCGTATCAATGAAGAACAGTCTGTGGGCTGTCTGATAGTATATGGGGTGAGTAGACGAACGTTGCCCATGTTGCTGACAGATGATTTCCAGGCACCCGTGAAGATCCGGGTTAGAATAGGTCTTCAGCAACTCATGCTTGTCATAAGAGGCTCGCTGACTTTGTTGATGCATGTAATCGTATCCCAAATGCCTAAATCGATGACGTCAATCATTGGATTGTCTGGTCCAGACAGTTTCCGGACCGCCGTCATAAACCTGCAAAATTGCTGAGTGCGTTCCTAAGCCCAGCCAAACCCTGCACCAGACTAAATTACTGGCATTTATCACGTGATACACGTCCTCTAAGTGGAACATTCTTCATTAGGAATCAACTCTCACCTACAGCTCGACCATAAACATTTCAGGAAGGACACTACTAGGCCTTGATGGTGAAGCTTTGAGTGAAGGTGGTTTAATGAAGAACAGTCTGTGACCTGGCTGGTTGTGTGTCAGGGTGATCGGACGGACATTGCCCATATTGCTGACAGCTGATTTCCAGGCACCCGTAAAGATCCGGGTTAGAATAGGTCTTCAGCAACTCATGCTTGTCATAAGAGGCTCGCTGACTTTGTTGATGCATGTAATCGTATCCCAAATGCCTAAATCGATGACGTCAATCATTGGATTGTCTGGTCCAGACAGTTTCCGGACCGCCGTCATAAACCTGCAAAATTGCTGAGTGCGTTCCTAAGCCCAGCCAAACCCTGCACCAGACTAAATTACTGGCATTTATCACGTGATACACGTCCTCTAAGTGGAACATTCTTCATTAGGAATCAACTCTCACCTACAGCTCGACCATAAACATTTCAGGAAGGACACTACTAGGCCTTGATGGTGAAGCTTTGAGTGAAGGTGGTTAAATGAAGAACAGTCTGTGACCTGGCTGGTTGTGTGTCAGGGTGATCTGACGAAGGTTGCCCATGTTGCTGACAGATGATTTCCAGGCACCCGTGAAGATCCGGGTTAGAACAGGTCTTCAGCAATCCATGCTGCCTGACTTGGTTGATGCATGTAATCGTATCCCAATTGCCGTATTCGATGTTCATAACATCAATCACTGGATTGTCTGGTCAAGACTATATTTTTAACGATAAACTTGCAAGATTGCTGAGTGCGGCATTAAACAACAAAAACGGAACCAAACCCCGTACCAGACTCAATTACTAGTATTTATTACTTGATACACGTCATCTAAGTAGAACATTGTTCATTTGAAAAGAACTCTCACCTACAGCTGAGGGTGAAATGCAACAAAAGAAACAAATATGGACGTTTCGAAAAAGGTAAAAAAGAATAGGACACATAAGCCCATAAACAAAACCAATAATGAGAGCAAAAAACAAACATACCAGAGAATGAATATCGACGTATGATCGACGTTTTTGATTTTATGAAAAATAGAAAGTGTATACCAGAGCATATAACTCATGTTTTTTTAATGACAAATGATGTTTCAAAGGCCAACGTTAGATTGACCTTGACCCCAGTGATGTTACTATAAATACCTCAACTATTATATTTTTTTATGAATATTTTGCTCCGATTTTCCTTTAGACAGTCATTGTCACGTTACAGGGTTACGAGATCGAAACATCTAAGGTGTTTTCTATCAAGGTTCTCTTGCAGCAAGTAGTTTTGAAGTTAAGTCAGAGTCGTAAAGCTGTTTCTAACTCTCTCTCTCAGAACAAGGTGGCGTGTTAGCGATCATATAGACGGCCAGGTCAAGGGAAGATAATTTCTGTGACGGTAATCGCTCGCAAAATCTACCTCTAAGCGTAGAAACACGTTGAACCTTCGTTTGTTTTTAATCACTTTCAGTTGATGACCTCTCCTTTATTAGACAGACATATGGGCTAGATATCCGAAGTAAACACTCAAGGCAATGTACGAGTTAGGCAGGTGATGAAGCGTAAGGTCGAGGGAGTGGTTCAGCGGAGAAGCCGCAGAGCCTTCTTGGATGAGAGCAACGCCAGCTCAAGGGTGATGCTTGAAATAGGTACGTCAACATGAGGCTGCTGGTAGTTGTTGCTCCTCATACTTCAATTGGTGATGGACTCAAAGCAACGGATTTGGCTGTATTTATGTTTCTTTTGTGGCACAATATTTTTCGGCAACACAGCATGTCCTGTGAACCAGGCACTCAACTGTCCAAGTATCTTTTTTGATCCATCTTTCCCGTTGGGAATCCAGAGAGGAATACCCCCAGTACCTAATGTTGGTAGTTACTAATTCCTTATTGAATTATTTCTTTCATTACTACAAGAACACAGACCAAAAGCACATTTGATTTTCATGTGGTTGGTTCAACAGTCCGTTTTGCACTTTAAAAACGTGCATATTGTTCTCGGCATGAGCTCAGAGAGACACGTTCTGGCTTGTCTGTTCAGTGTTCAGGCGACAACCCTATCTTGACGAAACGACGTTACACGTGGACACAGAAGATTGTAGGGGGTGAACCTGTAGATCTCTCGCTACTCGTTTAACCGTTATTCAGCTTCAGTCATGCCCAATACTCAACGATAATTGTTTATGCCTAATCCCGGCATCGTGCAGTCGGTGTCAATCAACGAACTCGCGGACGTTTGTTGCCTCGTTTCGCTTTTATGGTTACCATCAACACCCAACGGTCCATGTTGCACATTAAAAGCATGCATGGTGTTCTCGGCACGTGCTCCCAATGACACGTTCTGGATTGTCTGTTCAGTGTTCAGTGTTGGAATCCAAAAAGGACGAATGGAACGTTTCTAGAAATGTCATTCTATCATGTGTGTCTTTTGTTTAAATAACTGTTATTGAAAATGATAGTTGCAACATAAAATGTGCATTTCTTTTGGAACTTTGTATCTATTTTCCTTCCGCAAAGATTACGGTGTGAGCAGGTGTATAAAAATGTAACCAATTATTCCATGAACTTCCTTTGAAGGTTCTTGAAACATAGACTACATAAACTCTCAAAATGGCACGTTACTTTTGAGGGGATTACAAATCACTGTATATGAAGCGTCGTGATTGGAACCGACGTGTGGCAGTGGCTTTGATGTTTTTATCCAATCAATCAATCAGCTTCCTTAGAAAGCGGGATTTGAAAAATAACCGGTGTCAGCCATGTCTGATACTCACGTTGAAAAGGTAACCCAGATAAAAGACGACGTGGAAAATTAGTTTGCCTCAGATTAAATGCGTGGAACCCGACTGCAGATGAGTAATAAGATTCCAGGCAATGTCTTCTTCTCAGACGAAAGAGGGGAAAAATCAGTGGGCGACCTAAAAAGTCCGTCCTCAGTCTCCAGAAAGTCCTGCTGCTCACAAAGCATATCTTCACGAACAAAGAGGTAGTTACTGAAAACACAAATTACCCCTTGACAAACAGAGTGGGTTTCCAGTTCAAAGACACTTTTCTACCAGCTATGATGATTTCAAACACAAGACAAGACATTTCATCATGTCCTGATCAACATCAAAGCCCCCCAATGATGTGGTACACTTAGACAGAGAAAACAGAACCAAAACAAAAAACATTTCAATTTTTAAAGCTTGTCACAATTTTATATTTCATAAAATAATATCACAATTTGTATGGGGCAAGGTGGAGTTGTGCCTCCTGTTACACCCCGAACATTCAGTTATTTCAACGGCTTCAATAGCTAGGGCTACTTCTTAGGCTTCAATGGCTATGCATACTTCAATGGCTTCAATAGTAATGACTACTTCAACGACTTCAATGGCTATAGATACTTTAACGATTTCTATGGCTATGGATACTTCAACAGCCTAAATGACGATGGATACTTCAACGATTTCAACGACTATGTATTCTTCACATCTTCATAGGCTTCGACTTCTTGAACAGCCTAAATGGATTTGGATACTTCAATGTCTTTAACGGCTATTGATACTTCAACGACTTCAATGGCTATGGATAATTCAACGACTTAAGCGGATATGTGTACTTGAACGGCTTAAATGGCTGGGGATACTTCAACGACTTCCAAAGCACTGCATACTTTAACAGCTTCAAAGACGTACACTTATAGCTCTCCCAGTAACTCAATTTGTTTTCTGCGAAGCAGTAGGCGTAAGCGAAAGCCTAGTAAGTTAAAAGTGTTAACAAGATTTATGCTTGACGAATGTTTGAAAGAACTGAATTTCGTAAAAAGTACGGTCCATTTCAGTGCAAATGTCTGCTTTTATGCTTTAAAAGAAAATTAGTTTAACTAATTTAAAAGAGGATAGGGGCATTCCTCTTAATTTTTCAATAATGTCAAGATTAAAAATGTCTTGCTATTAATACATCCCTAGAAGATCCGTTGAAAGATTTCCATACTAATGTACTGTAACATGTAGCTACCAATGCGTGTGACGTGTCAATTAGCAGCATTGGAGTTACATTATTTCACGGGACAAACAAATGAACCTCAATAAAACTTCCTATGTTGGGAATTGAACCTGTGCATTCGGTGTGGCATGCTCACTTTGAAAAAAAGTGTTCCCCATTTTTTATAACACAAACAACTTACCTTCTTTTTGACAACTTAAATGCTTCAACACAATACTGCTACATGTTTTTAACGTCATATACTTTCAAGTTGTTAATTAACCAATATGAGATCAAGTCATCCATGTAATGTTTAAATTACGAAACTACGTCTTATGACTTTAGTAACGTCTATGGTCATCTCCATATATGGGGATCTATTGATGGGCAGTAGAAACGCTCAAGGTCTCATGAATCAGGCGATGGTGTAGTCACTATGGTTCCCCAATCAAGGAGCAGGGTAGAGTAGGGACGAGTGGCTGTCAATTCGTCAGCACAGACTCTGAAATATGCGCATCGCTGAACCAACAAGGACGTTGCTCGCTGTCACTGTCGTCGACGGTAATTCACCGCTACTTGGCCGGAACACCGACTCGGGTTGGAAACCTAATTTAGGAGCTGAGATTTTTCTGATCGTGCAACAAATAACGACGACAGGATTATCGGCAAGAAAATCGATTTATGTGGGTCTGCAGGCACCATGGATTTGCCCCTCTAACGACGTGAATACTTGTGCAGTGTCCATCAATCTTCCCCTGCTTTTCAACGTCTTCAAACCTTGTCATAGATCAGCTTATTTGTTCCTCGTCGTGTTAGTCTTCCGGAACAAAGGAGGGCAACTGGTGTGGCGGCAAGTATATTGTATGTAATCCAGACAACACTTCAAGGACAAACTCATGGCCGGAAGTGACAGAAGGGGGCATACAGGCCAACCGGAAGTTTGCTTTATCTCCACTGAGTTGGTTGTTGGGCTTAATCAGAACTATTCACTGTTGTCAGTTATCACCTTTTTCCACCACAAGGCTGTGAACGTTTCCGTGTATCGGGTTTATTGTGCCAGAAATATAGAGACACAAGACAATGATGACTTTCTTAACCACCTCTGATCTTCAGCACCCAGGGCGATGATCATGGAACAACTCTGGTGCTTCCAATCGTATTAATCAGGCATGAAACCGGATAACAGCCCAAAAGAACCCAGACTCTCCAATCACGCAGTCCTTTCAAAGACCACTATGCCTTCATAACATGACTAATACTATTTTCTCCGCAAGTAGTGTGTAGTGTAGCGTGCAAAAAAGACGAGAATGTCAGTCCATTAATCATAGCGTTATTTAATTCCTTAACACTATGTCCATGCACGGAAGATCTGGTACTTTTTAACCAAAATCTCTAAAAAAAGTATCAGTGAAGTAAAAAAATGTCTTAAACCACAATGGTGTCGTAATTGGTGAGTTGACGAGTTTATACAGTCAAGAGCACTGAGCAGCGTCGTAACACGGATTCGTATGCTCGATGATATAGCATAGCAAGGGCCAGCGGACATCCATTATGCCGAATAATCGATCACAACATCAAACAACACAGTGTTTCGTTTGACTCTTCTATCGGATGCGTTTGCCACATTTTCCCACTGGAGTTGAAATTGTTTGCGTGACTGTAATTTCATGACTTATGTAGGCCAGTGGTTCATTGTTTTAGCAGCGTTTCCCGTCTGCATGACTAGTCCTTGGCATCAGTTTTCTCCATCATCGCCCACGAATGGTTGATACCTCATGTTTCTTATCTGTGGATTTCCATTTTTCCCGATGTGAAAGGACAATATAAACAGGACACGACTGCTCTTCGTTATTTACTTTGGAAGCAACTCTGTATGGGTTCACAATTGACTTCCTCTTGCACGTGTTTGTGACGGGTGCCACCGGTGGGACAGAATACACTCACCTTTTCGCGAACACCTGGTATCATCAATATTTGAAAGTGATTCACAAACACATGCTTATGGTTTAGTCGGAATCGTACTCCGATTTCAGTAGAGATTTCTTATGAATATGGGGCTGTAGTGTAGCCTGGTGGTTAAAGCGTTCTCTCGTCACGCCCAAGGCCTGGGTTCAATTTTCCCACTTGGGTACACTTTGTGAAGCCTATTCCTGGTGTCCTCCGCCCTGGTATTGCTAGAATATTGCTAAAAACGACGAAAACCATACTCACTCACTCTTATAATTATTCAAATGGTTTTGTCACTTTACTTTATATGAGTCAGTATTCGAGTGTACGAGATTTTACGAGATGAAAGTGCTGGTACAACCCGAGGCCGACGGTCAAGGGATGCACACGAACGTTCAGCTCGTAGATTCCAATGAAATCACATGTTATGAATTCAACATTAATATTTCACAAGTTACAAAGGCTTATTTTTGGTGAAATATGTTGTGAAAATTAGAAATTAGAAATCTATTGACCATCATCAAACGTTCAGTATGGTATCTCAAAGTTTGTTTCTTGGTTCTTTAACGCTGGTATCAGCAATATATTCCAGCTATATAACGGCGGTCTCTAAATAATCGAGTTTGTACTAGAAAATCAAGAGATTGACATCATGAGCATCGTTCCACGCAATTGGGATACGATGACTTGCTTCAACCTTGGCATGCGAGCCTGACCATCCGATCTCATTAGTCGCCTCTTCCGTAGGGTATATGTTGCTGGGGACCTTTTCTTATACGGATCTTTACTGGGGGAGACAAGCATGGGTTGCTGAAGACCAATCCTAATCCGATTCTTCACGTGTTGGTAACAAGTATGAACATAGCTTTTTGTGAGTGATGTCAAACAAGCCTTGTACGGGTTATTACAAGTCCTAGTTTTCAGTACTATTTGGGCGGTTGGGTGGCCTAGTGGTTAAAGTATTCGCTCGTCACGCCTATTCGTTTCCCCACATTGGTACAATGTGTGGAGCCCATTTTTAGTGTCCCCCGCCGTGATATTCCTCGAAAATTTCTAAAAGCAGCCTAAAACAATATTCACTCACGTTCAGTACTATCGAGTCCATATTCTGTACTGTCCGCATAGGAATGCTTTCTATGTTAGATGAACTACCAAAGATGGAGAACGTGTGATAATTCCCATCCAGAGAGATCAACGTCAGTCATGCTGCTTGATTAGAAGGTTTGACGACAGGAAGTACGGGGTTGGATAACTCACTGATAATGCCCTGCCAGAGTGGAGATAATGCGTTTAACATCCCAACCATGTGTTATATACAGCATAGGAATCATGGATGGCATGGTAGACGAGATGGCCAATCTACTATGCACGGAATGGAATCATTTATTTTCTTATTTTCCATTAGCATGGAGACACATAAAGGCATGATTAACGCATCGTCTCTGTAGTTTCCGTTCAATGAGCACGGTATATGGACATACTGTTATATTAAGCAGTGATAGCTTAATTCATGTCCATGCCGGGTGATATCACTGCTTAGACGACTGTAACCTCCATACACTAACATAGATTTCCGTCATTTGTGGTTGGGCCACCATGTTGTCCCCATGATTTTCACAGCTCAAGAGAACTAGGATTGCTTCACAAATCAGATGAAATTTGGCACGACAAAACTTGTAACTGCCAAATCCGACGAAATAATAAGAATTGTGTTTTTATATTCTTTTTAGAGCAGATCGTTACATAGAATTTGTTTTTATTTCTCTGACAATTACGCTTATGTTGTCACAATTCGCGCCTGAAGATGTATATATAAATGAGCATATACATTCCACAATGACAACGGCATGCGGGGGTTCCGGCACATAGCAGGTCCCAAGAACGTGTTCGCGTGTGTGCGTTCGTGACTGAGTGCGTGTGTACGTACTTGTACCAGTCGAGACTTATGTTGGTTGTATAGCCCCAACCCACTGTTTGAGACACTATAATGCAGTTTAACACAGACCCCCACTCAGACACAGCATACTGACTTTTATCCCATTAATGGAGTGCGTCAGGCAGGGTAAGAACAAGTACAATCTTTAACGACTTTTGGTGTGACGTAGACGGGGATTGAACCTCCAAACCTCCACTCTCAGGGCAGATGCTCTATCCACTAAACCATGCAAGAGGACCGATAGAACGTGAGTATCTATCATACGGAACTATAACACACATAACAATCGAGGATGGGTCTATGCAGAACCTGCTTTGCACCCTCATGTGTAACCACAGAAATATATAGTTAGGCTTTGTTTAATTGTTTAATTTATATCAGGTTTCGATTAAACGAGTCCCTTTAAATATCATTGTTTAAAGTACATGGGTGTTGAGCGAGGAGAGTAAATGCGTGTTTGCTGCCGTCTTATAACCATTAATCAAATGAGTCGAGGAGACTTTACCCCAGTAAAACAACACAACGTTTTTGACAGTTATGTTGTGTGTACGATAAAATCAATAAGTCTCACTCACAAAATCTCCCACTCTTCAATCAATGCAATTTCAGCTTCCATTTTATGACATTAGATCTTCACCAATGCATGGTTTTAGTCAAACCTTTTCAGTTTTATAACAAACAGCAGATTCCGTTAAAGATGTAGCACCAATATTTGTTTCATTTAATGGCGTTTCATAATTGAATATCGAGCTGGTTCGGCCACCGATGAACCTTCCTATTGCCCTCAGCAATCGATCCCTCCAAAACTGTTACAAATTTAACAAAGATTCGATTAGTTTTTCAACCTTAGCAAATTCCGGGGGTATGTTACGTCACATATACGAGTGAACCAATCAGGATCCGGCTCCCTTATTTCTACATGGAGCCATAGACAAAGATTCCTGAAAATAAGTCTTCCCCAGAGAGAAAACGAGATCGTCAAGACTTAAACAGTGCCAATATTCGTTCTTGCTTCCATTGTTTTTTGTCTTTGTCGTGGATTTAGAAATTTCTCATTCAGTTTGCTTCGAGCAAAGGTCTTGAGTAAAAAAATATAATCATGTCAATTAGTAAGAGACAATTATGGTAAAACGATATTTCAAATAGAGAAAAAGGCTTTAACTGTGTGGCAATCTGGCATGAACTACTCTCTGTTGAATGGTGCGCCATGGTGATTGAGAGAATATTCCGTAATGTGCAGTGTAAACATGGGAGGGGAGTTTCAATGATTATTCTCTGATTATTTTTTGGCGTTGACGCTTTATGATTATGTTCATTCAAAACGTTTACGGCCGAGAATATTAAGTCTCAAAGATCTGCTGAAATAGATTCCATAGCGTACAAGGCAACATAGTCATGAAAACTATATGAATGGACAACTGAAAATCCATCTCAAGACGCGGTGTTCGCCAAAAGGGTCCTATTTTTCACTGAAATAGTAAGAGCCAGTGCCAGTGATAAGGATATGTGAAAACTCCATGGAAGGTAATAGCATTGGATAGCACTACACCCATGTTGACAAGCGACGTGTCATATTTATGTTTATTCTTCTGAATGTCGACCATAAACATTTAAGGAAGGACACAGCTAGGCCTTGATAGTGAAGCTTTGAGTGAAGGCGGTTTAATTAAGAACATTCTGTGACCTAGCTGGTTGTGTGTCGGGGTGATCGGACGGACATTGCCCATATGATTTCCAGGCACCCGTAAAGATCCGGGTTAGAATAGGTCTTCAGCAACTCGTGCTTGTCAAACGAGGCTCGCTGACTTGGTTGATGCATGTAATCGTTTCCCAATTGCCTAAATCGCAAAATTGGTGAGTTCGGCTGTAAACAACTAAAAACCTGACCAGACCCTGCACCAGGCTCAATTACTAATATTTATTAATTGATACACGTCATCTACGTGGAACCTTGTTCATTTGGAAACAACTGTCACCTACAGCTGAGAGGGAAATGCTAAAAAAGAAACAGATACGAACGTTTCGGAAAAGGCTCAAAAGTATAGGATACATCAGCCAATAAACACAACAGGTCTTTGAAAGGCATTTAGAAGTGATGCACATAAGGAAGAGAATATGTGGATGTCAACTTCTTTATTATGAGGAACACAACGTTTCGGAGTATACGCTGACTCCTTCATCAGGTGAATGAGCGTTCTTTGATGATGGCAACGCCAGCTCAAGGATGATGCTTGAAATGAGGCTGCTGGTAGTTGTTGCTCCTCATACTTCAATTGGTGATGGATTGGACCAATGGATTTGACTGTATTTTGTATTTTTAGCGTCACAATATTTTTCGGCCATCCAGCATGTCCAATGAACCAGGCACTCAACTTATCTGTCTAAATTTCTTTCTTGACTAAGTTCCACAAGTCCATCTTTCCCGTGGGCATTCCAGAAAGGAACATCGCCCAGTACCCAATGTTGGTAGTGATTAGGATCAATGTTAAAGTGAGGAGCCTTGTCCAAGCGACTGACCATTGGTGTGCAGGGTCCAGGACCATATATTTCCCTTATAAGATCCCTCAGGTCAGTCATGCGTCATGTTTGTGCTCTGGGGTGCCACCGTAGTGGGTTCCTATGTCCCGTCGAACTACTTTTAGTGTGGCACGATTGGCTAGCCCAGTGGTTAAATCGTTCGCCACTGTTCCAATACATGTTAATTAACGTATTAATTAATCATTATTAATACGCGTTAATTAATTCCTTGTTGAATTATTTCTTTCAATACTACAAGAACACAGAACAAAAGCACATTTGATTTTCGAAGCGGTTGTTTCCTTTCAAATTAGATTTTAAGCATCAAATCATACTAAAAAACGTAAATACATTACGTATAATTCTCTGGTGGACATATGACATAGGGATATAAATGTATCTGAAGTAGGATGTACATAAAATTGCCGACTAATTATATAATTAATTCTGAAAACGTCATGTTTATTACAAACTAAGTTGCATTGTTTCATTGTTTATGAATTCTCATTTCGCAAGTTTTTGTTTTTCAATCAATAATCTGTGCGCGAGCTCCACGTCGGAACTGTGCTTTGGTTGTCCTATATTTTTCAAATGTTTCTAAAAAAGATATATTCAGATGCTGAGTGAGTGAGGAGGTGAGCTGGGTTTAACGCTGCTTTGAACAGTATTCCAGTTACATCACGGCGTTTTAGCTTCATGTGGGAGGAAAGCCCCAAGTGATGCAGGTCTCAGATGTTTACCGCTTCGGTGAAACCCATGAGCACGGGAATAGTGCTGACAAACCTAGAAACATAATCGGGACGAACCGGAAATTGAACCCACAATCATAGGTGTTTGACGTGCCCAAGGGACGCAACTCTGCACAACGAAGTGCGGCGCCTAAGACGACTGGGACACCCTCATAGAGTTGAAGAGCCTATGATGTACAAAGAAATCGGAGGATGATACAAATGAAACTTTGTCATCCCTGTGTCCTAAGGCGTAGATTTTGTTTACTTAATTCTAGAAGTAACGCGAGGCGACATAAAAAGCATATATATCGGTATGATGGCGCGGGCTCTAGCCACGAATTGAAACACAAGTTGACAGGATCTTATCTACACACGATTTATGAAACTAATATCCGAAAATACACGTTCCTGAGATATTTCCATTCCGTTCTTGGCTTGAAAGTGAGTTCAGTGTCATCTATCTTGTGCTCTGTATATTACGACAATTACCATATAGCGTCTAGACCCCCACTGCGAGGTAACTTTATTCTGTACAAATAACCACATGGGACGACTGCAGGTTTAAGATAGACACATCCGATTCTATCCCGTTACAGATGAACATATTTATTACTGTATATGAATGGAAGGTAAGCGGGGGAGCCCAAATGTTACTCTTTTTGCACGCTCTTTGAAATAGGGAAAGTCAGCAGTGCAATTCAGAGCTGAATATCTGAAATTAGTTTGCCAACACCAGACAGTGCGAAGAGAGAGAATTGTGTTTTTATAGACAGGGAAATGTGTGCTTATATCGTTAAGGCTTCTTTGCAGATGTGGTAATCAAATCATAATCTTTGCAGTGATGTATTAGGCACGGCGGCAGGTGCATATCAAGTGATAAGTATCATTAAAAATCAGAACAGGCAGTTTTATTCCTTCATCTTAGAATTCACATAAATCACGAGCAGATATGAAACCTTAACAATGGAATGCGTAGCGTGTATATCATCGCATAGTTATAAATGACATCACAAGCTGTTATTTACTGTTATGCTGTAATCTTTATCTTCATGTCAGAGAAATATTGTATGTATTTTTCAGAAACTTTTTCCAACGATTTTTTTTTCAATATCTGACCGAACTATCCTTGAACTCTTATGTGTGTCTTCTACTGTCCAACATCTCTGATATGCATTGTAAATATCGATAACCTCATATCGCCGTAAACATAATCCAGACCCGCAAAGTGGTGATTTGAAATCATAAACGTCAACATACTTTTTTAAGTGCTGTCTACATTGCGTCGTTAATGTCTCAAAAATCATAAACGTCTTGTCCCCCCCCGGAGGTACTATATACCATGTTGTTTGTGAAAGGCTGTGACTCGTCATTTAGAGGCACTTTACCCTCATATACTTTACATTACTGGGCAGGAGTAGATTGTGCTGACTGTGGAGAACTCGTGAACGGCCCCATTGGGAAGTGTTTGTGTTTTTAACAACTAGTGATCCCAGACAGCAATCACAAATACCATGAACTAACAGAACATTATGTGTAGCTGTAACACCCGGTGATCCCAGACAGCAATCACAAGTACCATGAACTCACAGAACACTGTATGTATCTGTAACACCCGGTGATCCCAGACAGCAATCACAAGTACCATGAACTCACAGAACACTGTATGTATCTGTAACACCCGGTGTTCACAGACAGCAATCACAAATACCATGAACTGACAGAACACTGTATGTATCTGTAACACCTGGTGTTCACAGACAGCAATCACAAGTACCATGAACTAACAGAACACTGTATGTATCTGTAACACATGGTGTTCACAGACAGCAATCACACGTACCATGAACTCACAGAACACTGTATGTATCTGTAACACCTGGTGTTCACAGACAGCAATCACAAGTACCATGAACTAACAGAACACTATGTGTAGCTGTAACGCCCGGTGTTCACAGACAGCAATCACACGTACCATGAACTCACAGAACACTGTATGTATCTGTAACACCTGGTGTTCACAGACAGCAATCACAAGTACCATGAACTAACAGAACACTATGTGTATCTGTAACACCCGGTATTCACAGACAGCAATCACACGTACCATGAACTCACAGAACACTGTATGTATCTGTAACACCCGGTGTTCACATACAGCAATCACAAATACCATGAACTCACAGAACACTGTATGTATCTGTAACACCTGGTGTTCACAGACAGCAATCACAAATACCATGAACTGAGAGAACACTGTATGTATCTGTAACACCCGGTGTTCACAGACAGCAATCACAAGTACCATGAACTCACAGAACACTGTATGTATCTGTAACACCTGGTGATCCCAGACAGCAATCACAAGTACCATGAACTCACAGAACACTATGTGTAGCTGTAACGCCCGGTGTTCACAGACAGCAATCACAATTACCATGAACTGAGAGAGCATTGTATGTATCTGTAACACCCGGTGTTCACAGACAGCAATCACAAGTACCATGAACTCACAGAACACTGTATGTATCTGTAACACCCGGTGTTCACAGACAGCAATCACAAGTACCATGAACTCACAGAACACTGTATGTATCTGTAACACCTGGTGATCCCAGACAGCAATCACACGTACCATGAACTGACAGAACACTGTATGTATCTGTAACACCTGGTGTTCACAGACAGCAATCACAAGTACCATGAACTGACAGAACACTATGTGTATCTGTAACACCTGGTGTTCACAGACAGCAATCACACGTACCATGAACTGACAGAACACTGTATGTATCTGTAACACCTGGTGTTCACAGACAGCAATCACAAGTACCATGAACTGACAGAACACTATGTGTAGCTGTAACACCTGGTGTTCACAGACAGCAATCACACGTACCATGAACTCACAGAACACTGTAAGTAGCTGTAACACCTGGTGTTCACAGACAGCAATCACACGTACCATGAACTGACAGAACACTGTATGTATCTGTAACACCTGGTGTTCACAGACAGCAATCACAATTACCATGAACTGACAGAACACTGTATGCAGCTTAACACCCGGTGTTCACAGACAGCAATCACAATTACCATGAACTGAGAGAGCATTGTATGTATCTGTAACACCCGGTGTTCACAGACAGCAATCACAAATACCATGAACTCACAGAACACTATGTGTAGCTGTAACGCCCGGTGTTCACAGACAGCAATCACAAGTACCATGAACTCACAGAACATTGTATGTATCTGTAACACCCGGTGTTCACAGACAGCAATCACAAATACCATGAACTGACAGAACACTGTATGTATCTGTAACACCTGGTGTTCACAGACAGCAATCACAAGTACCATGAACTAACAGAACACTGTATGCAGCTTAACACCCGGTGTTCACAGACAGAAATCACAATTACCATGAACTGAGAGAGCATTGTATGTATCTGTAACACCCGGTGTTCACAGACAGCAATCACAAGTACCATGAACTAACAGAACACTGTATGCAGCTTAACACCCGGTGTTCACAGACAGAAATCACCATTACCATGAACTGAGAGAGCATTGTATGTATCTGTAACACCCGGTGTTCACAGACAGCAATCACAAGTACCATGAACTGACAGAACACTGTATGTATCTGTAACACCTGGTGTTCACAGACAGCAATCACAAGTACCATGAGCTCACAGAACATTGTATGTATCTGTAACACCTGGTGTTCACAGACAGCAATCACAAGTACCATGAACTAACAGAACACTTGTGTAGCTGTAACGCCCGGTGTTCACAGACAGCAATCACAAATACCATGAACTCACAGAACATTGTATGTATCTGTAACACCTGGTGTTCACAGACAGCAATCACAAATACCATGAACTCACAGAACACTATGTGTAGCTGTAACGCCCGGTGTTCACAGACAGCAATCACAAGTACCATGAACTCACAGAACATTGTATGCAGCTTAACACCCGGTGTTCACAGACAGCAATCACACGTACCATGAACTCACAGAACATTGTATGTATCTGTAACACCTGGTGTTCACAGACAGCAATCACAAGTACCATGAACTCACAGAACACTATGTGTAGCTGTAACGCCCGGTGTTCACAGGCAGCAATCACAAGTACCATGAACTGACAGAACATTGTATGCAGCTTAACACCCGGTGTTCACAGACAGCAATCACACGTACCATGAACTCACAGAACATTGTATGTATCTGTAACACCTGGTGTTCACAGACAGCAATCACAAGTACCATGAACTAACAGAACACTATGTGTAGCTGTAACGCCCGGTGTTCACAGACAGCAATCACAAGTACCATGAACTGACAGAACACTATGTGTAGCTGTAACGCCCGGTGTTCACAGACAGCAATCACAAGTACCATGAACTGACAGAACATTGTATGCAGCTTAACACCCGGTGTTCACAGACAGCAATCACAAGTACCATGAACTCACAGAACATTGTATGTATCTGTAACACCTGGTGTTCACAGACAGCAATCACAAGTACCATGAACTGACAGAACACTGTATGCAGCTTAGCACCCGGTGTTCACAGACAGCAATCACACGTACCATGAACTCACAGAACATTGTATGTATCTGTAACACCCGGTGTTCACAGACAGCAATCACACGTACCATGAACTCACAGAACACTGTATGCAGCTTAACACCCGGTGTTCACAGACAGCAATCACAAGGACCATGAACTCACAGAACACTATGTGAAGCTGTAACACCCGGTGTCCACAGACAACAATCACAAGTACCGTGAACTTACAGAACACTGTATGCAGCTTAACACCCGGTGTTCACAGACAACAATCATAAATACCAAGAACTGACAGAACCCTATGTGTAGCTGTAACACCCGGTGTTCACAGACAGCAATCACAAATACCATGAACTGACAGAACACTGAATGCAGCTTAACACCCGGTGTTCACAGACAGCAATCACAAGTACCATGAACTGACAGAACACTGTATAGGCGCCGCACTTCGTTATGCAGAGTTGCGTCCCTTGGGCACGTCAAACACCTATGATGGCCAGTTCGATTTCCGGTTCGCCCCGATTATGTTTCTAGGTTTGTTGTGCTCGTGGGTTTCACCGAAGTGGTAAACGTCTAAGACCTGCAGGTTCGATTTCCGGTTCGCCACGATTATGTTTTTAGGTTTGTCAGCACTATTCTCAAGCTCGTGGGTTTCACCAAAGTGGTAAACTTCTGACCTGCATCACTTCGGGCTTTCCTCCCACATGAAGCTGAAACGCCGTGATGTAACTGGAATACTGTTCAAAGCGGCGTTAATCCCAACTCATTCACTCACTCAGCATCTGAATATATCTTTTTTAGAAACATTTGACAAAAGTAGGAAATCCAAAGCACAATTCCGACGTGGAGGAAGGACAGATTATTGATTGAAACACAAAAATCTGCGAAATGAGAATTCATAAACAATGTAATAAACATGACGTTTTTAGAATTATTTATATAATTAGGCGGCATTTTTTGTACATCCTACTTCAGATACATTCATATCCCAATGTCATAGGTCCACCAGAGAATTATACGTATTTAATGTATTTACGTTTTTTAGTATGATTTGATGCTTAAAATCTAATTTGTAAGGAAACAACCACTTCGAAAATCAAATGTGCTATTGGTCTGTGTTATTGAAATAAATAATCAAATAAGGAATAATTAACGTGTATTAATAATAATTAATTAATACGTTAATTAACATGTATTGGAACACTGGCGAACGCTTTAACCACTGGGGTAGGCAATTGTGCCACACTAAAAGTAGTTCGACGGGACACAGGAACCCCACGTGACATCCCAGAGCACAAACATGGCGCATGACTGACCTCAGGGACCTTTTAAGGGAAATATATGGTCCTGGCCCCGGCTCACCAATGGTCAGTCGCTTGGACAATGCTCCTCACATTTAACATTGATGCTACTCACGACCTACGTCGGATACTGGGGGTATTTCTCTCTGGATTCCCCACGGGAAAGATGGACTTTTGGATCTAAGTAGAAAGATACTTGGACAGACAAGTCGAGTGATTGGACATGCTGGATGGCCGAAACATATTGTGCCGCTAAAAAAGCAAAAATACAGTCAAATCCATTGGTTTCAGTCCATCACCAATTGAAGTATAAGGAACAACAACTACCAGCAGCCTCATGTTGACGTACCTATTCCAAGCATCATCCTTGAGCCGGCGTTGCCCTCATCCAAAAACGCTCTGCGGCTTTTCCGCTGAACCAGTCCCTCGATCCTACGCTTCATCACCTGCCTAACTCGTACATTGCCTTGAGTGTTTACTTCGGATATCTAGCCCATATGTCTGTCGAATAAGGGATAGTTCATTAACTGGAAATGATTAAAAACAAATAAAGGTTACAGTGTCTCTACGCTTAGAGGTAGATATATACTAGTAGTTGAGTCTGGTGCAGGGTTTGTTTTCGTTTTTGTTGTTTAATGCCACACTCAGGATTTTTACAGGTTAATCGTAAACAATAGTCTTGACGAGACAATCCAGTGATTGACATCATGATCATCGATTTTGGCAATTGGGGAACGATTACATGCATCAACCAAGTCAGCGAGCCCCTTATGAAAAGCATGGGTTGCTGAAGACCTATTCTAACCCGGATCTTCACGGGTGCCTGGAAATCATCTGTCAGCAACATGGGCAACGTCCGTCCGATCACCCCGATACACAACCAGCTAGGTCACAGACTGTTCTTCATTAAACCACCTTCACTCAAAGCTTCACCATCAAGGCCTAGCTGTGTCCTTCCTGAAATGTTTATGGTCGACATTCAGAAGAATAAACATAAATATGACACGTCGCTTGGCAACATGGGTGTGGTGCTATCCAATGCTATTACCTTCCATGGAGTTTTCACATCTCCTTATCCCTGGCACTGGCTCTTACTATTTCAGTGAAAAATAGGACCCTTTTGGCGAACACGGGGTGTTGAGATGGATTTTCAGTTGTCCATTCATATAACTTTACGACTATTTTGCCCTGTTCGCTATGGAATCGTTTTAAGCAGATCTTCGAGACTTATTATTTTCTGCCGTTAATGTTTTGAATGAACATCAACATAAAACGTCAACGCCAGAAAATAATCAGAGACTAATCCTGGAAACTCCCCTCCCATATTTACACTGCACATTACTGAATATTCTCTCAATCACCATGGCGCACCATTCAACAGAGAGTAGCTCAAGCCAGATTGCCACACAGTTAAAGCCTTTTTCTCTATTTGGATTATATTTTTACAATAATTGTCTCTTGCTAACATACATGATTATATATTTTTACTCAAGACCTTTTCTCGATGCAAACTGTATGAGAAATTTCTAAATCCACGACAAAGACAAAAACCGATGGAAGCAAGAACGAATAATGGCACTGTTTAAGTCTTGATGACCTCGTTTTCACGCTCGAGAAGACTTATTTCCAGGAAATTTTGTCTATGGCTCCATGTAGACATTAAGGAGCCGGATCCTGATTGGTTCACTCGTATATGTGACGTAACATACACCCCGGAAATTACTAAGGTTGAAAAACTAATCAAGTCTTTGTAAATTTGTAACAGTTGTGGAGGGATCGATACCTTGCCCGAGGGCAATAGGAGGGTTCATCGATGACCGAACCATCTCGGTATTAAATTATGAAACGCCATTAAATGAAACAAATATTGGCACTGTATCTCTTACGGAATCTGCTGTTTGTTATAAAACTGAAAAGGTTTGATTAAAACCATACATTGGTGTGGATCTAATGTCATAAAATGGAAGCTGAAATTGCATTGATTGAAGAGTGGGAGATTTTGTGAGTGAATCTTGTTGATTTTATCGTACACACAAACATAACTGTCAAAAACGCTATGTTGTTTTACTTGGGTATAGTCTTCTGGACCCATTTGATTAAGGGTAAAAAGACGGCAGCAAACACGCATTTACTCTCCTCGCTCAACACCCATGTAATTTAAACAATGATATTTAAAGGGACTCATCGCGTTTACTGGAAACTGGATATGATTTAATCAATGCCTAACGTTTACTTCAGGTTCTGCATAGACCCATCCTCGATTATCAAGTGTGTTATACTTCCGTATGATAGATACTCAAGTTTTATCGGCCCGCCTCAGTGGCCTAGTGGATATAGTGTCTGTTTGGAGAGCGGAAGGTTAGAGGTTCGATCCATTATCCGTCATACCAAAAGTCGTTAAAAGATTGTACTTGTTGTTTCCCTGCCTGTCGCTCGGCTTGGAGTCAGTATACTGTGTATGAGTGTGTGTCTGTGTTAAACTGCAGTATGGTGTCTCAGTGGGTTTTGACTACAATCCGGTATTAGTCCGGAATGGAACAATTAAGGACATACACGCACGCAAGTCAGGCACGCAGTCAGGTACGCACGCAGTCACGCACGCACGCAAACTCGTTATTTGGACCTGGTCTGTGGCGGAACCACCGCTTGCCGTTGTCATTGCGGAATTTATATGCTCAGTAATGGAGTGATGCTTAGGCGCGAATTGTGACAACACCAGGATAATTGTCGGAGATTTAAAAAAAATAAAATTTCTATATAACGATATGCTCTAAGAATAATATAAAAACACACAACGAAATTCTTATTATTTCATCCGATTTGGCGGTTACAAGTAAGGAGCTTTCGAGTATATATTCTTAAACGATGGCGTTTTTCCTGTGAGAACATCGATAGGGGAATTTGTTAACCCTTTAAAGAGCTAAACATGATCTTTGTGCGTGCGCGCGTGTGTGTTATGACGCCCAGTGTATAACTTTGTTAAAACCTAGCATTGAATGAAACACAATTGCGAATTGTCACACGTGTACTATTGGCATTCGACTTAACCTACATTGCAAATGGGACCTGTGTATATAATGTTCAGAAAACGTAAGTTGCTCAATTGAGATTAAAAAGTAGAGTTTCGGAGACAGGATGTTCAAAAGGATTTCTTCCCTTTACGGCCGTCAATGTTTTCGCTCAAAGAGCAGCTTTTCTAATCCATGATGCTTCTTTAGAATATTTTGTTGGCTAGAAAATACTTTACTTTCACGTACGGAAGATTAATCAGAGGCGGACGGTAATTAATCGTCGACGTCTTCTGGGTGATGCTCGACGCCCGTGTATAGGACATCATGACGTCATTGCTTGCTGCCAACCAGCTGCTCCGACCAACGTCGTTGATATATGTACATGCGTTGTGGTGTATAATCAAGGAAGGACAAAATAAGATTTTGGATCACAAGGTAGAGTCATAATAACTATCTCCTATGGCTCAGCAGATGGTGTAAATCCAACAAATCTAACTGGAGTTAATTGATGGTAACCAAACTCGTAGCATAAACGGTGTCAATCACAGAAACAGTACGGACAACGTATTTAGGATAGGGACAAAACAAAAGGTAAACACAAAAGGTAAACAAAAACAAAAACAAAAACATGAAGAAGAACAACAACAACATCAACATAAAGACAAAAAGATTACTCTACACATCTAAAGCTTCTTTTGTATGCAGCATATCATATATCAGCTGCACATTTCAATGACGAATGTTGATGGTTTTAAAGCATGGAACCAATGAGGGCGTGTTTTCCCCCGCTTCTAGCAGAATTACACATAAATCACTGTTTGGGACTCCAAGGGGTCTAATGCACTTTTGGTATGCAACATATCATATACAAGCAAGACATTTCGATTATAAAATATTAATGGTTCAAAGAAGTGAACCACTGAAGGTTTTGTCCAGCAGTATTATACATATATTACTTAGAGAATGGCATCCATGCACTGTATGATTGACGACCCTTTACCCTTGCAATATTCATGCAGCCACTCCTAAAACAAGTCACACAATGTCAGGATTGTTGAGCAATTGTGGTTTTGTCATGCCAAATTTCATTTGATTTGTGAAGCAATCCTAAAATGCTCTTGAGCTATCAAAATCATGGGGACAACACGGTGGCTCGAACCACAAATGACGGAAATCTATGTTAGAGTATGGAGGTTACAGTCGTCCTAGCAATGATATCACCCGGCATGGACATGAATTAAGCTATCACTGCTTAATATAACAATATGTCCATATACCGTGCTCACAAACCATGTACCCCACAGCCATTCAACGGAAACTACAGAGAGGATGCGTTAATCACGCCTTGATGTGTCTCCATGTTAATGGAAAATAAGAATATAAATGATTCCATTCCGTGCATAGTAAATTGGCCATCTCGTCTACCATGCCGACCATGTTTCCCATGCTGTACATAACACATGCTGTACATAACACATGCTAGGGCATTATCACTCAGTTATCCAACGCCGTACTTCCTGTCGTCAAACCTTCTAATCCATCAGCTTGACTGACGTTGATCTCTCTGGATGGGAATTATTACACGTTCTCCATCTTTGGATCCTTAATCTAACATAGAAAGCATTCCTATGCAGAAAGTACAGAACATGGACCAGATAGTACTGAACGTGAGTGAGTATTGTTTTACGCTGCTTTTATGCAATTTTCGAGGAATATCACGGAGGAAGACACTAAAAATGGGCTTCACACATTGTACCCATTCAGGAAAACGAATCGGCGTGACGAGCGAATACTTTAACCACTAGGCCACCCAACCGCCACAATAGTTCTAAAAACTAGGACTTGTAACAACCCGTACAAGGCTTGTTTGACATCACTCACAAAAAGTCTCCCCCAGTAAAGATCCGTATAAGAAAAGGTCCCCAGCAACATTTACCCTTCGGAAGGGGCGACAAATGAGATCGGGTGGTCAGGCTCGCATGCCAAGGTTGAAGCAAGTCATCGTATCCCAATTGCGTGGAACGATGCTCATGATGTCAATCTTGATTTTCTAGTACAAACTCGATTATTTACAGACCGCCGTTATATAGCTGGAATATACTGCTGCTAGCAGCATTAAAGAACCAACAAACAAACTTTGAGATACCATACTGAACGTTTGATGACGGTCGATATATTTCTAATTTCTAATTTTCACAACATATTGCACCCAACCTAAGCCTTTGTAACCTGTGAAATCTTAATGTTGAATTCATAACATGTGATTACATTGGAATTGACGAGCTGAACGTTCGTGCGCATCCCTCGACCGTCGGCCTCGGGCTGTACCAGTACTTTCATCTCGTAAAATCTCGTACACTCGAATACTGAATCATATAAAGTAAAGTGACAAATTTGAATAATCATAAGAGTGAGTGAGTATGGGTTTCGTCGTTTTTAGCAATATTCCCGCAATACCAGGGCGGAGGACACCAGGAATGGGCTTCACACAGTGTACCCATGTGGGGAATTGAACCCAGGCCTTGGGCGTGACGAGAACGCTTTAACCATCAGGCTACACCACAGCCCCATATTCATAAGAAATCTCTACTGAAATCGGAGAGCGATCCGACTAAATCATAAGCATGTGTTTGTGAATCACTATCAAATACTGATGACCCCAGGTGAGTATATCCTGTCCCACCAGCAGCACCCGTCACAAACACGTGCAAAAGGAAGTCAATTGTGAACTCATACATAGTTCCTTCCAAAGTAAATAACGAGGGAGCAGACCTGTCCTGTTTTTTGTCCTTTCACATCGGGAAAAATGGAAATCTGCTTTCCCCCAAAGATAAGAAACATGAGGTATCAACCATTCGTGGGCGATGATGGAGAAAACTGATGCCAAGGACTAGTCATGCAGACCGGAAACGCTGCTAAAACAATGAACCACTGGCCTACATAAGTCATGAAATTACAGTCACGCAAACAATTTCTACTCCAGTGGGAAAATGTGGCAAACTCATCCGATAGAAGAGTCAAACGAAACACTGTGCTTGTGTGATGTCTTCATCGATTATTCTGCATAATGGTTGTCTGCTGGCCCTTGCCATGCTGTATTACCGAGCATACGAATCCGTGTTACGACACTGCTCAGCGCTCTTGACTGTATAGACTCGTCAACTCACCAATTACGACACCATTGTGGTTTAAGACATTTTTTTACTTCACTTATACTTTTTTAAGAGATTGTGGCAAAAAGGTATCAGATCCTTCGTGCTTGGACATTGTGTTAAGGAATTCAATAACGCTATGATTAATGGGCTGACATTCTTTTTTGCTCGCTACAGTACACACTACGTGCGGGGAAAATAGTATCAGTCATGTTATGAAGGCATAGTGATCTTTGAAAGGACTGCATGATTGGAGAGTCTGGGTTCTTTTTGGCTGTTATCCGGTTTCATGCCTGATTAATACCACTGGAAGCTCCAGAGTTGTTCCATGATCATCGCCCTGGGTGCTGAAGATCAGAGGTGGTTAAGAAAGACATCATTTTCTTGTGATGATCTATATTTCTGCCACAATAATCCCGATACACGGAAACGTTCACAGCCTTGTGGTGGAATAAGGCGATAGCTGACATCAGTGAATAGTCCTGATTAAGCCGACCAACCAACTCAGTAGAGATAAAGCAAACTTCCGGTTGGCCTGTATGCCCCCTTCTGTCACTTCCGGCCATGAATTTGTCCTCGAAGTGTTGTCTGGATTACATACAATATACATGCCGCGTCACCAGTTGCTTCCCTTTGTTGTGGAAACCTCCCATGACGATGAACAAATTAACTGATCTATGACAAGGTGTGAAGACGTTGAAGAAATAGAGGAAGATTGATGGACACTGCACAAGTATTCAGGTCGTTAGGGGGGCAAATCCATGGTGCCTGCGGAGCCACATAAATCGATTTTCTTGCCGATAATCCTGTCGTCGTTATTTGTTGCACGATCAGAAGAATCCCTGCTTCCAACCCGAGTCTGTGCTCTGGCCAAGTAGCGGTGAATTACCGTCGACGACAGTGACAACGAGCAACGTCCTTGTTGGTTCAGCGATGCGCATATTTCAGAGTCTGTGCTGACGAATTGACAGTCACTCGTCCCTACTCTACCCTGCTCCTTGATTGGGGAACCATAGTGACTACACCATCGCCTGATTCAGGAGACCTTGAGCTTCTCTATTGCCCATCAATAGATCGTCAGATGTTGTTGGTGTTGAAATAACGCTCAAGACGTTACTGAAGTCCTTGCACATTAGTTTCGTTATTCATTCATACAATGGATGACTTGATCTCATTTTGGTTAACTTTCAACTTAAAAAAATATGTATAAATTAATTTTAAAATATATAGCAGTATTGTGTTGAAGCATAAAACTTATCGAAACAAGGTAAGTTGTTTGTTTTAAAAAATGGGGGCGCTTTTATTTAAAGTTTGCATGCCACATCGAGAGCACAGGTTCAATCCCCAACATAGTAACTTTTATTGAGGGTCATTCCTCTTTGTCCCATGAAATAATGTAACTCGAATGCTGCTATTTGACACGTCACTCGCATCAGTAGCTTCACGTTACAGAACATTTGTATAAAAATCGTTCACCGGATCTTCTTGGGATGTATTAATAGCGAGACATTATTAATCTTGCCCAGAAAACTGAGCAACCATTTAGAAGAAAGAAAATTAATTGTCAGGTCAACAAAAAATGAATTGTGTATTATGCACTGTTATTGAATTATTAACAGGAATGGCCCTATCAAACGCTGAACAGATCTAAGTTTGCAGTATTTATGAAAAAGTAATATGCATTTAAACTAGTTAAACTAATTTTCTTTAAAAGCATAAAAGCAGAAGTGATTTACCTCCAGAGATTTGCATGGAAATGAATCGTACTTTGAAACGTTTTTACGAAATTCAGTTCTTTCAACCATACATCAAGCAAAAATCTTGTTAACACTTTTAACATACTGTGCTTTTGCTTACGACTACTGCCTCGCAGCAAACAAACTGAGTTACTTGGGGAGCTGAAAGAGTAAGTCATTGAAGCTGTTAAGGTATCAAGTCGTTGAAGTGTTCGTGAACATTACAATCGTTTTAGTATGCAGAGTCGTTGAAGTCGATGAAGTATACACAGTCGTTGAAGCAGAAGAAGTATCCATAGCCATTAAAGCGGTTTAAGTATATGTAGTCGTTGAAGTCGTCGAGGCACAACTCCACCTTGCCCAATACAAATTCTGATGTTATTTATGATATATAAAATTGTGACAAGCTTTAAAATTTGAAATATTTAAAGTTTTGGCTCTGTTTTCTCTCTCTCGTTTAGCAGGTAATTGGGAGGCTTTGATGTTGATCAGGACATGATGAAGTGTCTTGTCTTGTCTTTGAAATCATCATAGCTGGTAGAAAAGAGTCTTTGAAGCCCACACTGTTTGTCATGTGGTAATTTGTGTTTTCAGTAACTACGTCTTTGTTTGTGAAGGTATGCTTTGTGAGCAGCAGGACATTCTGGAGACTGAGGACGGAATACTTAGGTTGCCCACTGATTTATTCCCTCTTTCGTCTGAGAAGAAGACATTGCCTGGATACTTATTACTCATGTGCAGTCGGGCACCACGCATTTAATCTGAGGCAAACCAATTTTCCACATCGTCTTTTATCTGGGTTACCTTTTCAACGCGAGTATCAGACATGGCTGACACCGGTTATTTTTCAAATCCCATTTTCTAAGGAAGCTGATTGATTGATTGGATAAAAACTTCAAAGAAACTGCCACACGTCGGTTCCAATCACGACGCTTCATATTCAGTGATTTGTAATCCCCTCAAATGTAACCTGCCAATTTGAGAGTTTATGTAGTCTATGTTTCAAGAACCTTCAAAGGAAGTTCGAGAGTCTCCCCATATTGATTTTTATTTTTATTGACTCAGGTATTATTGGTGATACCGGATGCTCAGATAATGTTTAGAAGAGTCGTAAGTATGGAATAATTGGTTCCATTTTTATACACCTGCTCACACCGTAACCTTTGCAATAGGAAAATATATACTAAGTTCCAAAAGAAACGCACATTTTATGTTGCAACTGTCAATTTCAATAACAGTTATTCAAACAAAAGACACATTGATAGAATGACATTTCTAGAAACGTTCCATCCGTCCTTTTTGGATTCCAACACTGAACACTGAACAGAGAACCCAGGACGTGTCATTGGGAGCACATGCCGAGAACACCATGCATGATTTTAATGTGCAACATGGACCGTTGGGTGTTGATGGTAACCATAAAAGCGAAACGTGGCAACAAACGTCCGCCAGTTCGTTGATTGACACAGAATGCACGATGCCTGGATTAGGCATAAACAATTGTCGTTGAGTATTGGGAAATGACTGAAGCTGTATCACGGTTAAACGAGTAACGAGATTGACAAACAGTGAGCAGGATTGCCCAAATATGGGACGCCCACGTGTAACGTCGTTTCGTCAAGATATGTTTTTCGCCTGAACCCTGAACAGACAAGCCAGAACTTGTCTCTCTGAGCACGTGCCGAAAACAATATGCACGTTTTTCAATCAAATGTGCTGTCAGTCTGCGTTCTTGTAGTATAGAAAGAAAAAAATCAATAAGGAATTAATTAACGCATATTCATAATACTGAGTGCGTCAATTGACATGTATTGGAACACTGGCAAACGCTTTAACCACTTGTCTAGCCCATCGCGCCACACTAACAATCGCACGACCGGACACCATGGAGCATGAGGTGGCTAAGGGGCCTTATAAGGGAAATATATGGTCCTGGCCCCGGCACACCAATGGTCAGTCGCTTGGACATTTAACACAGATCCTACTCACTACCAACATTGCATACTTGGGGTAGTTCTCTCTGGAATACCAACGGGAATGATGGACTTGTGGAACTAAGTCAAGAAAGATACTTAGACAGACAAGTTGAGTGCCTGGTTCACTGGAGAAGCTGGATGGACGAAAAATATTGTGACGCTAAAAAACCCCTAAAATACAGCCAAATCCATTGGTCCCATCCATCACCAATTGAAGTATGAGGAGCAACAACTACCAGCAGCTTCATGTTGACGTACCTATTTCAAGCATCATCCTTGATCTGGTGTTGCCCTCATCCAAGAACGTTCGGCGGCTTTGCTGCTGAACAAGTCCCTCGACCTTACGTTTCATCACCTGCCTAACTCGTACAGTGCCTTCAGTGTTTATTTCGGATATCTAGCCCACATGTCTGTCTAATAAGGGAGAGGTCTTTAACTGAACATGATTAAAAACAAAAAAAGGTTCAACGTGTTTCTACACTAAGAGGTAGATTTTGCGGGCGATTACCGTCACACTAAATATCTTCCCTTGACCTGGCCGTCAGTATGACCCGTAACATGCCACCATGTTCTGAGGGAACAAGAAACAGCTTCACGACCCTAATTTAGCTTCAAACCTAATTGCTGTAAGAAAACCTGGATAGAAAATGCTTAGACGTTTCGTCACTAGGGTCAAGGTCGCTCGATGGCCTAAGTGATCAACAATATACTGTTATACACTTTCTATTTTTCATAAAATCAAAAACGTCGATCATATGTCGATATAAATTCTCTGGGATGTTTGTTTTTGTTATCATTATTGGTTTGGTTTATGGGCTGATGTATCCTATACTGTTTTGCCTTTTTCGAAACGTTCGTATCTGGGTTTTTTCTTGCATTTCCCTCTCAGCTGTAGGTGAGAGTTGATTCCTCAGAAGAATGTTCCACTTAGAGGACGTGTATCACGTGATAAATACTAGTAATTGAGTCCGGTGCAGGGTTTGGTTAGGTGTTTGTTGTCTAACGCCGCACTCAGCAATTTTGCAGCTATATTACGGCGGTCTGTAAATAATCGAATCTGGACCAGACAATTCAGTGATTTACGTCACGAGTATCGATCTACGCAATTGGGATACGATGACATGCATCAACTAAGTCAGCTGATCCCATTAGTCGCCTCTTACGACAAGCATGGGTTGCTGAAGACCTGTTCTAACCCGAATTTTCACGGAAACAGATGTCAACAATATGAACAACGTTCTCGCCGCCCTATCACCCCGCCATACAACCAGCCAGGTCACAGACTATTTAAACCGTTTTCACTCAAAGCGTCACCATCAAGGCCTTGTATCTCCTTCCTGATACGTTTATAGTAGACATTCAGAAGAATAGTCATACATATGACACGTCGCTTGTCAACATGGGTGTGGTGCTATCCAATGCTATTACCTTCCATGGAGTTTTCACATCTCCTTATCACTGGCACTGGCTCTGACTATTTCAGTTAAAAAATATTACCCTTTTGACGAACACCAGGTGTTGAGATTGATTTTCAGTTATCCTTTCATATAATTTTCATGACTATTTTGCCCTGTACGCTATGGAATCTATTTTAGCAGATCTTCGAGACTTATTATTCTCTGCCGTTGACGTTTTGAATGAACATCAACATAAAACGTCAACGCCAGAACATAATCAGAGAATAATCTTGGAAACTCCCCTCACATGTTTATGATGCATATTTTCTCTATCACCATGGGAGTAGCTCAAGCCAGAGTGCCACACAGTTAAAGTATTTTTCTCTATTCGGAATATATTTTTATCATAATTGTCCCTTGCTAACAGACATGATTTTTTTACTTAAGACCTTTGCTCGAAGCAAACCGTTTGAGAAATTTCTAAATCCACGACAAAGACAAAAACTGATGGAATCAAGAAAGAATAATGGCACTGTTTAAGTCTTCACGATCTCGTTTCCTCGCTTGGGAAGACTTATTTCAAGGAATCTTTGTCTATGGCTACATGTAGAAATTAGGGTGCCGGATCCTGATTGGTTCACACGTATATGTGACGTAACATTCCCCCGGAAATTACTAAGGTTGAAAAACTAATCAAGTCTTTGTTAAATTTGTAACAGTTGTGGAGGGATCGATACCTTGCCCGAGGGCAATAGGAGGGTTCATTGGTGGCCGAACCAGCTCGGTATTAAATTATGAAACGTCATTAAATGAAACAAATATTGGCGCTGCATCTTTTACTGAATCTGCTGTTTATTATAAAACTAAAAAGGTTTCATTAAAACTATACATCGGTGTGGATCTAATGTCATAAAATGGAAGCTGAAATTGCATTGATTGAAGAATGGGAGATTTTGTGAGTGAATCTCGTTGATTTTATCGCACACACAAACATAACCGTCAAAAACGCAATGTTGTTTTACTGGGGTATAGTCTTCTGGACCCATTTGATTAATGGTTATAAGACGGCAGCAAACCCGCATTTACTCTCCTCGCTCAACATCCATGTACTTTAAACAATGATATTTAAAGGGACTCGTCGCGTTTACTGGAAACTGGATATAATTTAAACAATGCCTAACGTTTTATTTTATGACTTCTATGGTTACACTGGAGGCTGTAAAGGAGGTTCTGCAGAGCCCCATCCCCAATTGTCAAGTGTATGATAGATACCCAAGTCTTATTGGTCCGCCTCCATGGCCTAGTGGATAGAGCATCTTCCCTGAGAGCGAAAGGTTGGAGTTTCGATCCCCGACTCCGTCACACCAAAAGTCGTTAAAAGATGGTTCTTGTTGATACCCTGCCTGTCGCTCTCCATTCATGGGATAGAAGTGGGACTGGGTGGATGTCTGTTAAACTGCAGTATGGTTTCGTAAAGGGTTGGGACTATAAAACCGGCGTTAGTCCGGACTGGTATAAATAAACACACACACGTGCGCAGTCAGGCAAGCAGTCAGGAACGCATGAAGTCAGGAACGCACGCACGCACGCACGCAAACACGTTCTTGGGACCTGGTATGTGCCAGAACCACCGCTTGCCGTTGTCATTGCAGAATTTATATCCTCATTAATGGAGACATCTTCAGCCGCGAATTGTGACAACTACCAGGATAACTGTCGAAGAATTAAAAAAATCGTTCTTCATTACGATCTGCTCTAAAAAGAATATAATAACACACAACAAAATTCTTATTATCTCGTCGGATTTGGCGGTTACAAATGAGGAGCTTTTGAGCAGATATACCCAACCACTCAACTGTTCAACACATTTCTTTCTAAACGATGGCGTTTTTCCTTTCAGAACATCGATAGGGGAATTATGTAACTCTTTAAAGGGCTAAACATGATCTTTTGACCTTATGTGAGTTTACATCTTTTAATTAGAAAAGGATGGCAGGTGTGCGTGCGCGCGCGCGTGTGTGGTCTTTGACACCCAATGTAACATCACTTTGACGAGGCCTATGATGGAATGAAACACAATTGTGAATTGTCACACGTGTACTTTTGGCATTTGACTTAACCTACATTACAAATGGGACCTGGCTATATAATATTCAGAAAGGATAAGTTGCTCTATTGAGATTGAAAAGTAGAGCACAGGCGGTTTCGGAGACTGGATGTTCAAAAGGATTACCTCCCTTTTAGGGCCGTCAGTCTTGTCTACCAAAGAGCAGCTTTTCTAATCCATGATGCTTCTTTAGAATATTTTGTTGGCTAGAAACTACTTTTCTTTCACGTACGGAAGATTAATCACATGCGGACGGATATTAATCTAAGGACAGTTAATTGAGTGACTGACTTGGGTTTAAACAAGACCCAAAGGGTGTAAAAATACAGGGAACTTGAAGTCATTGTTCCATGACTTAGTTTTTGGAATAGAAAAGGGACTGGCCATTGACCTCTTCAGGGTGATGCTCGATGACGTCATTGCCTGGTGCCAACCAGCTACTCGGACCAACGTCTTTGATATACTTCTTTCAGTTGCATTGCTTGATAAAGGTGTTAGGATCTACACCGATACGTCGCACTAATTGTAATAAAGAAGTTGTTCATCCATAGAACTTGTCTTACTTCGTCTTTGATATATGCACACGCGTTGCGGTGTATAATCAAGGAAGGACAAAATAAGGTTTGGGATCACAAGGTAGAGTCATAATAACTATCTCCTATGGCTCAGCAGAAGGTGTAAATCCTACAATCTAACTGAATTTAACTCATGGTAACCAAACACGTAGCATAAATGGTGTCAATCACAAAACAATACGGACACCGTATTTAGGATAGGAACAAGACAAAAGGTAAACACAAAATGTAAACAAAAACAAGAAGAAGAAGAAGAAGAACAACAACAACAACAACATCAACATAAAGACAAAAAGATTACTCTACATATCTAAAGCACCTTTTGTATGCAGCATATCATATATCAGCTGCACATTTCAATGACGAATGTTGATGGTTTTAAAGCATGGAACCAATGAGGATGTGGTTTCCCCCCGCTCCTAGCAGAATTACACATAAATCACTGTTTGGGACTCCAAGGGGTCTAATACACTTTTGGTATGCAACATATCATATACAAGCAAGACATTTCGATTATAAAATATTGATGGTTCAAAGAAGTGAACCACAGAAAGTTTTGTCTAGCAATATTATACATATATCACTTTGAGGTTGGCATCCACGCACTGTATGATCGACGACCCTTTACCCTTGCGATATTCATGCAGCCGCTCCTAAAACCAGTCACACAATGTCAGGATTGTTGAGCAATTGTGGTTTTGTCGTGCCAAATTTCATTTGATTTGTGAAGCAATCCTAAAATGCTCTTGAGCTATCAAAATCATGAGGACAACACAGTGGCTCGAACGACAAATGACGGAAATCTATTTTAGAGTATGGAGGTTACAGTCGTCTGAGCACTGATATCACCCGGCATGGACATGAATTAAGCTATCACTGCTTAATATAACAATATGTCCATATACCGTGCTCACAAACCATGTACCCCACTGCCATTCAACGGAAACTACAGAGACGATGCGTTAATCATGCCTTGATGTGTCTCCATGTTAATGGAAAATAAGAATGATTCCATTCCGTGCATAGTAGAATGGCCATCTCATCTACCATGCCATCCATGTTTCCCATGCTGTACATAACACATAGTTGGGATGTTAAACGCATTATCGCCACATTGCAAGGGTATTATCACTCAGTTATCCAACGCTGTACTTCCTGTCAAACCTTCTAATCCATCAGCTTGACTGACGTTCATCTCTCAAGCATTCCTATTCGGAAAGTACAGAAAACGAACCAGATAGTACTGAACGTGAGTGAGTATTTTTTTACGCTGCTTTTTGCAATATTCGAGGAATATCACAGCGGGGGACATGGACTTCACATGCTGGCATGCCAAGGTTGAAGGACGTCATTGTATCCCAATTGCGTGGAATGATGCTCATGATGTCAATCTCTTGATTTTCTAGAACAAACTCGATTATTTACAGACAGCCGGTATATAGCTGGAATATACTGCTGCTAGCAGCATTAAAGAACCAAAAAAAACAAACTTTGAGATACCATACTGAATGTTTGATGAAGGCCAATAGATTTCTAATTTTCACAACATATTTCACCAAAAATAAGCCTTTGTAACTTGTGAAGTCTCAATGTTGAATTCATAACATGTGATTACATTGAAATTGACGAGCTGAACGTTCGTGTGCATCCCCCACCGTCGGCCTCGGGCTGTACCAGCACTTTCATTTTGTAAAATCTCGTACACTCGAATACTGAATAATATAAAGTTAAGTGACAAAACCATTTGAATAATCATAAGAGTGAGTGAGTATGGTTTTCGTCGTTTTTAGCAATATTCCAGCAATACCAGGGCGGAGGACTCCAGGAATGGGCTTCACACAGTGTACCCATGTTGGGAATTGAACCCAGGCCTTGGGCGTGACCAGAGAACGCTTTAACCACCAGGCTACACCACAGCCCCAAATTCATAAGAGATCTCTACTGAAATTTGAGTACGATTCCGACTTAATCATAAGCAAGTGTTTGTGAATCAATACCAAATACTGATGACACCAGATGTTCACGAAAAGGTGAAGGTCCCACTGGTGGTACCCGTCACAAACACGTACAAAAGGAAGTCAATTGTGAACTCATACAGAGTTCCTTCCAAAGTAAATAACGAAGAGCAGTCCTGTCCTGTTTATATTGTGTATCTGCTTTCCTCCACAGATAGGAAACATGAGGTATCAACCATTCGTGAGCGATGATGGAGAAAATTGGTGCCAAGGACTAGTCATGCAGACCGGAAACGCTGCTAAAACAATGAACCACTGGCCTACATAAGTCATGAAATTACAGTCACGCAAACAATTTCAACTCCAGTGGGAAAATGTGGCAAACGCATCCGATAGAAGAGTCAAACGAAACACTGTGCTTGTGTGATGTCTTCATCGATTATTCGGCATAATGGTTGTCCGCTGGCCCTTGCCATGCTGTATTACGAGCATACGAATCCGTGTTACCACGCTGCTCAGCGCTCTTGACTGTATAAACTCGTCAACTCACCAATTACGACACCATTGTGGTTTTAGACATTTTTTAAACTTTACTTATACTTTTTTAAGAGATTGTGGCAAAAACGCATAAGATTTTCCGTGCTTAGACATCGTGTAAAGAAATTGAATAACGTTTTGATTAATGGGCTGACATTCTCGTCTTTTTTACTCGCTACAATACACACTACGTGCGGAGAAAATAGTATCAGTCATGTTATGAAGGCATAGTGATCTTTGAAAGGACTGCATGATTGGAGAGTCTGGGTTCTTTTTGGCTGTTATCCGGTTTCATGCCTGATTAATACGATTGGAAGCAACAGAATTGTTCCATGATCATCGCCCTGGGTGCTGAAGATCAGAGGTGGCTAGGAAAGTCATCATTTTCTTGTGGTGATCTATATTTTGTGCCACAATATACCCGATACACGGAAACGTTCACAGCCTTGTGGTGGAAAAAGGCGATAGCTGACATGAGTGAATAGTCCTGATTAAGCCGACCAACCAACTCAGTGGAGATAAAGCAAACTTCCGGTTGGCCTGTATGCCCCCTTCTGTCACTTCCGGCCATAAATTTGTCCTTTGAAGTTTTGTCTGGATTACATACAATATACATGCTGCGTCACCAGTAGCTTCCCTTTGTTTTGGACGACTCTCGCGACGACGAACAAATAAGCTGATCTATGACAAGGTGTGAAGACGTTGATAAGCAGAGGAAGATTGATGGACACAAGTATTCAGGTCGTTACGGGGGCATGGTACCTGCATGGTACCTGCGGAGCCACATAAATCGATTTTCTTGCCGATAATCCTGTCAACGGTATTTGTTGCATGATCAGAAGAATCCCTGTTCCTAAATTAGTTTTCCAACCCGAGTCTGTGCTCCGGACAAGGAGCAGTGAATTACCGTCGACGACATTGACAGCAAGCAACGTCCTTTTTGGCTTTACTGAAGTCCTAAAGTACTCACGGAAATGGAAAAAAACTTTTTTCGATCTCAAATTTTAAATAAATGCAGTTAAAATACAAAATATATAAATATTAAAATAACTCAATTAGTAGTAATTGGGCCTTGGCACAAAGTTTTTGTGTCTGTTTACACGTAAAAGTGTGTAAAAATATGAACAAAACAGACTATTGTGAAACTGAGCATAACCAGGTGTTAGTAGATCAAGGTGAATGTCCATGACCTTTGACACCTTGACGACAGGTGAAAACAGGTGCTTGAAAAAGGTGATTTGTCAGTGGTTAGTGATTTGTGAGTGGCATTGTGGGAAAGTGAATCATCGTCAAAATATCAGAACGTAAAAGAAACATATTCCCTTCTCAAACAACAACTTACATGTCATTATTATTATGTACATAAACATAGCTGTTATTTTTATTGTTGTTTTTCCAGGCTAATTTGCATAATGCCTATAGCCTGTTTCTGCCATGTCAATTTGGACTTAGTTTTATTTTTGAATGTTGAATGTTTTCCAGTTGTTTTGTTATTTCGTATTTACATCTACGTAATGCTTTGTGTCGATTATTAAATCCAGCAAAACAGTTTTTTTCCATTTCCATGAGTACTTTAGCACGTAGTTTCGTAATTCACACATAACATAGATGACTTGATCTCATATTAGTTAATTAACAACTTAAAAGCATCTGACGTCAATAATTTATAGACATGTAGCAGTATTGTGTTGAAGCATAAAATTGATCAAAAACAAGGTAATTTGTTTGTTTAAAAAAAATGGGGATCACTTTTATTCAATGTTAGAACGCCACACCGAATGCAGAGGCTCAATTCCCAACATAGGAACTTTTATTGAGGGTCATTCATTTGTCCCGCGAAATAATGTAACTCCAATGCTGCTAATTGACACGTCAATGCATTAGTAGCTACAATGTTACAGTACATTAGTATGGAAATCTTTCAACGGATCTTCTAGGAATTTATCAATGGCGAGACATTATTAATCTTGCCCAGAAAACTCAACAACCATTTAGAAGAAAGAAAATGAATTGTCAGCTTAACAAAAAATGAATTGTATATTATGCACTGTTATTGAATTATTAACAGGAATGCCCCTATCAAACGCTGAACAGATCTCATCCACGGTATTAATGAAAAAGTTATATGCCTTTAAATTAGTAAAACTAATTTTCTTTTAAAGCATAAAAGCAGAGGTGATGTACCTCCAGTGTTTTGCACTGAAATGGACGTATTTTGAAAGTTTTTATGAAATTCAGTTCTTTCAACCATACGTCAAGCATAAATCTTGTTAACACTTTTAACATACTGTGCTTTTGCTTACGCCTTCTGCCTTGCAGCAAACAAATTGAGTTATCTGGGGAGCTGAAAGAGTAAGTCATTAAAGCTGTTAAAGAATGCAGTGCCGTTAAAGTCGTTGAATTATCCGTAGCTATTGAAGACGTTGAAGTATCAATAGCCGTTCAAGACATTGAAGTATCCAATCCATTTAGGCTGTTCAAGAATGCATAGTCGTTGAAGTCGAAGTTTCCTTAGCCATTAAAGCCGTTCAGGTATATAAAGTCGTTGAAGTTGAAGTCTTGGAAGTATCCATAGCCTTTGAAACCATTGAAGAATAGATAGTCAATGAAATCGTTGAAGTATCCATCGTCATTTAGGCTGTTGAAGTATCCATATCCATAGAAATCATTGAAGTATCCATACCCATTGCAGTAGTTGAAGTAGTCATTACTATTGAAGCCATTGAAGTATGCACAGCCATTGAAGCCTCAGAAGTAGCCCTAGCCAATGAAGCCGTTGAAGCAACTGAATGCTCGAGGTGTACCAGGAGGCACAACTCCACCTTGCCCAATACAAATTGTGATTGTGACAAGCTTTAAAATTTGAAATGTTAAAACTTTTTGTTGTTTTCTCTCTCAGTTTAGCGAATGATTTGGAGGCTTTGATGCTGAGCAGGACATGATGAAGTGTCTTTACTTGTCTTTGAACTCATCATAGATGGTAGAAAAGTTTCTTTGAAGCCCACGCTGTTTGTCATGTGGTAATTTGTGTTTTCAGTAACTACCTCTTTGTTCGTGAAGGTATGCTTTATGAGCAGCAGGACTTTCTGGTGACTGAGAATGGACTTTTTAGGTCGCCCACTAATTTATCTCCACTTTCGTCTGAGAAGAAGACATTGCCTGGAATCTTTTAACTCATCTACAGTCAGATTCCACACATTTAATCTAAGGCAATTTTCAAGATCGTGATTTATCTGGGTTACCTTTTCAACGTGAGTATCAGACATGACTGACATCGGGTTTTTTTCGAATCCCGCTTTCTAAGGAAGCCGATTGATTGATTGGATAAAAACATCAAAGCCACTGCCATCGTATTTCACACATCGGTTCCAATCACGACGCTTCATATACAGTGATTTGTAATCCCCTCAACAGTAACCTGCCAATTTGAGCTTTTATATAGTCTTTGTTTAAAGGGCATTCAAAGGAAGTTCGAGAGTCTCCCCATATTGAATTCTATTTTTATTGACTCAGGTATTATGGTTGACACCGGATGCTCAGATAATTTTGAGAAAAGTAGCGAGCATGGAATAATTGGTTACTTTTTTTATACATGCTCACACCCTAACCTTTGCGATAAGAAAATATGTACTATGTCCTGTAAACGGTCCTGTTCACACATGTTCACTGAAATAGTAAGTGTCAGTACCAGTCAATAGGAGTTGTGAAAACTTCATGGAAGGTAAAAGCATGGGATAGTATCACACCTCATGGTGACAAGCGACGTGTCATATTTATGTCTTTGCGAAAGGAACATACATACTATGTTCCAAAAGAAACGCACATTTTGCAACTTTCAATTTCAATAATATCCAATAACAGTTATAAAAACAAAAGACACACATTGATAGAATTACATTTCTAGAAACGTTCCACTCGTCTTTTTTGGATTCCAACACTGAACACTGAAGAGACAAGCCACAACATATCTTCTGAATGTTGACCATTTCAGGAAAGACACAACCAGGCCTTGATGTTGAAGCTTTGAGTGAAGGCGGATCAATGAAAAACAGTCTGTGACCTAGCTGGTTGTGTATCGGGGTGATCGGACGAACGTTGCCCATGTTGCTGACAGCTGATTTCCAGGCACCCGTGAAGATCCGGGTTAGAATAGGTCTTCAGCAACTCATGCTTGTCATAAGAGGCTCGCTGACCTGGTTGATGCATGTAATCATATCCCAATTGTCTTAATCGATGTTCATAACACCAATCACTGGATTGTCTGGTCAAGACTATTTTTAACGATAAACTTGCAAAGTCGCTGAGTGCTGACCATCGAGCGACCTTGATCCGACTGACGTCGCTATAAATACCTCAACTATTATACTTTTTCATAAATATTTCTCCCATTTTATTATCAACTGTCATTGTGGCATGGCGTAGTTACAAGAACGAAACGTCTCAGCTGTTTTCTATCAAGGTTTTCTTACAGCAATTAGTTTTGAAGTTAAGTTAGGGTCGTAAAGCTGTTTCTTATTCCTTCAGAACATGGCGGCGTGTTAGGGATCATACTGACGGCCAGGTCAAGGGAAGATAAATACTGTGACGGTAATCTGCCAAAATCTACCTCTAAGCGGAGAAACACGTGGAACCTTTATTTTCAGTTAATGACCTCTCCCTTATTAGCCAGACATGTGGGCTAGATATGCGAGGTTAACACTCAAGGCACTGTACGAGTTAGGCAGGTGATGAAGCATAAGGTCGACGGAGTGGTTCAGCGGAGAAGCCGACTAGCGTTCTTGGATGACGGCGACGCCAGCTCAAGGATGATGCTTGGACATCAACATGAGGCTGCTGGTAGTTGTTGCTCCTCATACTTCAATTGGTGATGGATTGGACCAACGGATTTGTCAGTATTTATGTTTTTTTAGCGGCACAATATTTTTCGGCCATCCAGCATGTCCAATAAACCAGGCACTCAACTTGTCTGTCTAAATGTCTTTCTTGACTAAGTTCCACAAGTCCATCTTTCCCGTTGGGACTTCACCCAGTACCAAATGTTGGCCGTGAGTAGGATCAATGTTAAATGTGAGGAGCCTTGTCCAAGCGACTAACTATTGGTGTGCTGGGGCCAGAACCATATATTTCCCATAAACGGTCCCTCAGGTAAGTCATGCTCCCTGGTGGTGCCCCTAAGTGTCATGGTAGTGGGTCTATGTGTCCCGTCGTACTTGTTTTAGTGTGGCGTGATGGGCTAGCCAAGTGGTTAAAGCGCTTGCCTGTGCTCCAATGCATGTCAATTGATGCATCAATTATTATTAATATGTGTTAATTAAATCCTTATTTAATTTTTTCTTTCATTACTACAAGAACACAGACCATAAGCACATTTTCATGTGGTTGTTTCCTTACAAATTACATTTTACCAGTTAGATTAAATAGATATCTACGTTTGTTGCCACGTTTCACTTTTATGGGTATCTGCATCAGCCAACAGTCCATGTTGCACTTTAAAAACATGCATGTTGTTCTCGGCACATGCTCAGAAAGACATGTTTTACCTTTTCTTCAGTGTTCAGTGTGGGAATCCAAAAAAGACGAGTGGAACGTTTCTAGAAATGTAATTCTATCAATGTGTGTCTTTTGTTTTTATAACTGTTATTGGATATTATTGAAATTGAAAGTTGCAAAATGTGCGTTTCTTTTGGAACATAGTATGTATGTTCCTTTCGCAAAGACATAAATATGACACGTCGCTTGTCACCATGAGGTGTGATGCTATCCCATGCTTTGACCTTCCATGAAGTTTTCACAACTCCTATTGACTGGCACGTACACTTACTATTTCAGTGAAAATGTGTGAACAGGACCGTTTTGGCAAACACCGGGTGTCATGATTGATTTACAGTACATAAACTTTTCATGACCACTTGGCCTGTACGCGATGGAATCTGCAGACATTCGAGTCTGAATCATCTCTGCCGTTGGCGTTTTGAATGAACATAAACATTGAAAATAATCAGAGAATAATCCTGAAAACTCCCCTCCCATGTTTACACTGCACATGACTGAATATTTTCTAACCATGGCACATCATTCAACAGAGAGTAGCTCATGCCAGATTCCCACATATTTGACGCCTTTTTCTCTATTTGGAATATATTTTTACCATAATTGTCTCTTACTAATTGACATGATTATATGTTTTGCAAACTGTATGAGAAATGTCTAAATCCACGACAAAGACAAAAACCGACGGAAGCAAGAACGAATAATGGTCTTGACGATCTCGATTTCTCGCTCGAGAAGACTTCTTTCCAAGAATCTTTATCTACGGCTCCATGTAGACATTAGGGAGCCGGATCCTGATTGGTTCACTCGTACATGTGACGTAACATACCCCCCGGAAATTACTAATGTTGAAAAACAAATCAAATCTTTGTTTAATGTGTAACAGTTGTGGAGGGATCGATACCTTGCCCGAGGGCAATAGGAGGGTTCATCGGGTGGCCGAACCAGCTCGGTATTAAATTATGAAACGTCATTAAATTAAACAAATATTGGTGCTGCATCTTTTACTGAATCTGCTGTTTGTTATAAAACTGAAAAGGTTTGATTAAAATCATACATCGGTGTGGATCTAATATCATAAAATGGAAGCTGAAATTGCATTGATTGAAGAGTGGGAGATTTTGTGAGTGAATCTCGTTTATTTTATCGTACACACAAACATAACTGGCAAAAACGTAGTGTTGTTTTACTTGGGTATAGTCTCCTGGACCCATTTGATTAATGGTTATAAGACGGCAGCAAACACGCATTTACACTCCTCGCTCAATACCCATGTACTTTAAACAATGATATTTAAAGGGACTCGTCGCGTTTACTGGAAAATGGATATTATTTAAACATTGCCTAAAGTTTTAGTTCTATGACTTCTATGGTTACACTGGAGGCTGCAAAGGAGGTTCTGCGGAGCCCCATCCCCAATTGTCAAGTGTATGATAGATACCCATGTCTTATGGGTACGCCTCCATGGCCGCGTGGATAGAGCATCTTCCCGGAGAGCGGAAGGTTGGAGGCTCGATCCCCGACTCCATCACACCAAAAGTCGTTAAAAGATGGTACTTGTTGTAACCCAGCCTGTCGCTCTCCATTCATGGGATAAATCTAGGACTGGTCGTCTTGGAATCAGTATACTGTGTCTGAGTGGGTGTCTGTGTCTGAGTGACATCTTCAGGCGCGAATTATGACAACACCAGGATAACTGTCAGAGAATTTAAGAAATAGTTTTTTCATAACGATCTGCTCTAAAAAGAATATAAAAACACACAACTAAATTCTTATTATCTCTTCGGATTTGGCGATTACAAATGAGGAGCTTTTGAGCAGATATACCCAACCACCAACTGTTCAACACATTTCTTTCTAAACGATGGGTTTTTTCCTTCAAGAACATCGATAGGGGAATAAGTTACACCCAATGTATCATCACTTTGATGAGGCCTAGGAAGGAATGAAACACAATTGTGAATTGTCACACGTGTACTATTGGCATTTGACTTAACCTACATTGTAAGTGGGACCTGTCTATATAATATTCAGAAAAGGTGAGTTGCTCAATTGAGATTGAAAAGTAGAATACCGCCGGTTTCGGAGATTGGATGTTCAAAAGGATTACCTCCCTATTTAGAGCCGTCCGTCTTGCCTACCAAAGAGCAGATTATAAAATATTGATGATTCAAAGAAGTGATCCACTGAAAGTTTTGTCTCCGCTTCTAGCAGTATTATACATATATCACTGAGAGAATGGCATCCACTCACTGTATGATTGTACAAAGGGACTCAACATCACATATCGGGCATGACGACCCTTTACCCTTGCGAAATTCATGCAACCGCTCCTAAAACCAGTGTCAGAATGTCAGGATTGTTGAGCCACATTTCATTTGTTTTGTAAAGCAATCCTAGTGCGCTTAAGCTATGACAATTATGGGGACAACACGGTGGCAAGAAACACATATGACGGAAAATATATGTTGGACTATAAGGCTACAGTCGTCCTAGCGCTCATATTGCCTTGAATGGACATGGATTGAGCTTTCACTACTTAATATAACAATGTGCTCACAAATCATATACCCTACCGCCATTGAACTACAGGGACGAAGCAGTAATCATGCCTTTATGAGTCTCCATGTGAATGGAAAATACGAATATATGATTCCATTGGCTATTTCACCCCAAAATTGCCGAAAATAAGCCGAAAATGAATTTGTGAACTCCCCTGGTGCATTAGCACTTTTGTCTCGTAAAATCTCGTAATTAAATTCGGAAAACATAAGAGTGAGTGAGTATGACATGACATCGTTTTTCAAAATATTCCAGCAATATCATGGCGGCGGGCACCAGAAATGGGCTTCACACTGTGTACCCATGTGGGTCTGCATGACGAGCTAACGCTTTAACCACAAGGCTACTCCACAGCCCCCATAATCATAAGAAATCCCTGCTAAAATTGTAGTCCATTGCACAATTCCGATTAAGTAATAAGCATGTGTTTGTGAATCACGCGAAAAGTTGAGCGTATCCTGTCCCACCGGTTGCACCCACCACAAACACGTGCAAAGGCATGTCAATTGTAAACTCATGCATAGTTCCTTCGAAAGTAAAATACAAAGAGCAGGCCTGTCCTGTTTTTATTGTGTATCTGCTTTCCTCCACAGATAGGAAACATGAGGTATCAACCATTCGTGGGCGATGATGGAGAAAACTGATGCCAAGGACTAGTCATGCAGACCGGAAACGCTGCTAAAACAATGAACCACTGGCCTACATAAGTCATGAAATTACAGTCACGCAAACAATTTCAACTCCTGTGGGAAAATGTAGCAAACACATCGATCGAAGAGTCAAACGAAACACTGTGCTTGTGTGATTGTCTTGATCGATTATTTTGCATAATGGCTGTCCTTGCCATGCTATATTATCGAGCATACGAATCGGTGTTACGATTCTACTCAGCGCTCTTGACTGTATGAACTCGTCAACTCACCAATAACCATACCATAGTGGTTTTAACATTTTTGTACCTCAATGATACTTTTGTAAAGAGATTTTGGCCAAAAAGTATAATATCTTCCGTGCATGGACATAGTGTAAAGGAATTCAATTACGTTATGACTGACATTAATGGCTGACATTCTCGTGATTTTTTCACGCTACGATACATACTACGTGAAGAGAAAATAGTATCAGTCATGTTATGAAGGCATAAAGATCTTTGAAAGGACTGCGTGATCGGAGAGTCTGGCTTCCTTTTTGGCTGTTATCCGGTTTCATGCCTGATTTATACGATTGGAAGCACCAGAGTTGTTCCATGATCATCGCCCTGGGTGCTGAACATCAGAGGTGGCGAAGATAGTCATCATTTTCTTGCGATGATAAACCTGATACACGGAAACGTTCACAGCCGTGTGGTGGAAAAAGGCGATAGCTGACATCACTGAATAGTCCTGATTATGCTGACCAACCAACATAGTGAAAATAAAGCAAACTTCCGGTTGGTCTGTATGCCCCCTTCTGTCACTTCCGGCCATGAATTTGTCCTTGTAGTGTTGTCTGGATTACATACAATATACATGCCATGCCACCAGTTGCTTCCCTTTGTTGTGGAAGACTCCCGCGACGATCAGCAATTAACTGATCTGTGACAAGGTTTGAAGACGTTGAAGAAGCAGAGGAAGATTGATGCACACTGCACAAGTATTCAGGTCGTTAGGGGGGCAAATCCATGGTGCCTGCGGACCAACATAAATCGATTTTCTTGCCGATAATCCTGTCGACGTTATTTGTTGCACGATCAGAAGAATCCCTGCTCCTAAATTAGGTTTCCAACCCGAGTCTGTTCCTCGGCCAAGTAGTGGTGAATTACCATCGACGACAGTGACAATGAGCAACGTCCTTGTTGGTTCAGTGATGCGCATATTTCAGAGTCTGTGCTGATGAATCGACAGTCACTCGTCCCTACTCTACCCTGCTCCTTGATTGGGGAACCATAGTGAATAAAACCATCGCCTGATTCATGAGACCTTGAGCTTCACTACTGCCCATCAATAGATCCCCATATGCAGACGTTTCTGAAGTCATAGGACGTAGTTTCGTAATTCATACATTAATGGATGACTTGATATTGGTTAACTAACAACTTAAAAGCATCTGACGTCAATAATTTAAAGATATGTAGCAGTATTGTATTGAAGCATAAAATTGATAAAAACAAGGTAAGTTGTTTGTTTTAAAAAAAATGAGAGCACTTTTATTCAAAGTTAGCACGCCACACCGAATGCACAGGCTCAGATCGTCACGACATGGCTGGACTATTGCCGATGGGACGTAAAGCATAAACTCACTCACTCACTCACAGGCTCAGTTGCCAACATAGGAACTTTTATTGTTTGTCCCGTGAAATAATGTAACTCCAATGCTGCTAATTGACACGTCACACGTATAAGTAGCTACATTTTACAGTACATTAGTATGGAAATCTTTCAACGGATCTTCTAGGGATGCATTAATGGCGAGACATTTTTAATCTTGACATTATTGAATAATTAAGAGGAATGCCCCTAAAACGCTGAACAGATCTAGTCCACGGTATTTATGAAAAAGTAATATGCTTTTAAATTAGTTAAGCTATTTTTTTTTAAAAGCATTAAGGCAGAGGTGATTTACCTCCAGAGATTTGCACTGAAATGAACCGTACTTTGAAACATTTTTACGAAATTCAGTTCGTTAAAACATCCGTCAAGCATGAATCTTGTTAACACTTTTGACATACTGTGCTTTTGCTTACGCCTCGCAGCAAACAAATTGAGTTACTTGGAGAGCTATAAGAATAAGTCATTGAAACTGTTAAAGTATGCACTGCCTTTGAAATTTTTAAGCTATCCTTAGCCATTTTACCCGTTCAATTATACAAATCTGTTTAAGTCGTTGAATTATCCATTGCCATTGAAGTTGGTTAAGTATCAATAGCCGTTAAAGAGACATTGAAGTATCCACATCCATTTAGGCTGTTCAAGTATGCATAGTCATTAAAGTCGATAAAGTATTCTTAACCATTCAAGCCATTTAAGTATATGCAGTCGTTGAAGTCGTTGAATTATCTATAACAATTGAAGTCGTTGATGTCTCCATTGCCTTTGAAGCAATCAAAGAATAGATAGTCGTTGAAATCGTTAAAGTGACCATAGTCATTAAGGCTGTAGAAGTATCCATAGCCACAGAAATCGTTGAAGTATCCATACCCATTGAAGTAGTTGAAGTAGTAATTACTATTGAAGCCATTGAAGTATGCAGAGCCATTGAAGCCTTAGAAGTAGCCCTAGCCATTGAAGCTGTTGAAGCAACTGAAAGCTCGGGGTGTACCAGGAGGCTCAACCCACCTTGCCCCATACAAATTGTGATGTTATTTTATGAAATATAAAATTGCACAAATTGTGATATTTAAAATGTTTCAACTTTTGGTTCTGTTTTCTCTCTGTCTCAGTTTCCTGATGTTGAGCAGGCCATTATAAAGTGTCTTGTCTTGTCTTTGAAATCATCATAGCTGGTTGAAAAGTGTCTTTGAAGCCTATGCTGTTTGTCATGTGGTAATTTGTGTTTTCAGTAACCACGTCTTTGTTTGTGAAGGTATGCTTTGTGAGCAGCAGGACTTTCTTGAGATTGAGGACGGACATTTTAGGTCGCCCACTGATTTATCCCCTCTTTCGTCTGAGAAGAAGACATTGCCTGGAAACTTATTACTCATCTGCAGTCGGGTTCCACGCATTTAATCTGGGGCAAACCAATTTTCCACATGGTCTTCTATCTGGGTTACCTTTTCAACGTGAGTATCAGACATGACTGATACCGGTTATTTTTCAAATCCCGTTCTCTAAGGAAGCCGATTGATTGATAAAAACATCAAAGCCACTGCCACACGTCGGTTCCAATCACGACGCTTCATATACAGTGATTTGTAATCCCCTCAAAAGTTACCTGCCAATTTGAGCGTTTATGTTGTCTTTGTTTAAAGAACCGTCAAAGGAAGTTACAGAGTCTCCCCATATTGAATTCTATTTTTATTGACTCACGTATTATGGGTGACACTGGATGCTCAGATGTTTAGAAGAGTAGTAACCATGGAATAATTTTTTCCTGTTTTATACACCTGCTCACACCGTAACCTTTGCGAAAGGAAAATATATACTAAGTTCCAAAAGAAACGCACATTTTATGTTGCAACTGTCAATTTCAATAACAGTTATTCAAACAAAAGACACACATTGATAGAATGACATTTCTAGAAACGTTCCAATCGTCCTTTTTGGATTCCAACACTGAACACTGAACAGACAACCCAGAACGTGTCTTTCGGAGCACGTGCCGAGAACACCATGCATGCTTTTAATGTGCAACAAGGACCGTTGGGTGTTGATGGTAACCATAAAAGTGAAACGTGGCAATACACGTCCGCCAGTTCGTTGATTGATACAGAATGCACGATGCCTTGATTAGGCATAAACAATTGTCGTTGGCTATCGGGATCTGACTGAAGCTGTATGACGGTTAAACGAGCAGCGAAAGATCTACATGTCCCAATCTTCTGTGTTATTGACAAACAATGAGCAGGATTGCCCAAAGATGGGACGCCCACGTGTAACGTCGTTTCGTCAAGATAGGGTTGTCGCCTGAACACTAAACAGACAAGCCAAAACGTGTCTCTCTGAGCACGTGCCGAGAACAATATACACGTTTTTAAAGTGCAAAATGGACTGTTGGGTGTTGCAGGTACCCATAAAAGTGAACCAATCACATAAAAATCAAATGTGCTTTTGGTCTGTGTTCTTGTAGTATTGAAAGAAATAATTCAATAAGGAATAAATTAACGCGTATTATTAATTATTAATGCGTCAATTGACATGTATTGGAACACCGGCAACTGCTTTAACCACTTGCCAAGCCCATCGCGCCACACTAACAGTAGTAAGACCGGACACATGGACCCACTACAGTGACACCTCGCAGCACAACCCTACATGAGGTGGCTAAGGGGTCTTATTAGGGAAATATATGGTCCTGGCCCCGGCACACCAATGGTCAGTCGCTTGGACGATGCTCCTCACATTTAACATTGATCCTACTCACTACCAACATTGGGTACTGGGTGATGTGTCTCTCTGGAATCCCAACGGGAAAGATGGACTTGTGGAACTTAGTCAAGAAAGATGCTCAGACAGACAAGTTGAGTGCCTGGTTCATTCAACATGCTGGATGACCGAAACATATTGTGCCGCTAAAAAGACAAAAATACAGTCAAATCCGTTGGTTTCAGTCCATCACCAATTGAAGTAAGAGGAGCAACAACTACCAGCAGCCTCATGTTGACGTACCTATTCCAAGCATCATCCTTGAGCTGGCGTTGCCCTCATCCAAAAACGCTCTGCGGCTTTTTCACTGAACCAGTCCCTCGATCCTATGCTTCATCACCTGCCTAACTCGTACATTGCCTTGAGTGTTTACTTCGGATATCTAGCCCATATGTCTGTCTAATAAGGGAGAGGTCATTAACTGAAAATGATTAAAAACAAATAAAGGTTACAGTGTCTCTACGCTAAGAGGTAGATGTATACTAGTAGTTGAGTCTGGTGCAGGGTTTGTTTTCGTTTTTGTTGTTTAATGCCACACTCAGGAATTTTACATGTTTATCGTAAACAATAGTCTTGACCAGACAATCCAGTGATTGACATCATGAACATCGATTTTGGCAATTGGGGAACGATTACATGCATCAACCAAGTCAGCGAGCCCCTTATGAAAAGCATGGGTTGCTGAAGACCTATTCTAACCCGGATCTTCACGGGTGCCTGGAAATCAGATGTCAGCAACATGGGCAAGGTCCGTCCGATCACCCCGACACACAACCAGCTAGGTCACAGACTGTTCTTCATTAAACCATCTTCACTTAAAGCTTCACCATCAAGGCCTAGCAGTGTCCTTCCTGAAATGTTTATGGTCGACATTCAGAAGAATAAACATAAATATGACACGTCGCTTGTCAACATGGGTGTGGTGCTATCCAGTGCTATAAACTTCCATGGAGTTTTCACATCTCCTTATCCCTGGCACTGGCTCTTACTATTTCAGTGACAAATATGACCCTTTTGGCGAACACGGGGTGTTGAGATTGATTTTCAGTTGTCCATTCATATAATTTTACGACTATTTTGCCCTGTTCGCTATGGAATCTTTTTTAACAGATCTTCGAGACTGATTATTTTCTGCCGTTAACCTTTTGAATGAACATAAACATAAAACGTCAACGCCAGATCATAATCAGAGAATTATCTTGGAAACTCCCCTCACATGTTTATGATGCATATTTTCTCTATCACCATGGGAGTAGCTCAAGCCAGAGTGCCACACAGTTAAAGTCTTTTTCTCTATTTGGAATATATTTTTATCATAATTGTCCCTTGCTAACAGACATGATTTTTTTACTCAAGACCTTTGCTCGAAGCAAACTGTTTGAGAAATTTCTAAATCCACGACAAAGACAAAAACCAATGGAAGCAAGAACGAATAATGGCACTGTTTAAGTCTTCACGATCTCGTTTCCTCGCTGGGGAAGAATTATTTCCAGGAATCTATGTCTATGGCTCCATGTAGACATTAGGGAGCCGGATCCTGATTGGTTCACTCGTATATATGACGTAACATACCCCCCGGAATTTGCAAAGGTTGAAAAAGTAATCAAACCTTTGTTAAATTTGTAACAGTTGTGGAGGGATCGATACCTTGGCCGAGGCCAATAGGAGGGTTCATCGATGGCCGAACCAGCTCGGTATTAAATTATGAAACACCATTAAATGAAACAAATATTGGCACTGCATCTCTTACGGAATCTGCTGTTTGTTATAAAACTGAAAAGGTTTGATTAAAACCATACATTGGTGTGGATCTAATGTCATAAATGGAAGCTGAAATTGCATTGATTGAAGAGTGGGAGATTTTTTTGAGCTTATGTCGTTGATTTTATCGGACACACAAACATAACCGTCAAAAACGCTATGTTCTTTCAATTGGGTATTGTCTTCTGGACCCATTTGATTAATGATTATAAGACGGCAGCAAACACGTATTTACTCTACTTGCTCAACACCCATGTACTTTAAAACAATGATATTTAAAGGGACTCGTCGCGTTCACTGGAAACTGGATATGATTTAAACAATGCCTAACGTTTACTTCTATGGTTACACTGGAGGCTGCAAAGGAGGTTCTGCATAATCACAACCTCGATTATCAAGTGTTATACTTCCGTATGATAGATACCCATGTCTACTCGGCCCGCTTCCGTGGCCTAGTGGATAGAGTGCCTGCTTGGAGAGCGGAAGGTTAGAGGTTCGATCAATTATCCATCATACCAAAAGTCGTTAAAACATTGTACTTGTTGTTTCCATGTCTGTCGCTTGGCATTAATGGGATAAAACAAGGACTGGTCGTCTCGGAGTCAGCAAACTGTGTCTGATTGGGTGTTTGTGTTAAACTGCAGTATGGTGACTCAGTGGGTTGGGAATACAAACCAGCATTAGTCCGGTATGGTACAATTAAGCACATACACGCACACAGTCACGCACACAGTCACGTATGCACGCAGTCACACAGTCACGCACACAAACACGTCCTTGGTATCTGGTATCTGCCGGAACCACCGCTTGCCGTTGTCATTGCGGAATGTATATGCTCATTAATGGAGACATCTTTAGGCGCGAATTGTGACAACACCAGGATAATTGTTGGAGAATTAAAAAAATATATAATTTCTATATAACGATATGCTCAAAGAAGAATATAAAAACACACAACAAAATTATTATTATTTCGTCCGATTTAGCGGTTACAATTAAAGAGCTTTCGAGTATATATACAAAACCACTCAACTGTTAAACACTGTCCATTCGTAAACGGTGGCGTTTTTCTTTTAAGAACATAGATAGGGGAATTTGTTAACCCTTTAAAGAGCTTAACATGATCTTTTGACCTTCTTTGAGTTTATATCATTTTTCTTTTAATTAGGAAAGGAGGGCAGGTGTCTTTGTGCGTGCGTGCGTGTGTGTTATGACCCCCAATTCATCACTTTGTTGAGACCGATCATTGAAGTAGAGCACAGGCGGTTTCGGAGACCGGATGTTCAAAAGGATTACCTCCCTTCTAGGGCCGTCCGTCTTGTCTATCAAAGAGAAGCTTTCTAATCCATGATGCTTCTCTAGAATATTTTGTTGGCTAGAAAATATTTTACTTTCACGTACGGAAGACTAATCAGATTCGGACGAAAATGGTTCAGCAGAAGGTGTAAATCCAACAATCTATATGGATTTTACTAAACCAAACACGTAGCATAAATGGTGTCAATCACAGAAACAATAAGGACACCGTACTTAGAGCCTGGAACCAATGAGGGCGTGTTTTCCCCCGCTTCTAGCAGAATTACACATACATCACTGTTTGGGACTCCAAAGGATCTAATGCACTTATGGTATGCAACATATCATGCACAAGCAAGACATTTCGATTATAAAATATTGATGGTTCAAAGAAGTGAACAACTGGAGGTATGGTCCCCACTTCTAGAAGTATTATACATATATCACTGTGAGAATGGGATCCACGAACTGTATAATTGTATACAGGGAATCAGCATCAAATGTTCGGCTTGACGACCCTTTACCCTTGCGATATTCTTGCAGCCGCTCCTAAAACCAGTCACACAATGTCAGGATTGTTGAGCAATTGTGGTTTAGTCGTGCCAAATATTATTTGATTTGTGAAGCCTAGTGCGTTTGAGCTTTCAAAATCATAAGGACAACACGGTGGCCCGAACCACAAATGACGGTAATCTATGTTAGTGTATGGAGGTCCGAGCACTGATATCACCTGGCATGGACATGAATTAAGCTATCACTGCTTAATATAACAATATGTCCATATACCGTGCTCACAAACCATGTACCATACCGCCATTGAACGGAAACTACAGAGACGATGCGTTAATCATGCCTTTATGTGTCTCCATGTTAATGGAAAATAGGAATGTAAATAATTCTATTCTGTGCATAGAAGATTGGCCATCTCGTCTACCATGCCATCCATGATTCCTATGCTGTACATAACACATAGTTGGGATGTTAAACGCATTATCTCCACTCTGGCAGGGCATTATCACTGAGTTTTCCAACGTCGTACTTCCTGTCGTCAAACCTTCTAATCCAGCAGCATGACTGACGTGGGTCTCTCTGGATGGGAATTATCACACGTTCTCCATCTTTGGTTCCTTCATCTATCATAGAAAGCATTCCTTTGCGGAAAGTACAGAATGTGGACCAGATATTACTGAACGTGAGTGAGTATTGTTTTACGCTGCTTCAGCAACCCATGCTTGTCCCCCATATTCATAAGAAATCTCCTCTGAAATCAGAGTACGATTCCGACTAAATCATAAGCATGTGTTTGTGAATCACTATCAAATACTGATGACACAAGGTGAGTGTATCCTGTCCCACCGGTGACACCCATCACAAACACCTGCAAAAGGAAGTCAATTGTGATCTCATACAGAGTTCCTTCCAAAGTAAAATACGAATAGCAGTCCTGTCCTGTTTATATTGTCCTTTCACATCGGGAAAAATGGAAATCTGCTTTCCTCCACAGATAAGAAACATGAGGTATCAACCATTCGTGAGCGATGATGGAGAAAACTGATGCCAAAGACTAGTCATGCAGACGGGAAACACTGCTAAAACAATGAACCACTGGCCTACATAAGTCATGAAATAACAGTTGCACAAAAAATTTCTACTCCAGTGGGAAAATGTGGCAAACTCGTCAGATAGAAGAGTCAAACGAAACACTGTTCTTGTGTTATGTCTTGATCGATTATTCGGCATAATGGATGTCCTTGCCATGCTATATCATCGAGCATACGAATCCATGTTACGACGCTGCTCAGTGCTCTTGACTGTATAAACTCGTCAACTCACCAATTACGACACCATTGTGGTTTTAGACATTTTTTTACTTCAGTAATACCCTTTCAAGAGATTTTGTTTAAAAAATATCAGATCTTCCGTGCATGGGCATAGTGTTAAGGAATTAAATAACGCTATGATTAATGGACTGACATTCTCGTCTTTTTTGCACGCTACAATACACACTGCGTGAGGAGAAAATAGTTTCAGTCATGTTATGAAGGCATAGAGATATTTGAAAGGACTGTGTGATTGGAGAGTCTGGGTTCTTTTTTGCTGTTTTCCGGTTTCATGCCTGATTTATACGATTGGAACCACTAGAGTTGTTCCATGATCATCGCCCTGGGTGCTGAAGATCAGAGGTGGTTAAGAAAGTCATCATTTTCTTGTGATGATCTTTATTTCTGCCACAATAAACCCAATACACGGAAACGTTCACAGCCTTGTGGTGGAATAAGGCGATAGCTGACATCAGTGAATAGTCCTGATTAAGCCGACCAACCAACTCAGTGGAGATAAAGCAAACTTCCGGTTGGCCTGTATGCCCCCTTCTGTCACTTCCGGCCATGAGTTTGTCCTCGAATAGTTGTCTGGATTACATACAATATACATGCCGCCTCACCAGTTGCTTCCCTTTGTTGTGGTAGACTCAAGCGATGACGAACAAATAAGCTGATCTATGACAATGTTTGAAGACGTTGAAGAAGCAGAGGAAGATTGATGCACACTGCACAAGTATTCAGGTCGTTAGGGGGGCAAATCCATGGTGCCTGCGGAACCACATAAATTGATTTTCTTGCCGATAATCCTGTCGTCGTTATTTGTTGCACGATCAGAAGAATCCCTGCTCCTAAATTAGGTTTCCAACCCGAGTCTGTGCTCCGGCCAAATAGCAGTGAATTACCGTCGACGACAGTGACAGCGAGCAACGTACTTGTTGGTTCAGTGATGCGCATATTTCAGAGTCTGTGCTGATGAATCGACAGTCACTCGTCCCTACTCTACCCTGCTCCTTGATTGGGGAACCACAGTGACTACACCATCGCCTGATTCAGAAGACCTTAAGCATCTCTATCGCCCATCAATAGATCCTCCGCTGTTGGTGTTGAAAATAACATCGAGGTGACTAAAGTCCAAGGACGTAGTTTCGGCCAATGCAGCTAATTGACACGTCACATGCATTAGTAGCTACATGTTACAGTACATTAGTATGAAAATCTTTCAACGGATCTTCTAGAGATGTAATAATTGCAAGACATTATTAATCTTGCCCAGAAATCTGAGCAACCATTTAGAAGAAAGAAAATGAATTGTCAGGTCAACAAAAAATGAATTGTGTATTATGCACTGTTATTGAATTATTAACAGGAATGGCCCTATCAAACGCTGAACAGATCTACTTTGCAGTATTTATGAAAAAGTAATATGCATTTAAACTAGTTAAACTAATTTTCTTTTAAAGTATAAAAGCAGAAGTGATTTACCTCCAGAGATTTGAACTGGAATGAACCGTACTTTGAAACGTTTTTACGAAATTCAGTTCTTTCAAACATACGTCAAGCATAAATCTTGTTAATACTTTTAACATACTGTGCTTTTGCTTACGACTACTGCCTCGCAGCAAACAAATTTAGTTACTTGGGGAGCTGAAAGAGTAAGTCATTGAAGCTGTTAAAGAATGCAGTGCCTTCAAGTCGTTGAAGTGTCCGTGAACATTACAATCGTTTTAGTATGCAGAGTCGTTGAAGTCGATGAAGTATACACAGTCGTTGAAGCCGAAGAAGTATCCAAAGCCATAAAAGGTGTTTAAGTATATGTAGTCGTTGAAGTCGATGAATTATCTATGGCCTTACCGCCGTTGAAGCATACACAGTCGTTGAAGTCGTGAAAGTGTTGTTCTTAGCCTTTGAAGCCGTTGAAGAATACATAGTCGCTAAATCGTTGAAGTTTCCATAGCAATTGAAGTCATACAAAATATGCATGACTATTGAAGTCGTTGAAGTATTCATCGCCACTAGAGCTGTTGAAGTATCTATAGCCACTGAAATCGTTGAAGCATCCATACCCATTGAAGTAGTTGAAGTAGTTATTACTATTGAAGCCACTGAAGCCTTAGAAGTAGCCATAGCCATTGAAGCCATTGAAGCAACAGAATGCTCCAGATTGTACCAGGAGGCACAACTCCATCTTGCGCCATACAAATTGTGATATTATTTTATGAAATATAAAACAGTGACAATCTTTAAAATTTGAAATGTTTAAAGCTTTGGTTCTGTTTCCTCTCTCTCAGTTTCGCAGATCATTGGGAGGCTTTGATGTTGAGCAGGACATGATGAAGTGTTATGTCTTGTCTTTGAAATCAACATTGTGTTTTCAGTAACTACCTCTTTGTTCGTGAAGGTATGCTTTGTGAGCAACAGGACTTTCTGGAGACTGAGGACGGACTGTTTAGGTCGCCCACTGATTTTTCCCCTCTTTCGTCTGAGAAGAAGACATTGCCTGGAATCTTATTACTCATCTGCAGTCGGGTTCCACGCATTTAATCTGAGGCAAACTAATTTTCCACGTCGTCTTTTATCTGGGTTACCTTTTCAACGTGAGTATCAGACATGGCTGACACCGGTTATTTTTCAAATCCCGTTTTCTAAGGAAGCTGATTGATTGATTGGATAAAAACATCAAAGCCACTGCCACACGTCGGTTCCAATCACGACGCTTCATATACAGTGATTTGTAATCCACCCAAAAGTAACGTGCCAATTTGAGCGTTTATATAGTCTTTGTTTCAAGGGCCTTCAAAGGAAGTTTAAGAGTCTCCCTTATATTGAATTCTATTTTTTATTGATTCAGGTATTATAGTCAGAAAATGTTTAAAAGAGTAGTAAGCATGGAATAATTGGTTACTTTTTTGTACACCTGCTCAGACCGTTACCTTTGCCATAGGAAAATATGTACTCAGTTCCAAAAGAAACGCACATTCTATGTAGCAACTTTCGATCTCAATAATATCCAATAACAGATTAATATCCAATAACAGATTAATTTATTTGCACAAAAAACACACATTGATGGAATTACATTTCCAGAAACGTCCCACTCGTCTTTGTTTGCTTGAAGCGCTGAACATTGAACAGACACGCCAGAACGTGTCTTTCAGAGCACTGCCGAGGACACAATGCATGCTTTTGATGTGCAACATGGACTGCTGGGTGTGTCGGGTACCCATAAAAGCGAAATGTGGTATCAAACGTCCGTCAGTTCTTTGATTGATGCAGAATGTCCCATGCCCGGATTTGGCATAAACAATTGTCGTTAAGTATTGGGCATGATTGAAGCTTGTATAATGGAAACATGAGTAGCGAAAAATGTACAGGTTCATCCCACTAAAATCTTATTGACAAACATCGCGCAGGATTTCCCAAGGCGGGGACACCCACGTGTGACGTCGTTACGCCCTTTTTCCCTTGCGTCAACGCCAACCACCAGCGTCAAATACTGCAAGACAGACAGTTGTAACCCACGACAGACCTGTGTCAGAACACACCACGCATCAGCAGCACATCTCAAATGCCACAGTCCATTCTTGAATTGAGTTGGACATCCATGGTTCGAAGCTACGACCCCTTCAAGGATTCTGGTGATTGTACCTTGTGTAAATCTGTTGAGGACCATCGTTGTATAAAACAGCATGACGCGATGTAAGCTGGTAGTATCTGGGGTCCATTGGTGTCATCTGACATCACTGGACACAACCCACGTCACCTGACGTCGCTTGGTGTCACCTGGGGTTGCTTGGCATCACCTGGTGTTGCTTGGCGTCACCTTGCGTCTCTTGGCGTCAGCTGACGTCGCTTGGCATCACCTGACTTCGCTTTGCGTCACCTGACGTCAACTGGCGTCGCTTGGCATCACCTGACATCACCTGAAAACGGACAGTGTCGGCAGCCTAGTGGTCACTGCGTCCGCTCCTTACATTGAGTGAAAATACCCGGTGATGCTCGTCGTAAGAGGCAACTAACGGGATCGGGTGGTCAGGCTTGCTGACTTGGTTGATATCCCAATTGTGTGTATCGATGCTCATGGTATTAATCACTCGGTTGTCTGGTCAAGACTCGATTATTTACAGACCGCCGTCATATAGCTGGGATTTTGCTGAGTGCGGCGTTAAACAAGAAACAAACAAAACATTGGGTGAAAAAGTGATTTTCATAAATTTTGGAATTGACTTAAGCCATACTCAATATATCACACACAAACATATATGAATGACGGATCGATCCTCGAAATGCAAACATATAGGCTGTAAAGCACCAGATAGCATCTTATTTACACATAATTCCACACAAGGGGCCAATAAGCGACTTCGGTAGTGTGTGTCCTTGTCGTGATGAAGCTGATATATTGATAGCGGCGATTACAGCTTCACTCCCCCCAAATGGATCCTGCTGAGATGACGGGACAGTCCTCACTGTAGATACTCTGTCAACAATAGTCATACTCGCGTCCTCCTGTGGGTTTAGCTGCACCAAGAGACTCGGATGATGCGTTAAAGAGCTTAACTTTCTCGGAGAGCCATCAACAAATGTCAGAGAGTGAAGAGGATTACTGACGCAGCTATTGACGTTTCTGCGCAAAACAAATGGAGTGTGAGAATATATTAGTTCATAACTAACTGGATACGTGACGGAAACGGCGTTAAAGCTAACTGACACTTAAAAAGGACTTTTTTGTTTGGTTTACTAATTCCACAGACCCTAAAGTAATGAAGAGTGGAACACAAATCTAAATTATTATTTTTTATTCCGGCAAACTTGTTTTCACCACAAACAAATTGTTTATACAATATGTATAACTGCAAGACTAAAGGTTGCAGTAGGTTTACGGGCGAGTCAAACTTTTCATTAGTAACACTGCACACTTGGCAAGGTATTTAGAAAAGTTTTGAAGAACACAAAAAAACATCTGAAATGTCTTTCTTAACTTGACTTTAAGCAACCCACGGACCAGGAGTGCGTGTAAGAGCCGGTAAACAATAAAATGAAATTAGTCTTGCCTTTAGATAAATACACAAGCAAGTGTTTTGCATACGCTCCTAATTTCCCGACCGCTTGTAGATCTGGGCGTCCAGGCCTGTTATTTTTACACAAAGGAGGAGATAGGGAGGACACCATGGTTCATGAAGATGCTACAATGAATAAAGACAGATTAATCAGGTGCACGTTTTGTTTGTTTATTTGTTTGTTTGTTTGTTGTTTAATGCCGCAGTCAGCAATATGACAGCTGTTTGGCGGCTGGCTGTAAATAATCGAGTTTGGACAATAAGACAATCCAGTGATTGACACAATGAGCATCGATCCATGCAGTTGGGACACGATGACATGCATCAGTCAAGTCAGGAGCCTGACCACCCGATCCCGTTAGTCACCTCTTACGACAAGCATAGTTGCCTTTTATGGCAAACATGGCTTGCTGAAGACCTGTTCTACCCCGGATCTTCACGGGTCTCAAGTACAGGTGCGTGATTACAATGAATATATGTTTCAACCACAGAACATTTACCTTGATAGTTTAAATGTATGAAAGCATCCCGAACAGCCTATCGCTCACACGGTTCTTAAGATGATAAAGTCTCAAGTCCATCGTTTGAATTTCTCGTAAAATGGCGCGTGAGAAATCCGGCTATGGTTCATAAAAATAATTGTCAAAGTGACAAAGAAACCGATCAAACGCGAAAACACAAACGTAACCCCTACTTCCAACATGACTGAACAGTGTCGATGGGCATTGAGACGGGTCGACACGGGAAGCGAAAGTCAGCTCAGCGTCACTTGTTGTGTTACTCGCCTTCAAACTGAGAATTGTGTTAGATAAGAAGCTAACTCCCAGGTTAAAGAGCCATGCAAACTTCATAAAGCTTGCTCGATGGCCTCAACTGGATTGCGTCTTCTAGCAGACTCTAAGTCTCCAACGTCTGACAACTGGGGAACAGTACAGCTCATTTATTTAATGTCATTCCTTCTTAACCATTTTCTCAAACGTCCTTTGCTTTCAAAGTCATTCATCAATGTGATTTTCTTCGGAGGATCTGATAAAGGCGTTCTTTAAAGTAAGAGATTGAGTGACGTCATGGGTCCAATCCGCTTTGTGTCGTTTATTTTCCATTCCAACTTTTTTGTTTACTTTTCTCTGTTTCCACTCCGCTTGAATTTGAACCTATTGATCAATCACGTGATATCAACGAATTCAACGTCGTCAATCCAAGTTGGCTTCAAACTTCAAACAGCCTGTTCTTACATGGAATCGGGATAAAGACCCTCACAGAAACTCCAGCTATCAGATACGTTCGTTATCGCTTGATGCATGTCAAGTTTCCCAAACACCTTCAGAGCCCTTTCAAGGTCAAGGTCGCACTGTTTTGAAGCCGGTGTTGGGGGTATATTTGATCGTATTTCAACTATTATATATGGAATACTGTAAGGGAAATTATAGCAATAATAGTGCGATCATGTTTAGGGAGATTCGGAGTATCTTTAACTTCAACACATGAAATGTTTTCTGGCATATATCTGATGTCCACCATATCACAAGTTTAGAAAATGATGAAGAGGAGGTGTGGTAGCCTAGTGGTTAAAGTGTTCGCTCGTCACGCCGAAGGCCCGGGTTTGATTCCCGACATGGGTACAATGTGTCAAGCCCTTTTCTGGTGTACCCCGCCGTGATATTTCTGGAATATTGCTAAAAGAGGCGTAAAACCAAACTCACTCACTCAGTAAAAGAACTGTAAATGTCAATTTGAAAATGAGAAAAATCTCGTGATGAACAAATTCTTGAATAAACTGAGGCGTAAAAGAAACTATACCTGTCAGGTGATCTTTATTTTTGCGAATCAATAAATTTACTTTTTGTCGGGACAAATTTACAACATTTCAAACACCGTAGGTATCATGTGGTTACAAATTCTTTTCTTACCCTAGTCTTCATTGAACCAATTTATCGTGACACACAATATCCCCGCTACAGATTACATTTAGCAAATTGTTGCAGGAACGACGGATTGTTAAATAGACATAATCAAATTGAAGAACATTTCAGTTTTCAATTACACAAAAACAAACTCGGTCTATTTTCTTCTTTCCTTAAGTGTATTTGTACATACACAAAGGCCCAAAAGAGTCCTCACCATGCCATACTCATTGCTGTGGCGTTGTTGATGAGTAGGAGAGGGAGTTTGAATTGTCGCCTCTTTCAGCAGTATTCCGGCAATGCCAGGACAGGGGACACCAGAAATGAGCTTCACACACTGTACCAATGTGGGGACTCGAACCCGGGTTTTCGGCTTGCTTTAACCACCGCCCCAGGGGTTAATGGTTCTGATTATGTTTTGCTTTAAAGTGATAATGGTGTTGATTATTAACGTCTCTTAAAACTTTTCATTTATATTTTAATATTTTAACTTGCCATCGGGGTCTTTCCATTGCTGCCTCTGCTGTGTTTCGGGAGAATGAGATCATTTCAGCAAGCTGCCACCCATGACTGAACTGAATTTTAGCCCTATTTAGATCAATCAATCAATCAATCAATCAATCGATTGGGGCCACAGTACATTGTCTGGAGCTTGTTACAAATTCATAATTCTCTTTGTTTCATAGCATGATAAATGAATATTGATTAATTTCTCATAGTTTCTGTAGAATCACATGTCTTACTTTAGAAAATTTGTTACCGTTTGGGTTGTGGTAGAAATAGTTATTTAGATATTTCCTCTTAAATCCTTATACACTGGACATACACATAAAAAGTGATTTTCACCTTCAATACAATCAGTTTTACAAATCCTACAAAGTCTATGTTCTCTTGCAATAACTACATTTCTGACTGTTTCAATAAATAGATCATGTGAGCCACAACGAAATCGAGAGAGTGCTGTTCTAAACTTATGTAAACTTAAACTTAATAGATAAGGTTCTAGTATAATAGTAGTTTGAAAGGTAGTGTAGTAATTGCTTTTCTAGTACTGGACCATAACCATGCCATTTTTGGATGTGCATATCTTTTAAGGTCTATGTCAAACGTGTGAAGAAATGCTGTGGCATATCTACATGTTGCTGTAACCAAATACAACCATATCCACATTCCTATAACATATTTTAAACTTTTGATGCCCAAAATGGACACTCACGCCAGACGTAGCTAGTTAACAAGTGGGAGATCTCTCATGGTCTTTGGTCAGGTCTGACAAAAGCATACCCCTCCACCTCTCTCCTGATGTTGAGAAGTCGGTGTGATCCGTTTTAATATCCGGGTGTCCAAGCTCCACACAGCGATAGCCAGTTCGCGGAGCTCTCCATACTATCGCTGCCACCAGTCAAAACTCCCCACTGTGATAAGTAGCGCAACCATGCTTGGAGTTGAACTCACAACAGACCGATCGTTATGTTTACAAGCTAGTGATGACTACCATGACGGCGAATACTCTTGCCCCTGCTAAATTATTTTCGTTGTTTGTCAATTTGAATTTCTGTTCCATTACAACTACCATGTAAATCGTATAGTAAGAATGTAAGGGGTAGTTGGGTGATTTTCCGTTCATCAATCTCAACCAATCTGATCAAACAAGCAAATAGGTAAATTCATATTAGAAATAGTGTCGGTCGTAAACCTTTTCAAAATTCACTATGATGGCATTCCCAAAGACAAACAAACGTAAAAACGTGACTACATTTGGGGTTAAAGGGAATATTTCAAGATTCGCGATTGGCCGCGCCCACACTGTGGCAGCGATGTTACCGAGAGTGTCAAGGTGTCACGCGCTGGGAAGGAGCTTGCCTGGCGTCCGGGTAAGGGGGGTAACTCCTGGGCTGCCTTCGCAGGCATGGCGGCTGAATAGCGTCCTGGAACGAATACTGCTAGCTGCACGACTCACTCGCCAAACACGGGAATCGTGGGATTTCTGTTTCTGCTTTCAATGAAATGAAATAACTTTCTAAAGTTTGTGAATTTGAGATGCATCTTCTGTCTTGCAACAATTCTCGACGGAAATACACTATGAGAAAATGAGCACGATGTCACGCTTTTTGCGCCAGCATTGCAGCAACATCATGACGCGAACCAAGGCGAAATCCGAATGTGCCTTTAACATGTGAAAATGCATGGTTTGAATTGACGAATTTAGTGTTTTGAACACGAAAACTATGTTGTAAGCCTAGACATTATCCAGGCCTTCAACATGTAGTTCTGTTGTATCCATACGCTTGTAAGAGCGGGAAGGCATCTGCCAGTTATGCGACTGCACGGCTTCATTAGAATCCTTTTGTGAGAGAATTTCAACGAGAGCATGCGTTCTATGTCAAAAGCAGAACATTTAGAGGTATGAGGTGTGCATTTTGCAGTTGGATGAGTCAATTAGGGTTCCAGTTCGGATGCATTCTCATCATACAGGTTTGGCTCGTGGTATTTTCGTGACAAAGCCCAACCTTTGGTCTCTGTAGGAGGAAATGCGAGAACTGTTTGTTTCCCTTAGCTCCCTTGTTATCGAGCGAGAGAGTGCGGGAGAGAGAGAGAAAGAGAGAGAGAGAGGGAGAGAGAGAGAGAGTGAGAGAGGGGGGGAGAGTGGAAGGATGAATGAAAAATTGATTGCCTCTTTCATGATTAATAAAACCACAAAGAACTAGGCCTAGGCTGTCCTGTACATGTATGTCCCTGTTATCGAGAGAGAGGGAGAGAGAGAGAGAGAGAGAGAGAGAGAGAGAGAGAGAGAGAGAGAGAGAGAGAGAGAGAGAGAGAGAGAGAGGGGAAGTGTAAAGATGAATGAAAAATGATTGCCTTCTTCATGATTAATAAAACCACAAAAAACTAGGCCTAGGCTGTCCTCTATGTCCTTGTTATCGAGCGAGAGAGAGAGAGAGAGAGAGAGAGGGGGAGGGAGAGTGGAAGGATGAATGAAAGAGAGAGAGAGAGAGGGGGGTGGGGGGGGGGTGGGGGTGGGGGGGGGGGGGGGGGGGAGTGTGTGTTTTAACACGTTTTGCAAAACTAAAGCCGCATCTTGCTCATCATCAAACCCCAATCCTCCACCCAAGTGAATCCAGCCCACCACCTTTCGTGACTTGGGATTTCATCAATGGGTTTTAACAAATATAATGAATTAAGTATTGATGAATAAAAATATACCTGCCACTGTGAAACTGCTCGTCCATGCGTGCTTCCATGCAATGTAACACGTTCACTGATCGTATAGCACTGAAACCCGTCGTTCTCTATCGCCAGTAATTGAAGCTAACGCTGTCGCTTGCCATCAGTGAAAGGCTTCTCCAGTAAGATGCAAGCGAAAGCACATCACCTGCTTGTAGTCACTGGAACTAAACAGCTAAGTCATTGAAAGCGCTAGCTAACAAATCATTAAAACATCATCATTAAAACACAAATTAAGATTGAAATACATCGTGAATATTATTTAAAACGCATCGAATGTTCTAATCATGATCGCCCTTTGAGGGATTTGGGGGCGATGGGGTAGTCCAGTGGTTAAAACGTTCGCCCGTCACGACGAAAGTTCGATTTCGATTCCTGAAATGGGCACAACGCTTAAATATGTTGAGAGTCTTCCTCCGTGATACATCACTCACTCACTCACTCGCTCACTCACTCACTCGCCCATTCGTGACCAACTCGTGTTATTCCGGGACAAGCCGAATAGCGACTCGTGTCTCTCTCATGGCCATTTATGCGACCGGGCTCCGTCTTAGCGCAAACGGGCATACATAAAACGATTGTCAATTCGTTGCGTAATGGTTCACATATATTTCCCCATAATTATATATATTTCAGATGCACATCGGGACAAGCGGAATTATACAATATGATTGAACACATCTAACTATGTCATGGGTATATTTTTAGATGTAAAATCAAGAAATATTCCTGAGGGATTCTTTGACGAAGAACTTGAAGTCATACGCGCATTCTGATTGGTTTGTCGTATTTTCGTACATAACATTAACCGATAGTGGGACGAGTGTTCTTGTAGGTTAAAGAGAGGGGCGAGTGGGGACGAATGTCACTCGCCCACTCGGGATTAGTCCGGACTAGTGAGTGAGTGAGTTGGGTTTAACGCCGCTTTTAACAGTATTCCAGTTATATCACGGCGTGTCAGCTTAATGTGGGAGGAAAGCCTGAAGTGATGCAGGTCTCAGACGTTTACTACTTCGGTGAAACCCACGAGCACGGGTATGGTGCTGACAAACCTAGAAACATAATCGGGGCGAACCGGGATTCGAACCCACAATCATAGGTTTCTGGCTTGCCTAAGGGACGCCACTCTGCACAGCGAATTGCGGCGCCTTAGACGACTGGGCCACCCGTGCACCCAGTCCGGACTAGTACAAACACACACCAATACATATACGCAAACTAGACGAGGTTTCCCTCCAAACCCGTCTTGCATCCCGAAAACACTGCTGCATCCCGGGAGGAACTGGTGTGATGTGAAGCAGCTGGTGTTTACTGAACTTATGCTGCTGCACCCCGAGGAAAGCCGTAAAGAGACACGCCCAAGACCGTGCATTATCACGACGACGAATATCGAATTGTACGTATAAACAAAGGCCGTAATTCTTAACAGGGTTGCGACCACTGTGTCCCGAAATGGAACAAGACTAACTGCAAAAGCTTTTCACTATATATATACGCCAATCAAGCAAATATGAAAAAAAGGTAAACGAATACAAAACAAAAAAACCCCCAAAAACAATAACTAAACGATTGTGCAACAAAATTGTAAATGCCATCATTTTAACCTAAACTAGAGCAGCAGTAATATAAGGTTTATAGGTGTATAGGTATACGAAGACTTTCAAGAGCGTTATGGCTCTTACTCAAAAGTTGTTTGGTCAGGGTTACGCCAGTCAAGGCCTTAGTAAAGTTTTTAAAAAGTGTAGACATGTGGAGGACATTTCCAAATTACACGCATCGGTAACAAAAATGATGTCCGATGCGATTTACTATTTTGACTTTTACCACATAGACCCGATTTTTTTCAGGTGAACAATTGTTTTGCCTTTGCATGTGTTTGTGACGGATGCTACCGAGGGGGCAGGATATGCTCACCTTTTCACGAACACCTGATCACCGCTATTCGATAGTGATTCATGAACATATGCTCGAGATATAGTCGGAATAACAGTACAACAGACTGAGCATTTTAGCAGATATTTCTTATGATCATGGAAATGTTTTTTTCGCATTCATTAACATAAGATACCGTTAGAATAATTTGTATACGGCCCCTTTCTCCTAGCTATAGACTCGGGGAACAGACATCATCACAAATCATTCCACCCTTTACCGAAATACCGCCTACGTGGTCTAGTGGTAGAGCGTCCGCCCGGAGAGCGGAAGGTCCGGGGTTCCATCCCCGACCGCGTCATACCAAAAGACGTTAAAAGATGGTACTTGTTTTTACCCTGTCTGGCGCTTAGCATTAAGGGGCTAAAACAAGGACTGGTCGGCTCGGAGTCAGTATACTGTGTCTGAGTGGGGTATTCATGTTAAACTGCGGCATGGTATCTCAGTGAGCTAGCACTATAAATCGGCATCAGTCTGGACTAGTACAAGCAGCCACACACACACACACGTGCATGCACGTCGCTATATAAGTGCAGTAATCTTGGACGCGACGTTAAACCCCATTTCACCTCACCTCACCCTTTACCGATATTATGTATATTGACTGATTGTTAGTTTCGTCATTAAGCGGTACACATTGGAAACAGCTCTTCTTAACGTACTTACTATTCTATATGTTTCTATGGTTCGCGTTTCTTTAGGCGGTGAGTATATATACACATTATGCGGAAATGTTTGGAGGTGCTTGGTGTGCTGCAGTTAACAACGCATCTACTAACCTCGTTTCATCTCGTGCACCCATTGACCGCTGACGGCGTCATCTGTAGCACGTGATGCATTATAGGATTACACACTTGCTGAGTCGACGCGACGTCTTTCCGTGATGTAGACGTCATTTTAATCAGATTATGCAAACGAGGCTTGGTCTTGTTCGGGAGCAGAAAGGTCTTATCAATCATATTTGATAGATTATGTTGGAATTGCTTTCAGTAACACGTCAGCATGGGCTATTGACCGTGTCTAACGCGCGCATGCAACGGCACGTGCAAAAATGACCCTTGACATTTGATATCGAATAATCCTGTATAGTGTAATTCCCGTTTCTTCATTTCGGTACTTGAGTGGGCCAACGGCCTTTGTGCAATATTGGTCCACCTTAGTTGGACCACTCAGGTACAGAAAAGAGAACTGAGAATTGGATTGGTTTAATGAATAGTAATTTTATAGTACTATTCAACAGCTCGGGACAAATCTGTTTGCTGTAACTGGTCGTTGATTCCTTGTTGAAAGGATAATGTGTTATCCGTCTGTCAGAAATACATAATTTAGCGCGACGTGGACGTATTTTCTTCCTTCTACACGTCAGATGACCTGGTGCCGGTGGCAGCTATCTGGAGATTATGACAGATCTGTCTCCTTCAACAGAAATAATCTGACGACGTGTATTGGCTTAGCAGGTTCTCAAGGGTCGATGCCGTTTCACGATCCATGTGACGAGGACGCTGTGAAGGGGATATATAGTGACATCCCCTGGAAGAGCTGACAGCCTCTGACATAAAACCCTGTCACGTTATAAGCTCAGGTTTTGTCCTGTTTGATGATATCAAGGGAAAGGAATTGTATCGTTGTATTTGTCCTACAAAACTCACCAGTCTCAGAAATATGAACTCATAGTCATACTCTCATGTTCGAGGGCAGGCCATATTCCACGCCACAGCTGGCCTCCGATGTTTATAGCCAGGCTACGTACGTACTCGCTGATCCAGTGAGGTATTCGTACTCGCTGATCCAGTGAGATATACAACCTGGCTGATCCAGTGAGATATACATATTGGCTGATCCAGTGAGATATACGAACTGGCTGATCCAGTGTGATATACGAACTCGCTAATCCAGTGTGATATACGAACTGGCTGATCCAGTGAGATATACAACCTGGCTGATCCAGTGAGATATACGAACTGATTGATCCAGTGGGATATACGAACTCGCTAATCCAGTGTGATATACGAACTGGCTGATCCAGTGGGATATACGAACTCGCAAATCCAGTGAGGTATTCGTACTCGCTGATCCATTGAGATATACCAACACGCTGATCATGTGAGATATACGAACTCGCTGATCAAGTGAGATATACGTACTGGCTGATCCTGTGAGATATACGAACTGGCTAATCCAGTGGGATATACGAACTCGCTGATCCAGTGAGATATACGCACTGGCTGATCCTGTGAGATATACGTATTGGCTGATCCAGTGGGATATACGAACTCGCTAATCCAGTGAGGTATTCGTACTCGCTTATCCAGTGAGATATACGAACTCGCTGATCCAGTGAGATATACGTATTGGCTGATCCAGTGAGATATATGTACTCGCTGATCCAGTGAGATATACCAACTCGCTGATCATGTGAGATATACGAACTCGCTGATCCAGTGAGATACACGTACTGGCTGATCCTGTGAGAAATACGAACTGGCTGATCCAGTTAGGTATTCGTACTCGCTGATCCTGTGAGACATACGAACTGGTTGATCCAGTGATCCATTGAGATATACCAACACGCTGATCATGTGTGATATTCGAACTCGCTGATCCAGTGAGATATTCGAACTCGCTGATCCAGTTAGACATACGAACTCGCTGATCCAGTTAGACATACGAACTCGCTGATCCAGTGAGGTATACGAACTGGCTGATCCAGTCAGATATTCGTACTCGCTGATCCTGTGAGATATACAAACTGGCTGATCCAGTGTTAGTGAGTATGGTTTACCACTATTTTAACAGTAAGTCAGTCATATCACAGCTGGGAGACAACAAAAATGGGATTTACACATTGTACTCATGTGATAAATCGAACCCAGGTCTTCGGTGTGACGAGCAAACGCTTCTACCACTAGGCTACCCGACCGCCCACCACCACCCCACCTCTCCCATCTTCACCCCACGTCTTGAACTGGCTTCATTATTGCAGGAAATGAACACCATGAGAAAACACTGGGATTTCTTAAATAACTTCAGTAATCTATTTTGGGAACAAGGGACTGATTCAAGCTTGATATTTCGAAAAAGAGAGACTTGAAAATAACCGAGTTTCGAGACATAGAAACACCAATATATCATTAGTGAAGCCTGTCTGGTTGATACATGGAGTGTCACCGAAGTGGTAAACGTCTGAGACCTGCATCACTTCGGGCTTTCCTCTCACATTAAGCTGATACGCCGTGATATGACTGGAATACTGTTAAAAACGGCGTTAAACCCAACTCACTCACTCACTCACGTTATATAAGTCAACACCTTTTCGAAATAAAAGTGGGCTGTAAATCGCGATCGGATGTTGACAAACTGAAAACAAACACTTGTTGAAAGCAAAATACGTTTGACTGATCGATCAATCAGCGTCTCTGTAACCTCAGAAACAGAGAAACAAATTCCATTCCCACCAACGAAACAATCAACGCTCACGTGATTCCCCAAACCTCATTCATTGTTCTTTAATCACATCATGTTAAAAACAAATGAAGCATCGACATCCTTTAAGGAATCTTCCAGGTTAAAAAAGTCTTAAAGTGATTAAAAGTGAACACATGTTCTTGTCCCGATGTTGACGGACTGCGCCACAAAGTAATTCTGATCCCCGCTTTGGGACTCCATGTGAAACATTCGTGTGAAGACTGTATACAGTTCGTTGTACGTCGACTCGCGTTGAGGAATGTAACATTATCCAACTTGATTACTGAAGTTTAAAAGGATAAAAAAAACTCTACTATCAATTGTCGGGCCGTGATTAGTTTTATGTCTGTTCTTCACATTTGACTGCATATTTGAACATTTAATGACCAGATCAGCCAGCGTCTGTGAGAGATTGAACCTAAAGGGATGTTTACTGAGGCAACTGTTCTGCATGTTAGTTGGTGGGTGACTCTAAAACTCAAATCAGCCGCATATCGACTTTGAGAATAGTAATTACAACACTTTGTGGGTTTGAGTTTCATCCAAGTAATCATTGGATGACTTAACTGAAACCTTGTCTCCTGGCTTTTGGGCACAGCGAAAAGAGATTGAATTCCTCAGAAGTGTTTGTTTAAGCAAAAGAGAACTTTTGACCTTGAAAAGTGAATGTTGATTCATGATGCTACAGTAAAATATTTTCCCGGTTAAAATCTCTTAGATTAAACTGAAATGTTGGATGTTTGAGAAATTGAAGATTTCATCGATACAAATGAAGATTCATTCCTTTGTGAAAACATTATCTCGGAGAAGGAGACGTGAGGGTAGGAAGTTATAGAGGTCTGTCGTTTCCACACGCCAACATCGACTTAAAGAAGGACTATTGGCTCCATGGTCTTCTCCTCAGATCAAGTCTTGGTCTAGACATTGGAAATAATGTCATTAAAGAGTAAATGAGATAGTTGTATTCAATGTAGAAAATCTCACGGCTGTCAGTGATTCAGGTTTTTGTAGACTTTTAACACTTTGATCAGGGCCCCCGAGAACGGGCAGGTACTGTCAAATTGAGAATGTTAATCAGGACGAATATTGGATTCGTAACCTCGATCTCAGGATCCTGGTGCGCCTAAGGGACACTAGTGTGCACGACGAATTGCCAACCATTTATGAAACTGAGACATTGTCTCTGTTTGCGTAATGAATTCAAACTCTGACAGATGGCCAGAAGCATTATCACAACACTTTGAGCTTGTCTTATATCCCCTGTGAGGGAGGGTACGGACCAGGGTGCCGTTGTACAAAGCGATCTTAGTGCTAAGGTGATCGTAACTCCCGTACCTTAACATTGACTTACGACAGCCGTAGGGCTAAGATTGTTTTGTGCAACGGCACCCAGATATGTATATCCTATATCCCTAACGGGTGTGTATTTGCACAAAGGATCCTAAACGGTCCACTGGATCTTCAATAGTTAATGAAATAGTGAGGAAAACCCTGCAGCAACCGTTGTGAATGTTATGAAATATTTTCATGTGAATGAGAATTGAGAGTGTTATCCCAAATATAACATTAGTTACATTTGATCACTTTCTAAATGGCATTGTGTATTCATAGCTTTCGGCCTTGGGAGCCGTGCCAATTTACACTTGTCAGGGGGTACTCAAAGTACGTGATCTAGACTACCAGTTGTCGAACTATCACTTTTGTGGAAGGCTCGGTGGCTGAGTGGGTTAAATCGCTGACTTTGTGTGCGGGCGTTTAAGTGCCTCACCCTGGCAGGTCTGGGTTCGAATCCCGGACGGGACTCAGTCCAAAGCAGTACTAAAATCTATACATTACTAAGAAAGTGTTATCCTAAATATAACATTATTTACATATGAATAAGAATTACTTGTTTTTCTTGTCAACACGTGCTTTTGTGGACTACAAACACCAATGTGTCAAACGAAAGACTTCAGAGGTATCAGGAAGCAATTGTCATCCTCTTGAACAGGAGCAAGTCATTGACCCTAGCTGATTTTCTTAGGACATTCGTTTACGAAAACATATATTCTCTTTAATTTCGCTAATTCGACCCTAGTCAGTCTTTTTTTATATACATAAGCGTGTATTTTTATGGAAAGAAATACGCTATTGTTAGTCATCAGAGCATGTCAAATAACTTTCATAGCAGTTTTTCAAAAGGTTTTCCGTTTTCCTTTTTATTTTGATATTGTCAGTTTCCAGGAAGGGGCCATTATCATACCATATTAGGTCCTGCAGACTTCACACCCCACCCTCTCAAATAAAATAAAATGAAAATAAAATAATTTTTGGCTGTTTAAGATTTGAATAAGTAAGATTATAGCGCGTGACATTTGGCTTCATGACTATGTGTTCTCGGCTACAGAAGGAAGTGTTATGGTTCAGTGGGAAGTCAATTGGACATTGTGTTCAGTTGACTTCCCACTAAATGATTATGATCACAAAATGGCCGAGTCAATGGAACCCCTAATTATCTCTCGATAATGAGAGGCATTACGCCCTTAACTGAATGCTATGGTATCTTGGCCCTGGATCGAGGATAATGGGCGTCAATCGGGAATCATTTCCAGACCATCTTTGAACTGTCCAGACCTATACTGAAAGGGTGTCAGATACAGAGCTTCATCGCCCTATCATCAAGCGACTGGTGCGTGTAAGTGTGTGCGTGTGCGTGTGCGTGTGTCCAAGATGTGTGTGTGGTTTGTGTATATGTGTGGTTTGTGCATGTGTGTGAGAGGTATGTATGTGTATGTGTTTGAGAGGGGTGTGTGCTTGTGAGAGTGTGTGTGGTGTGTGTGGTGAGTGTGTATGGTGTGTGTGTGTGGTGTGCTTGTGAGAGTGTGTGTGGTGAGTGTGTATGGTGTGTGCTTGTGAGAGTGTGGGTGGTGTGTGTGGTGAGTGTGTATGGTGTGTGCTTGTGAGAGTGTCTGTGGTGAGTGTGTATGGTGTGTGCTTGTGAGAGTGTGTGTGGTGAGTGTGTATGGTGTGTGCTTGTGAGAGTGTGTGTGGTGTGTGTGGTGAGTGTGTATGGTGTGTGCTTGTGAGAGTGTCTGTGGTGAGTGTGAGTGGTGTGTGTGCTTGTGTATGTGTCGTGTGTGTCTAAGATGTGTGTGCGAGTGGTGTGTGTGCTTGTGAGTGTGTGTGTGGTGTTGGTGTGTATGTGGTGAATGAATGTGAGTGGTGTGTGTGCGTGTGTGTCGTGTGCGTGTAAGTGTGTGCGTGCGTGTGAATGTGTGTGTATGTGAGTATAAATGTGTGTGTGTCTGTTTGTGTGTTTGTTTGTGTGTGTGTGTGTGTTTGTGTGTGTGTTTGTGTGTGTGTGTGTGTGTGTGTTTGTGTGTGTGTGTGTGTGTGTGTGTGTGTGTGTGTGTGTGTGTGTGTGTGTGTGTGTGTGTGTGTGTGTGTGTGTGTGTGTGTTTGTGTGTGTGTGTGTCTGTGTTGGAGTGAGTGAGTGAGTAATGCCGAACCATTTATTTTTATCTAAATAACAAATTCCCATGTTTGACAACACAATTTCCCAGACACACGGCTACGACTTGGAACTCCTTTGAAGTGTCGACGACGACGTCACGACAGACACGTAGACTACGACGGAGATGATCTTGGTACCTTGGACAACCTTGTAATATATTGATCATCTCTCTTAAGTCGAGCATGACCCTAGCGTTATGTACCAAACGGTCTACATGCAACACAACGCTATCCCCATCTCTGCTTCTACAGTTGATGAGGATGTTGATTTGACAGCCCGCCACCAACGGCTGTCCGGCGTTTACCCCCGCCATCCACTGCGCAGTCTCGCGGGAACTCTGCAGCAACACTTTCCCGCCAGATCAGCCATTAAATAACCCAATCAATGTCAGATCGACTGTACAAGTCTGTGCGGCGCGTCACCGAGCTGTACAAATACTACGATGTATCTGCGTATTTTCTTTTCCCCGAGCAAGTCAATACCACTAATGCAATACTCTTGGTATACTCTTAATGGGATTTTTTCAATTACTATTACCAAATGCGTTTTTTTAAATATTTATATCAGAAAGTCTGGAAAGAAAAGAGACTTGTATTTCACTTTTCTGTTAAAAGAAACGAAAGTCAGACATGCGTTGAGTGGAAAACCTTTTACATACACGTTTACACTTTAACACCAGCGGATGTGCGTGTTCTTTGTCCCTGCCAATCCCTTTAATCATTTTTGAACTTGTATTGTGAGTGTTTTTCAAAAAGAAATATTGCACAATTGGCTCCTACGTATTCGGTAAGACCGATCGAATTAACAGCGCATTTATGTATCAGGAATTACGTATGTGATCCGTTTCTTTGATAGTTTTTACTCATTTTGATCTGTGTGTCAGAAGATTCCAACAGAACATGGACGTACATGGATTGAACGTGGGCCCATCGATTCCAGACATGATGGTCTTGCTGTACACTGTCCCCCTCGGGACCCGCCGGAGACGAGATGTCTAGGGAGAGGGTTGTCCATTATGACCAAGCTACTCGCGTTGAATAAACACTCCTAGTTAAGACGGAATCCCAGTGTAAGTCTGGATATCAATCTTCATTTGTTTACCGAAAAACATCGTCGGGTGAAAACGTAATGATGTATTTGAAATGTTCGATGATGTATCGGGCTGGTTTCGTGACGAATTGAGCCTCAACTACGAGAATGGAAGGCCCGTCTCAAGAAGCACTCATCGGCTTGTTTCAGAGTTGTGGGATTTCTTGGGATTGGTGTTGGAGAACCCATCAACTTCAAACGCGTGAAAGTGTATTGTTTATAAACAGCTGTGGGTAAAAATAATCCAATGGGCACTTAAAATGACCCCTTCCAGGAACCGCAATGATTTTAATGTGATGTTTACACGATATACGGCGTTTCCACTGGACGAGTGTCATAAGTGTATGAACGATACTTTTGACGACCTTACGTTTTTCACGAGACTGTATGGTTGAAATGACATAAACACTGACAGACTACTTCCACATTCCTGAGGAAAGCACAAGAATTCCCTAGCGCGAATAAATATGGAAGAGATGTTTCTGATCATTTAGACTCTTTAATGATGTCTGACAGTTTCTGATTATTTAGTCATTTTGATGATGACTGACACTTGATCGCCACAGGTTGATTGACAACTTTGGAAATCCTTCAAATCTTACTACTGATACTGCAACTACTACTGCAACTACTCCTCCTCCTCCTCCTCCTCCTCCTACTACTACTACTACTACTACTACTACTACTGCTGCTGCTGCTGCTACTACTACTACTGCTGCTGCTACTACTACTCCTCCTCCTCCTCCTACTACTACTACTACTACTCCTACTACTACTACTACTACTACTACTGCTGCTGCTGCTGCTGCTGCTACTACTACTACTACTACTACAATCATAGTACTATTTGGCGTGAGGGGCAAGGGTTAAAGGTTGGCTACATAAGCGGGTACAACGTGGTCAAACGCCTTCTTATGGCATCGCCTGACGTGATATTGATAAAATCTGCTTCAAAACATGGTTACTCACTCGTGTGCGGAACATGTTGTTACGGATGGTGGCTTTCATGCAATTAATTCTTAACTCCTTGGGGAGTATACAACTGGATCTGACCTACGTTCTCAAGAACAATCGCAATCACACCACCATCTCGCCCCACTGGGTAAAACGGGTTTCGTCGTTGATGAAGGCACTTTGCGAACGATGTCTCTTTCCTTAGCAAACACTTCACATTTTTAAACCTTTTATTCAACGTTGGGCTTAAAACCTGAAACTGTCTATTGAGAACCAGGTATGTCAACAGGCTCCCTATGGACACATCGATACGGATTGAAGGGGGTCGTTAACATCACTTGTATACCATCCTTTACACAAGCTATAACGTTAATTAGGAGTATTTAGCCAGTGAACCTGAATCTGACAGAGATGATGCCACACTGCTCATCGTATACCAATTATCAACGAATAATACCCTTAATTCCGTGAATAGTTCTTGATAAAGCCAGTGCAACGTTGATTCTGAATCTGGCAAGATGATGCCACATTGCTTGTAAAGTGAGTGAGTGAGTGAGTGAGTGAGTGAGTGAGCAGGTGAGTGAGTGAGTGAGTGAGTGAGTGAGTGAGTGAGTGAGAGAGTGAGTGAGTGAGTGAGTGAATCGTGTTTTACGCCGCTTTCACTATTATTTGAGTTATAATACGCAGTGTCACCAGGCCGTAGATGTTTGCAATGAATCGTCACCAGGGTGTATCCAAACTCGCGAACATCGGATTCTTGCATGAGTAAGGGACGCAACTCGGCGCATTAATTTGTTTTTAAGCTTTTCATCACACACGTTTTGTGGCAACACACACGGTTAGGTTAATGAACAAATTTCGTCATCTAAAAACAGATGGTCAATATTTTAATTCAGCGTTAGAAATTGACGCTAGTCCTGTAGTCCTTACCAAACTGCCCAATAGTAAAGGTATCCTAAGGACTAGTCGAAATTGGCCAATTTTAGGGGCTTTTGGTAAATGTTATCATTATAAGGAGTAGTGGACAAAAACTGTTAGTTTCTAACCCTGTAATTTTAAGTTATATTTGCTGTATGTTGGATGCTGACCGCCAAGACGGTTTATGTGAAAATAGGTCTGTAGGTGCTAAACCAGATACGGATTTACTAGCACATATTTTACATTTAAGGTCGGGTCGCTTTTTAGGCCCAGTCGGTGATGAGAGTGAGTGAGTGGGTATGGGGTTGTGCCGCTTTTAGCAATATTCCTGAAATATCACGGCGGAGGACACCAGAAATGGGGTTCACACATTGTACCCATGTCGGGAATCGACCCGGGGCTTCAGCGTGACCAGCGATCGCTTTAACCACTTGGCCACCCAACCGCCCTCGGTGATGAGAAAAAAAGTTTGTATGTTGCCTTGAATACGCAGCCATACACACTGAACATGTTGATGAAGGTCAATGTAGCATTGTTGATATTCGATAATATTTATTATTTTGAAATATTTGCAAACAAAGGTTCCAGTAAACCAAGCTCAATTATCGTCTCAAATAGATAAGCAGCAATCCGTTTAAAAAAAAATTGTTGTTTAAAACAGTTATTTATTTGAAAGTTTTTTTTACGTAACTACCGCTTAAATAGGGATGCAACATCATATTTTATTGTGCTGTGATCGGAGCACTGGGGAAAGTCGATACGTATGCCTCGTCTGGGTAATGGCTCCCGGCTGTACAAGCTGATTCTTAGCCTTCGGAGATACATGTGTGAAATCGAATACGTTTATTATTACATGCGTAACTTAAATGCTATCACAACAATCTGTAATATGTGTCTTTTCAGGGAAACCTGTATCGATTTTGAATTATATGTCTGAAGATTTAACGACGCAAGGAACTTAAAAAGATTGTAATCTACTCTGGTTTATATTTTCATTTGAATATCACATTATTCACGTTTTTAGATCTCCTTGTCTAATACCTCAATAAGGAGGGTATACGAGAACAGTAAAACACGTGTGAAAATAGCTGACCCATGGTCAGTTATGGTTGATATATCGTGTTCAAATCTCCTCATCCAATACCTCAATAAGGAGGGTATATGAGAGCAGTAAAATACGTGTGAAAGTAGCTGACCCATGGTCTGTTATGGTTGATATATCGTGTTTAGATCTCCTCGTCCAATACCTCAATAAGGAGGGTATACGAGAAAGTTAAATACGAGTGAAAATAGCTGACCCATGGTCAAATATGGCTGAAAGATCGCGTTAGGATCTTCCAGTTCAATACCTCAAAAGGGAGGGTACGACAATTATGACACAGTCACTTTATTGAGTCTTTTATAACACAAACACTTCAAATGACGTCAATGACACAAGCACTTCGATGTATTTTTTAACATAAGCTGTTTTATAATGGTCCTGACACAGTGTGTACGCCTGATATTTAGCCAGAAAGGCTTAGCTAATAATTAGTCTATCTTTATTAATGTGCTGTATTAAAACGGACTGAATTTCCGCACAAGTGACACGAGAATGTTTTTTACTCGCAAGTGCATCTTCCCGTTAATACATCTTCATTTGTATCATAATACGAGTTAACACGAGCATGGAGCCCAGATGCCAGTAATACTCGCACCACAGTGGAGAACCTTCCGAGAGGCGAGATTGCCCCTTTGACGAATGAAGTGTTGGTAAATTCACCGACAATAGGCTCAAGAGGTTTCCCACAATTACATCCTGCCAGACAAGAGGTCGTTCACTATGTTTACTGGGATGGTGTAGCGCTACGAATGTCGCGTGCTTAGGTTAAGGAATGGGTGTTACGACAATCGTAGCTTTTACGACTATCGAACGTGTTTGTTAAAGTACATGTATGAGTTACGACAATCGTAGCTTTTACGACAACCGGACGTGTTTGTTAAAGTACAAGTATGAGTTACGACATTCGTTGCTTTTACGACTACTGAACTTGTTTGTTAAAGTACATGTGTGAGTTACGACAATCGTAGCTTTTACGACAACCGAACGTGTTTGTTAAAGTACATGTATGAGTTACGACAATCGTAGCTTTTACGACAACCGAACGTGTTTGTTAAAGTACAAGTATGAGTTACGACATTCGTTGCTATTACGACTACCGAACGTGTTTGTTAAAGTACATGTGTGAGTTACGACAATCGTAGCTTTTACGACAACCGAACGTGTTTGTTAAAGTACATGTATGAGTTACGACAATCGTAGTGTTACGACAACCGAACACGTTAATTAAAGTGCATGTATGAATTACGACAATCGTAGTATTACGACTACCGAATTCCTGTTAAACCCGATTTTGTTTCTGGCATATCTGTGCTTGTAGTTCACCAACGTGGTAAACGTGAACACTACATCACTTCGAAACTTTCCTCCCACATTAAGCTTACACGCCTTGATATATCTAAAATACTGTTTAAAGCGGCGTTATACCCAACTCACTCACTCAATCACTCAAATGCCGTGAAATCTAACAAGCTGGTTGTCTCGTTAAAAGAGATGACATATTTTAGTTTCTACATTTAAGAGCAAAATGTCTCGTAGCTGGAATGTCTGAAAGCTGAAAACCTTTGAGAATAATCATTGTCTTTGCGTTCATTTCTTTGAATGGTGGAATAGATAAAGAGAAAAACTCTTGGATAAAATCACCATCACGATCTAGCCACACAGGTCTCCTTTTACACAACAATTACTTTGAATAACCTTTAAACAAATCGACCATAAAAAACTGAAAAATTAAATCCCGATCGCCCTCAAAAATCGCCGACAAAAACATCTAAAAATCCATAGAAATGTCTGTTTAAGCTTTCCATTTACCGACTGAAGACAAACAAGGCAAATTGATTTGTTCTTTGTACAAAATTAACCTCCTTTTTCACGAAGTAATAAATCATTTTCATGTTAGGTACTGATCATATAATATTCGATAGTGTGGGTTGGGGAGACAAATTATTTTTTAGTGAGCGCTTCAAATAATTAATTTCTTTTGTTTTGCAAGGAAAAGGCAAACAACTTTTTGGACCCACAAATCATTCGTAACACCCAGCATGTCCAGATAACAATCTATTTTTTTGGTAGTAAAACCTAAGCAGAAAATATTTTTATTTCCCCGAATATCAGAAAGTCGTCCCCAAACCACAAGAGCGAACGCCTTCAGTATCGTCGCCCAAGGACCTGTCTTAAGCATTGTGATAACAATTCTCTTCCACCCAGCGGTTAAAGTATTCTAAAGGTTACATGTAATTGAACTATATGAAGCATACGCAAAATATCTCATCCAAGCAATACCACTTCAAAGAAGGGCACCTCGAGTAATGTGAGTTATATTCTCTAAACACTGCCGTGGCGTTTTACAATCTGAGTCAGCGTTGGCCATCTTATCTTGGTGTGTGATCATTTCCATACTAAATGACCCAGTTAGCCAGTTTGCCTGGTACTAGCAGAGGAAATAACGAGCGAGGGAATAATTTGGAAAAACCTTGGAGCTCTTCAAACATCATGTTTGGGACCGTGTGGTAGCAAAACGGTTGATGTGTTGACTTGTCATGCCGAAGACCCGGGTTTGGTTCCCATATGGTTACAATGTGTGGAGCCCATATATGGTATCCCTCGCCGTGGTATTGTGCAATGTTGCTTAATGTGGCGTAAAACCATATTCACTCAAACATCAGTTCAATGTTTTAAACGTTTATCGTGACACGGTGATGAGTGTTGTTCAACGCCATGCTCAGCAATACGTCAATCATGCCATGGCGGTCAGTAAATAATCGACACGTGGTTAGACAAACCGTTGACTGAAAGCATGGCGATCCTTATGGAATGCTGTAAGGGACATTCTCGCGTTCTCGCATTCTCGCGATCTCTACTTTTGGAAACGAGCTAAATATGCCCCACGAGAATGCGAGATTTTGGGCATATTTAGCTCGTTTCCAAAGGTTGAGATCGCGAGAATGTCCCTTACAGTATTCCATAGATCCATGACATCGGGTACAGTGATACGAATCAGGCTGATCAACCTGTTTTTGCCATCGGACCTTAATTCCATATTCGATGGCCAATCTGAGAGACTATCTGAACCTTCCTGAACCGAAACAGGACTACCAGAACTCAAAATGAAGCTGGTTCGTTGAGGAGTTGCTCGTGTTCACTTAACTCTGCCCCAGCATGTCTGGTGACTGTCTGCAGCTTGACGCTCTATCCACTAACGTGTCTGTTGAACGGTGCAACTCGACGTCCTCTGCCCCAGCGCGTCTGTTGACTGTCTGTAACTCGATGTCCTCTGTCCCAGCGCGTCTGTTGACTGTCTGTAACTCGACGTCCTCTGTCCCAGCGCGTCTGTTGACTGTCTGTAAATCGACGTCCTCTGCCCCAGCGTGTCTGTTGACTGTCTGCCAATCAACGTCCTCTTCCCTAGCAAGTTTGACTGTCTGCAATCGGACGCCTTGTGGGAATGATATGACCAGGATATCGACAGGTAAATGGCTGGCCTGTCAGATGCATTGATCACCCGGACAAGTGTATATTGAACACGGGGATTTAATTAAAGTCGTTGACATGAACCCGACAGATAATGGATTATGATCAGAGTGACGAGACAAGGACATCACTGTGGATCACACACCTCTTGGCAGCTCACGGTAATAAGTCTGGAATATCAGAACCTTGTCAAAATCATAGAGATGTATGACAGTCCTCTGTCATCAAGGGTATTATATCTCCATTCTTTTATGATAAAACCCTGGATCCTTTCCAAACCGTAGCTACATATTAACACGATTCGTATTTCACGACGCTAAATGCGCGGTAGAAATAGTCCATTACTAGGTTAGAGATGGAGTGATGGAGAGATGGCTAGATGACTTGATAGAGTGATAGAGAGATGGAGTGTTGGAGAGATGAGAGATTGAAAGATGGGGCGAGGGAGTGATGTAGAGTTGAGAGATGGGAGGTGGAGTGAATGAGAGATAGACGGAAAAAAAAGATTTAAAAGACAAAAGGAAACCAATGTTATTTGGTGATGATGAGCCACGACAGTAAATACAAAGCTACTATATCTACACTTACCCGCAGGTATTCCTGGTTAAAACTGATGCCCAGCTGACTATGCTAAGACACGACTGAATGAGTGAGTGAGATGTGTTTAACGCCGCCTTTAACAGTATTCCAGTTATATCACGGCGTGTCAGCTTAATGTGGGAGGAAAGCCCGAAGAGATGCAGGTCTCAGACGTTTACCAATTCGGTGAAACCCACGAGCACGGGTATGGTGCTGACAAACCTAGAAACATAATCAGGGCGAACCGGGAGTCAAACCCACAATCATAGGTTTCTGGCGTGCCCAAGGCACGCAACTCTGCACAGCGAATTGCGGCGCCCTAGACGACTGGGCCACTCGTGCCCCCTCAGACACGACTGAATGGATCGGATGGTCAAGTTCAGTGACTTGTGGACGTGGATCGTTGCTCATAATATCATCCACTGGGTTGTCTGGTCCAGACTCGATCATTTACAGCCAGTTAGAACATCTAGCAAAGGGCCACTTCCAGAGAGTTCCACTAGAAAAGGACCTCATCCAATAAGCACCACTACAAAGGACCACTTCCTGGAATAAGACTTGATTACACCAATCAGTGCGAGTAATTTAGACTGGTAGACAATAATAGCATTGGCATTATTGTCTCAGGTATAATTTCAGGGAACCCTCGTCTCTCTCCCAAAGTCAATAGTCCTCTGGGTTCCTACCCATACAGTCAATAGTCTTCTGGGATTAATTACGTGCAATAGTCTGGACTACATTCACAACGGCGGCAGTTTCTGACTGGCGTTTGACCTGTACTCAGTAGTCAGGGGTAGTAGGGTTGTCAAGTTGCATGTCCAGTTTTTGAATTGCTGTCATTGTAGATAAGGCCTGTATATTGGGTGAGTGAGTGCGTGAATGAGTTGGGTTAAACGGTAATTCCAGTTATATCACGGCGTGTCAGCCTGATGTGGGAGAAAAGCCCGAAGTGATGCAGGTCTTAGATGTTTACCACTTCGGTGAAACCGACGAGCACGGGTATGGTGCTGACAAACCTAGAAACATTATCGGGGCGAACCGGGATTCGAACCCACAATCATAGGTTTCTGGCGTGCCCAAGGGACGCAACTATACACAGCAAATCACGCCGCCTTAGAAACCATCATGGCATAGCATTAACATACCAAGGGTCACACTCAGATATTCGAACCACCTATCACTTGTCATCCTCTCATGGATAAGGAGGGCTCAGGACTCGGTTATATTAGCATTTAGGGCCCGATTCCACACTAACAACATGGTTCAACCAACAGCCAAAGGTGACTATATATATGCCCACGGGTTTACTTATCCATGTGTAAGTCCTTGTTCTGCTTGTAGTCTTGGTCATGTAGAGGTTTAATTTTAAGTTGTATCTCTTAACTTTTTTCATCAGGCGACGTATTCACGAAGCTGTCTTAGCTAAGCCAAATCTTAGCGACTCACGGTAACAATTATGACTGCCATATCAGCCCGCCCCCGGGGTATGTTATAGAAACATATGGAACATTCTGTGATGTTCTAGTTCTGCTGGACAGGTGAGGGAACGGTATTTAAAACACATCTGTGACGTCATTTCATTGTTTGAACGCTCCATTATTTTTCAGGAATGGAGAGTTGCTTGTCAACTGTACATTATCTTGAAGCAACATTTGAATTTCCACAGGGAACAGACGGAACTATTTTTTACATTTATTTACAAGTGAATATTTTCATTTTACGTCAACAGTAAGTACCTTACACCAGATACTGATGACGTCAGTAGTAAGTACCTTACACCAGATACTGATGACGTCAACAGTAAGTACCTTACACCAAATACTGATGACGTCAACAGTAAGTACCTTTCACCAGATACTGATGACGTCAACATTAAGTACCTTACGCCAGATACTGATGACGTCAACATTAAGTACCTTACACCAGATACTGAAGACGTCAACAGTAAGTACCTTACACCAGATACAGTTACAGAGGACATGTGACACTACTAGAGAAGCGACCCCAACTCTATCGTTTCCGGTCAAACAAATAACCTATCGCGTCCTTGACGTCATGTACTGGGAATGTGTAAGAACCATAGAGCGTCAGTCCAGTTATCACTGTCTATGTTCCCCTGATTAAGACGTTTTTCTGTTCGCAGTAGCGAGGAAGACAAACCCTGTCGTAAAAATGTAACAAAATGCTCTTTTTCTAACCAATCAACCTACGGTTCTTGCTTGTAACATTGGCATCGACTTTATAGCTGTTAGTAATCCAATCTGGTGTCTTAAAGGCTCTAACGCTACCTTTAATTACCTTTAATTAAGTAATTTAAAACAGACACAACCTATATTACCAATATGACTTCAAAGACTGAGACATTGCTTGATGCTGAACAGATCCTCTAAACGCAGCCATGGCGTTCTGCAATCTGAGCCAGCGTTGACCATCTTATCTTGGTGTGTGATCTTAGTTGATACTTAATAACCGTGTTAGCCAATTCCCCTGATACTCGTCATGCGCATAAAAAAGTAGGACAGTGATAGGGAGTGTCTCAAAAGTTATATGGAACTTAATTTAAGAACAAATAGATATACACCCATCAGGTCAGCAGTAACATTGTGGATTCTCTTGTTGAAACCGATGGGAAATGAAAGCATTATACCAAGAAACACGTTCCGCGATGCAACTTTTTCAGTATCGGCAAAATTCACGTTCAATATAGAGCTTCTTCCTCGTTGTTACCAGGATAAAATGCAAGTCTTGGGTTCATTGTGAACTTGTATCTGTACCTTAAGGAGATCTTCTACGTTCAGCTGCAGAACCATTTTACTGCAACACATATACAACATCTTCTGCGAATGTTTTTTTTTTTTTTAACCCTTTCAACAAATCATACACGTTTCAATATGACAAATACTTTTGCAGACAAACCGCACATAGAGGTGGGGTGAGGTGAAATTTGGTTTAACGTCGCGTCCAAGATTATTGCACTTACATAGCGACGTGCATGCATGTGTGTGTGTGGCTGCTTGTACTAGTCCGGACTGATGCCGATTTATAGTGCTAGCTCACTGAGATAACACGAATACCCAACTCGGACACAGTATACTGACTCCGAGCCGACCAGTCCTTGTTTTAGCCCCTGAATGCCGAGCGCCAGACAGGGTATGACGCGGACGGGGATCGAACCCCAGACCTTCCGCTCTCCGGGCGGATGCTCTACCACTAGACCACGGAGGCGGTACCCCACAAAGAGATGCTAGATGGCGGGTAGTTCTTGATTACTCGTTTCGCGAACACCTGATGTCATCACTGTTTTAAAGTGATTCATATCTATAATTTTCACCAATATTTGACTCTAAGGCTCAATTGGATTTGTTTCGCTGATGTTGTATATTTATGTAGGTTAGCATAGTGATGTGTGTGTTTCCTACATACCCTACACATAGTGCTGGGGCGGTCGGGTAGCCGAGTTGTTAAAGCGTTCGCTCGTCACGCCGAAGACCCGGGTTCGATTCCCGCCATGGGAACAATGTGTGAAGCCCATTTCTGGTGTCTCCCGCCGTGATATTGCTGGAATGTTGCTAAAAGCGTCGTAAAATCAATCTCACTCACTCACTCACGCATACAGTGTCATAAAAGACAACAATTTACATATGCTAACATTTTAATGAAAAGATACTTTGGAACAAACCAGATAAAATATCTCAGAAAGGCACACGTTATCCTGCTGCGTATTAATGTCTATAAACAATATCTGAGAAGAGTCGACGGTACGAATCCGACGATATTCTTTGAATCACTATCCAATAGTGATAATACCAGGTGTTCGCGAAAAGGTTAGTGTATACAGCCGAAAAGGTAGCACCCGTTACAAGACATACCCAAATCAAATACAGAACCAACTCATAATGATTGCAATACTTTTGCATTGTCTGTCTTGAAATTGAATTGCAGTAGTGTTTTGAACTTATGCAATTGTAAATTGTAAATACACCCTGATAGTAATCGTTATTAACATCACTATTTCCGTGAAGCAATGGTCTATGTAGGAAAAGTTAATACATTTTTGCATTGGTTTAAGCTACTGGTCAATGCTAATGTTATGCGTTGATGACGTTTCACTTCGTTTAGCTGTTGAATGGTCAATGTGTATTGTATGATCATTTTAAAGGTGAGGTGAGTCGAAATTGGGTTTAACAAGATTATTGCACTTATATAGCGTGTGTGCGCGTGTGTGTGTGTGTGTGTGAGTGTGTGTGTGAGTGTGTGCGTGTGTGTGAGTGAGTGTGCGTGTGAGTGTGTGTGTCTGTGTGTGAGTGTGTGTGCGTGTGTGTGTGAGTGAGTGTGTGTGTGTCTGTGTGCGTGTGTGTGTGTGTGCGTGTGTGTGTGTGCGTGCGTGCGTGTGTGTGTGTGAGTGTGTGTGTGCGTGCGTGCGTGCGTGTGTGTGTGTGTGTTTGTGTGTGTGGTACATGCACATGGCATCATATGTCATTACTTGTGTTTCTGTTAGGAACAAAGATGGAACCGTCGTCTAAAGTGTCGCGATTCGTTGTGCATGGCTGCACCCCTTGGACATGCCAGGATATGTTTCTCTGTGTTTGAATCCCACGTTCGTCTTGATTATATTATGATGCATCACTTCAGGTTTCCTCCCACAAGCCTCAGCTGATAAAACTGAAAGACTGTTCAAAGATGTGGTAAACCAAACTCCCTCGCTCACTCTGGCTGTGGAGTGCAAACTGCAGTTTGCTGTGCAGCTTCATTTCGATGAAGGGCATTTCACCAAAGTGTAAGTAATTGGTAAATTTTTTTCTATCCAAAATCGCTCCCTATCAGACTATAAAAGGATGTGGTAGCCTGATCATAGTATTCGCTGGTTACCCGAAGACCCGGGTTCGAATCCCCCATATTGGCCAAATATGTCTGAGGGGCATTTTTGGTTAACCATCTGGTAATATATAGCTGGTACACTGCTAATACATGTAGCTGCGTTAACCATACCACTCACTTAGTCCCTTAACTTCCCAATCGTATACGTCCGGAGTCTTCATTGTGTAACACCTAGTCTCATCACACGTGAAGATCCGGGGTAGAATAGGTCTTCAGCAACCCATACTTGCCGTAAAGGCGACTATGCTTGTCGTAAGAGGCGACTAACTGGATCGGGTGGTCAGGCTCGCTGACTTGGCTGATGAATGTTATCGTATCCCAATTGCGTGGATCGATGGCCATGATGTCAGTCACTGGAATGTCTGGTCCAGACTCGACTATTTATAGACCGCCGTCATATAGCTGGAATATTGCTGAGTGCGGAGTTAAACACCAAATAAAGAACAAACAAAGTATCATCACAATTTGTTCGTGATTCATAAGCACATGCCCGGGATATACAAGGAATCGTACAATGGTCTGAAAGCTAAATAGTAATTGAGTCAGACAATACCTGGTATTGTTCAGACAAGTACTTACTATCTGTGAATACAATTTTCGCTACTGAAACTCGATGTTAGTGCTTAACAAGTACTATAAAGAATCTTGATTGAATTTTCAGTCGACGGTCCAATGTCAGCCGTAGCCTCTTTCTAAATTAGACCGTAAGCATGATTTACGGCCTCTGTGAAGGGCATGTGTGATAGCCCTTTTTTCTTTCCTCTTTTGTAATAACTGAGGCTTGTCACTGTCAATACATGATGATCCCAATTGCGTGGATCGATGGTCATGATGTCAATCACTTGATTGTCTGGTACAGACTCGATTACATGTAGAGCTAAAAAAATCAACATATCTACCATCTAAACGCCCTGGGTATTTGCCCATCTCTAAATCAGTTTGAATTATTCGGTCCATTTTTACGATTGGATTTCGATTTGGATAATGGTGAGGTCAATCGTACACAACTGTGTCAAACTGTTCAACATAAGCTTCTTGGAATTACCGGCCACATAGACTACGTATTGTATCTGGAGCCTGAGTGAGGTCTGAAATAGCTGGAATCGACTAATAATCAACTGATGGTCTCAAGGGTGTGAGCCTGCTGCTAGTCGCAGTTGTTAGCCAAGAAGTAAAACTCCCCTTGCTCCTTGTGTGGCAGTTTAAAGTTAAAGTTTGATGATGAACAGGTGGTGAGACTATTTTTAGAAATAGATGAGAACAAAGGAATACCATGACATAGTTTCTTCATAGTTTCACCAATGAAATATGTTCTGAGATATTTTGTCCTCTTAGTCACTGTATTCTCCGGCATTACTTGGTATGTTAACCTTCAAACCAAGATTGTTAACAAACACCACGAATACCTAACCGCCCCAATATAACATGGCTATCAATGTTACTGTTGTAGGAATTGAGATATTTTTGCACAGAACACTGATATTAACACATCTTATGTGGTGTTGAGGTCTGTGACAAGCAAAATCCACACCCCTTTGTATTTGTACCCAATGTAAGGCAAATGGTCCGGATACAGATCGAATACAGATAACGATTCAGGCGACGATACTTAGCATTAACCTGGATAAAAGGTTCCTGTCTGTCATGTTGATCTGAAATAAATCTACTGATGCACAAGCTTTCTTATTAATTCTTACATGAAAGCGAAAAGAACATTTTCATAGTCTTAAGAATCTCAGCTGAATTGTACGATTCGGACTATATCATCCATTCTAAGCGCTCCATTTTTAGTACAAACGAGGTTGTAGGCTCATTCCCCTTGTTTGGCTAGTTAGTAATTGAACATGGTTAAGTTCAACTTGTCACAAACAATGGTAATCTGCTTCTCTTGCTTTTGCACATCACTAAAAATCGACATTGTTGACTTTACACATTCACACATGTCAACTACACAACTATCACACCGTGAAGAGGGGATTATTCTGTCCATGTCTGTAAATATGACCTTCCAAATACCACTGTTATCAGTTTATATAACGGGAGAGTTGTTGATTAATATAACAGACAGGAGACATGATTGGAGAGAATCTACACCAAGGGATTGCTAGATTGGATGTTAAAGCCTGGTTTCCTTTTATTTGAATCAGTTGAAACTGATCGAGGTTCAATGTCACAATCATGTTTAATGCAAGGAGTTATAGTTGTGCTTAGCGCCTGATTTCACAGAAATAAAAAGGTTCAACCAACAGCCGAAGCTAACTCTGCCCCATGCGTTTACTTATCCAGTCCTTGTCCTTCATGTAGTCTGTCCATGTAGAGCTTTAGATATTTTAAATATTTCTCTTAGGTTTTTCATTATTTCATTTACCATTTACCCGAAATTAAAGTAAGTGGAATAATGCGTGAAGTTTAATTTATTTAATCTTTTAATTCTTTATTGATCGATTTTTTGGAAACAATTATTTCACCATATAAGTTCTTTTTGGATGTGGACCACAATTGACTGGGAACTCTTGCTGAACGGCACAATCTCAATCACGTACATTCTCTTCACCCGACCTCTGTTAGTATTACCAGTATATTGGTGTTGGGGACTGGGCACAGATGGGGAAAGTTTTGGATTGGATGATAATGTCTATTTCCCAACCACTCCTTTCTCAAATGATGGCTCAGAAATATGTATTCCCTTGTGTCACTCGGTCCCACTTGTATGACTGTCACGTACATTTAAGCCACTGGCTGGAAATTAATCGCAACAATTGCTACAGCGTTGATCCATGCTGACATAAGAACCTGTTCCAGGAAATGTGTGGACACTATGTCATGTAGCCTATGTATCTGTATATTTTAGGTTAGGTATATTTAAGGTTTCAGAATGGCGTCGTTGTTTCTGTTAATCATTTTTTTCATTTCTTTTCATTTTTAGCTGTGTCATATGTCTTGAGTTTACATTACTAATTTGTATAAAAGTAGTATAAAAGCTAAATCTTTATTTTTCAGGTGTACAAGTGTCTTGCATGTGTATGTAATATGTGCCACCTAAGGAACAGGATACGCACACCTTTTTCGCGAACACCTGTTATCACCCCTATTCGATGCTGATTCATAAACACATGCTTATGATATAGTCGAAATCGTCCAATGGAGGAGACATTTCTGAGGATTATGGAATGGAATTTGAATCTTTTTTTCAGGTTGTGTATTCAAATAGATAAGACAAAAGGTTTCGGTTCTTCTCTTGTGTACATGTTTCAATTAATGGTTTGAAAAAGTTCAAAACCTAAAATACGAACCAAAAGGTTCCGTTTTGTTGGCTTACATAGATACCTATATTGGCTTTTATACCATTGACTTGCCTTTGAATATGTGTTTATGACGGGTGCTACCGTTGGGACAGGATACACTCACCTCGCAAACAGCTGGAATCGTCACTATCTGATAGTGATTCAAGTACATGCTCATGATATAGTCGGAATCGTACAATGGACTCTGCTTTTAGCAGATTTCTATTGAATAGGGAAAAGACTTTGTCGCTTTTATTTACATTATAAATAATTAAACTTTTTTTAAGGGATCATTCCTGCCTCAATGCCCTTTGTCAGGTTAATGATTTGATTTGTTAACTGAAACATAACCCAGTGATATCTAATCTTCATGGGTTTTTTTATTTTCTGAAAGACCATGAAGAATAATGTAAACTTATTAACTGGTAGAGCCTGGTAACGCAGCCTACTAAATCCAAATAGTTTAAGAAATAAGCTTTTACAATACAAAACACTGTTGATCAACGTGTATTGCAACGCTGACAAGTTCCAACAATCTAATAACTAGGAAGGTTTTCAAGCATTTCCACAGCTGAGATGTATTTCTCAACTGACAGTAGAAGCTCGATTGAGGATACAGGTCAAAATCAAATTAAATCCTTTCATCATTCATAACGTTCTTTTCTCTTAAGGAGGGTGTTTTGTTGTGGTGAAATTGAATTCTCAGAAATATACTGAAGGATATTGCATTGACGATACATGTGTGTTCGCGGAGGGTCCCTTCCAATTGCTAGGTTAATGACCTTTTATTGGGTTACAGGATGGCTTTCATGCAGTAACATTATGTCCGATCAAATGTAACTCTCTAGAACTGCAACCTACAATGTGATATCAATATGGAAATTAAAAACGAACCAGCTGACAGAGAGGCCAACTTGTGAGCTATAATCAGAGTTCATACAGTGACATACAATGCACAGTCTTAACATAAGAGTTGTTATGTTATGTCACCGCTTGGCAACTTGACAGTGGAGTAAATCCTGAACTGACAGACGTTCCAGATGGTATAGTAACAATAAAACAAGGAGGACATTGAGGCGAATGTGAAACCTTCTAGATAACTCGTATAAATATATATCTAGGTATTGAACTGGCCTTGTGTTTCGAACTTTATCGTTATAACTCTGATATAACACTGACATGCTATGCGGTTTGTGGTCCAACCTAGTGAGCTGGGTCAACTTGTTCAATGAATTCCCAGCTGGTGCCAGAATATATTACTGCATGTCAGTAGCGATAGGTCAACTGACATCAGTGTATTTTGTGCACACAAGGACGAGGTAATCCCAGAGGCCTGTTGCATCGGGTTAACCTGCCCTTTGGTCTTTCCACAGCTATTTGCCCTTTACGCCAAGTGGAACTTGTTTCGCCAGGAAATCTAGGCTGATTATTTTCTTGCATTGACAATTTATATTTCCAAGGACAGACAGACAGACCGACAGATCATTTGCATTCCCACTAGAGCACTTTGACCAAAGGGTATTGCAGACAGAAAAGTACCTGGGCTACCCTCTTCCTCTTTGAGATCTACATATCTCCGTCATTCAGTGGATGAAGTCGTTTTCATGGAATGCTGAGTCTGTCGCGCTGATCTGTCAGTTGGAGACTTCCCACAGACCAAATTGCATTTACATCTACCTCAAATTAAATTAAATCAAACTTTTGAGACACTCCCCATCGCCTCTTTACTTGTGATGCCATTACCAGTACCAGGGGAATTGGCTAACTGGATAATTAAGTATCAGCTAGGATCACACACCAAGATAAGATGGTCATCTCTGGCTCAGATTGTAAACTGCCACGGCAGTGTTTAGAGGATATATCCGGCAGTACTGGAGATTTCCGTCTTTGAAGGGATATAGGCAGTGGGCGGTTTTGTGCCGGTTCGTATAGTTTAATTAAAGGTATCCTTTAGAATCTGTTCACCATAGAGTTGAAGAAATGTTACCATAACAATTCCAGAATCCCTCAGGGCGTCTCAATCAAAAGTCAAGGCCTCAGCTCTAAATGTTTCATAAAAGAAACCACCGATTGAAAAGATAGATTTTTTAATGAAGATAGCTGTACTTTTCCAAGCATGTCTGATGACTTCGGTCATAAAGATTTTTCATATAGTGTACATTTCATATATTCCATTTTATTTTTCATAATACAGTGTGTGTTTGTTTGCAGCTGTTACAGAAGATTTGCCATCTGAAATCATTCAAGCAAATATCCATAACTGTAAATATTCATTTACAGTCATTGGGTTTATACAAATGTAAATGATAAATTGATTCTAAAACTGGAATTGTACCGTCACAGAGGAGAGCCTTAGAGAGAGATTGGGCCTTATACAGGTTTACCAGAGTTGAAAAGCATTAAAGCCATGATATTATCTTCTGTAAGGGATGGTAAGACCCCTGTTTGACCAACGGCATCTGCATGAAGTACCATAAGAATTATCAGATGTGTTCACATAAACGAGAAATAAATGATGTCTATTTCAACACAATTGGTTTGGACTTATAATAACACCATATGAACAGGCGAGGAATAACCTGTGGCCAAACGGCTGATAAAACAGATTTTCAGGGAGAGTTATTTTAAATAATTAAAATAGCAAGTGACACGACATGAGCCAAGCGGAAGATGGAAATAAAGTAAATAAAAAAAATGAGTAATTCATCTTGGTTACATAGTTCTTTTAAAATTCGAAAATATCTGTTTACTTATTATAGCCATCAATGGGAATTTTATCATGTTTGAAGACCAAAATTAAGCATAGGAAGAAAACCGGTCAGCCATTTGAACATGTTAATTTTAAAAGCAATATTTCCATGGAAAATGAAAAAAAGTGTAATTTTAAAAAGTGAAATTTGATCCGCCTTGTTCTTTAAAAATAATGCATGAAGTGAGTACTGGAGGCAAGGAAACCCAACGGCCTGTATTCATCTTTGTTCTATAACTTGATTGTCACAAGTTCAATAACAAGAGGGCAAAAATGTTATTGGTTTAAGGCAAAATCCGGCTACAAACGTACCAGAATGGTTAACATTTATGCAGTTTAGACGCCCAATACACGAGGCAGTAAAGGTCGACTAAAACAATCTCCTGTTCTTTATGCAGTCCTAATTTAGTAATCGACCAGGAGTACCTGATTGACAGATTATAAACCACCTCGAGCTGAGTCACGTGAGATCAACACGTGGAATTCCGTACTTAAACCTGATTTCCACTTTTATGACAGTTTAAACTTCGATAGGCTTCTCTCGTGGGGTTTCATCGATTTCTATCAACTGATTAAAATCTCCGTCATGCATAACCACTTTCTCAGAAATAACAGAAATAACCACATTCCCTCCTCCCAAATGATACATTGTGATAAAATTTGTAAATAGCTTTTGTTAATTAAAAGTAAATTTCTTTTCACATTTAAGACTTCTGTGTGCCCTTTCTTGGATATACCCTTCCAGGAGAAGACTTTCAACTTCTCGTCTGAAAAATATGTTCACAATATTTCTAATGGTACATGTGCCATTATTTATTCTTGTGGATTTAACCACTCAAATATTTATTTATCAGATCTACTAGAAACATTGTCATTGCAGTAGATACTCAATTCCAATTCTTAATACACTTTTTTAATAAGACCACTTAAATTATTTTTGTGTGTCATATTTTATTGATGAGGTAATATGCTTCACTAGAAAAAGAACATGTCAGATTAGTATACGTAACCTGCTACCCTTATATGGCAGGAAATTGTAGGTTGACGTTGACAGGTTAACTTGTACAGAATCGATCTTACCGCGAAATTGCGTTACCGTATTTCTCCAATTCAAAATGGCGTCATTTTCAATTACTTCGATATATTATGATGTCATATCAAAATTACTGAATGTAGCTTCTAATGTCCTCACATAGCCTTGTCGATCAATGTCCAATGACCTGATCTATGCATGATCAATAAAATATTAGTGGTTCTGTTATAACATTGCATCCCGTGAAGATCCGGGGTAGAATAGGTCTTCAGCAACCCATGCTTATATTATTGAGGCGTAAGAGGAGACAAATGGTATCGGGTGGTCAGACTCGCTGACTTAGTTGATGCATGTCATCGTATCCCAATTGCGTGGATCGATGGTCATAATATCAATCATTGGATTGTCTGGTCCAGACTCGATTATTTACAGACCGCCGTCATATAGCTGGAATATTACTGAGTGCGGCGTTAAACAACAAACACACACACACACAAACACACACACACACACACACACACACACACACATCACATTGCATTCTAACCATATCCAGGTTTAACGAAGGGATAATTACATTATTGTCATTATTATTAATATTATACACTTGATATTTGACAAGGTAATGTTGGGGATGACTTCACTTCAAGCATCATCAGATTTTGTAAAGTATTTAAGAATGGAAAGAGGTTTTGAGAAGATCTCTTGGTTGATCACGCGGAATAAACAATATACCAGTCGTGTTTCTCGTCATATAGGCTTATGAAATTATTTCAGTTTTAAATTGACGAGAAAACAGAACATGATTAGGCAGAACGATGTGTTCTGATAGACTGATAGAGTGTGCAGGTGTGGTCTAGACAATTGCCTGAAGATGTCTAGATCTCTAATAATGGTTATTGCTCAATATTTATTACTGGTCACAATCTGAAAGAAGAATGCATTTAATATTGAATTTTCAATTGCTGAGTTTCCCATGTAATGTACATCCAATGATAATGGGTCTGGTATATTCAGTACGATCGAAAGATTCTATTTTAACGACATTGAAAACAAATAATGTTTATTCGAAATGTTTAATGTAACATAGCCTCCAATGCATTACTGATGTCTCTGATGCTGACCAAAGCTAAGTGGACACGTTACAATCATAAAGAAAAGCATTCATTGACCATGCAATTTTTTGTGAGTGAGTGAGTAAGTGCTTTGTACGGTTACTCCCCCATAAACGGGAATCATTTGAAGTCAATTCTTACTATTGTTTGTATATTGTGAGTGGGTGAGTGAGTATACGGTTTGTACGTTAAAACCTGCATAAACGCGAAAAATAATACCAATGAAATAATTCTTACTTTTGTGATTTTGGTTTTATTACACCTTCAGGCGCTTTAGACGACTGCACCAATGGTATGTGTTTTCGAGGGATCAAGTGTAAGATGATGATATCAGATGTGCACAAAAAACAACAACATGCGAATATAAATAATCAACCATATCACCTCCCGTGTATAGTCTATAACGATTCTACCAGCACCCTTAACAACATACAGCTCCATTATCAACATAACTACCATCAAAATTCCCTTGGCATTTGACCATCTGTAAATCAATTTGAATTATTCAGTCCAAGTCCATTTTCACGATTTTGTGTTCGATTCAGTGTTGCCTCAGGCGCCTCGGTCTGGTCTGAAATAGCCGGAATCTACAAATAATCAACTTTATGGTCTCCAAGCTACGATTCTGCCACTGGTTGTAAGCCACGAAGTAGCATCCCCTTCCTCCACTGATTACATCGTGTAGCAGTTTGAAGCATCGTGTTTAAGGTGGTAGCTAGTACAGAGACGCTGTAATTAACACGCATACATTAACATGGATACATTCGACATCATAAAAAGTCGGGGAGTTTAATCAAAGTTGAGGAGGAGGTAGATTAGTTTTACAAATTGATGAGAACTAAGGGGAAACCATATGTTGAGTAAGATATCATGATAGGGTACACCCGAAATTGGCTCGTCAACATTGGTGAACGCTTTAACTTAGGACCTCTACTGGTACATGATTCAGCTTCAGAACCACAGGATTTAGATATCGTGCTTTGGATCAAACTTCCCGGAGACTGAAAGCATGAATGTGTAATGTAATATAGAACCACCCAACTAATATTGTCCAACGAGAGGTAAATTAAATGTGTTTTGGAAAACAACTCTCGTAGAATTTAAAAGACTGGGTTGACATACTTGTTAAGTTTTTATGTAGTTCAGCACATAAGAGTCAAGCTTCTAATCTTCTGAAGCAATTTCTTCAATACTCTTCTGAATGATGGCCAATTCCATACCTTGACCTGTACCATGTGGTCCCGTGTTTTATCAGGTGAACAATTGACATGCCTGGGCGTGTATTTGTGATGTTGCTACTGGCGGGGAGGGATACACCCATCGTTTCGCGAACATTTACTGTTTGATGGTGATCAATAAACACATGTTCCTGACATTGTCGGAATCGTACAATCAACGATGCTTTTAGCAGAGATTTCTCATGTCAATATTGAAAGGGGTTTGTCACTTTTATTAATGATAATGGAATGAAGAGTATTTCTCACTAAACATATTAAATGTACATATCTGATATATCTGTTTAGGACTGCCTCGTGTTTGAAGCCACCACCCGTTGTACTCAATGTAGGGTAAAAGGTCTGGATTCAAACTTGATGCAGATTATGTTTCAGAATGGGATAAAGCATCAAACGTTGGGTTAATAGGTTCCCGTTTGTCACACTGATTCAAGTTAGTCTACAGCTGCATGCCTTTACTCATTAATTAAATATGTTATTAACTCCCGTGATTAGCCTCCAAGTAAAAGTGAAACTAGTTTACTTGATCACAAGCAACTCTAATTTGCTTCTCTTTTGGTTGCACATCGGTAAATATTTATATTGTTGTCTTTATATGTCATTCACCTTACAATGCATGTCATTCACAAGATATTAAGTTGGAACAATTGCACAACACTAGCGATAAAACAAATATTTATAAAATATTATGTATCCTAGATTCAAGATCCATTTCTGTAAATATCAACTTCTAAATGTCACTGCTATGTTTCTATATCAGGTTGGGGCTGTTGATGTAATGCTAAGGGGCACATGCTTCGAGAAAACATATTCACATTGGGAATGCCAGATTGGGTGTTGAGACCTGATATCCTTTGAGCTGACTCAGAGTTGTATCTCTTAACTTTTTCAGACACCCTTGAAGATCCGGGATAGAATATCCATGCTTGCTTGCAACCCAAGGCGACTATGCTTGTCGTAAAAGGCGACTAACGGGATCGGGTGGTCAGGTTCGCTGACTTGGTTGATGCATGTCATCGATCTCAATTGCATGGATCGATGCTCATGATATTAATCACTGGATTGTCTGATCCAGACTCGATTATTTACAAACCGCCGTCATATAGCTGGAGTATTGCTGAGTGCGCGTAAAACAACAAACAAACAAACTTAACTTTTTTCTTTTCACCAGGCGACCTATTAACGAAGCTGTCTTAGCTAAGACAAATCTCAGCGACTCACGATTACAATAACGACTGCCATATGAGCTATTCTTGAAGCTGTCTTAAACCTTTCGCAACACTTTCTTACTTATGACGAAATCTTCGCTAAGACAGGGAGCAATTTTGTGACGGAGGCAAAAAAGGCTGGGTGTTTCCAAATGACGCCATGGATTCTTAAGTGAAATCCCTAGATTAAATATTTATTAATATTTCAAATGTTATATAAGTTTAAAAGATAAACAATTAAACCACTATTGAATATAAATGTTGATGTTATCATTAAATGATGTAGCCTCATGTTATTATTATGTACAACTGATTAATGAAGGATATTGTTTCAAGGCTAATGTTTCAACCGAAATAAACGAAAAAGGCATGTTGTTTCAAGAAACATTTTGAAAGTGAAAGTGGCAAAAAGTCGGTATTGTTGTCAAAAATGATACAGTAGACCCATACTGTTGAATCGTTTTCTTCAGAGTGAGTGAGTCTACATATCGTCTTTTGGCCGCCATTGTACTTGTCGTAAGCTCCTAAGACAGGTCCGACCCTGTCTTAATATTCGTCGTAAACATAAGATAACTTGGCACAAAGACAGCTTAGAGAAATGACTTAGCTAAGTTGTTCCCACTAAGACACCATCATCTTAGCGCTCACACAGGTTCGTGAATAGGCCGCAAGCATATTTATCATTTACTAGTTTGGTTTTATTAACTGAACTGAAACATACAGATTTGTACCCGAGGTTAATGGAACTTGAATAATGCGCAAAGGACTTTTGGATACAAACATTCATTTTTATTGATCGATTTTTCAAAACAATAATTTGAACCTGTATAAGTTTTAGTTGGAGAGGGACCATGATTGACTAGGAACTACTGTTGCGCGCCACATTCTAAATAGGTCTTTTAATGACAAGACGTGTGTACGCCATGTGCACCGTAATGATCTGACGCCCTTTGTTCTCGACTTCAAAATATTTTACACGATAGGCTGCGAGAAGATTTCTGAGATATAAATGGATTCAATGACCTTCGTCTTCTAGACCGCTGTTTGTATTGCGAGTCTATTGGCGTTGAGGGACTTCTGGCACAGATGGGGAAAGTTTGGATTGGATGATAATGTCTATTTCCCAACCATTACTGTCCCTCAATTTGATGGCTCAGAAATATGTATTCCCTTGTGTCACTCGGTCACACTTGTATGACTGTCACGTACATTTAAACCACTGGCTGGAAATTACTCGCAACAATTGCTACCAATTACAGCTTGTATCCATGCTGATAGAAGAATCTGTTCCTGGATATGTTTGGATTCTCTGTCATGCAGCATTAATCAAATATCTATGTAAATAAAGACAAAATATCAATTCATGATACTGCAGAAGCATGTCATTGTCAACAACACCGTTCCAAAATACTCTAGAATCCGTGAAACATTAATGGATAACGACTTAAGTTGTTACCCATGAAAGTGTCATTGCTTCATGTTCTTTTCTGTGCCTATCAAATATTCTTGAAGAATCGTGTAATTAAGACTTATGGAGCTGTGAGTTTGTTGAGAAATCTGCATATTTAGGTTTAAGATAGGATACGGTAAGGAATGTGTATGGATTATGACAGTTTATGATAGTTCAGCACAGCAGGGCTTTAGAAAAAGCTGAACATTCAATCAAGAAGTTCTCCAGAAACAAGAAGATCAGAGTTGTCCGTGACCGTTTGTTTGCTTGTTGCTGCTAAATCTGTGTATTCGAGGTTTTAATTTTGTCAGTTTAAATATGGTTTGCATTTTTTGGTTCGAACAATTCAGTTATAGCTCAGCCCAAAGACGAATATAACTACTTATTATGATAACAGTTAAAGCAATGAAGGACGTGTGCTGTATCCCTCACAGGAAGATGTTATGCAGCTGTGTATTCGTAACACATGGCATTATATCTTTGTAAACATACAGTTGCGTCCATACGATTGTAAAAGTTTGGTATTCAGCCTTTTTCCTGACATCGCATAAAGCAGTCAGATTAGCGTGGCTGTTTCTGTCCATCATCTTTGCCTCAACATAATATTTGGTTCAGTTTGTGTTATGCTCAATGTCTTTAGTTCAGATTACCACTTTGTAATTCAATACAACTAAATGGCATATATGGGCATAGTTCAAGATTAAAATGAAAAAGTAAAATAAAATTATAACCATTGACGAACCAAAAGAATATATTCCAACTGCCTCAGTTAGTCAATCAAACGAAGGCTGCTTAACTTCTTGCCATTGTATCAGATAGCACTACAGTCATTCTGTGTTCATTTATCATTGTGTATGTAGCTCACATTTGTGTGATAGTATTTTAAATCGTTTTGAAATATTAACATATTGTGAGACATAATCAAAATTTAAAGAGAGTTATAGATATATTTGCAAAACATTGTTTTACATAAGGATGTGTTCCACATTCTTTGATTTTTTATTCAAATGGATAATACAAAACATTTGGATTCTTTTATTGTGAACATCTTTCAATCATTGATTTGAAGTAGTTCAAACCTAAAATAGCAACCAAAGCAGTTCTGTATTGCAGAATTACTGGATGGATGGATTTTATAGCCTCATCAATATTTACCCTCTTAAGGCTGCATTTTGTTACCCCACACCGACTTGATTCCTGCATCCTTTGTCACTCAGGCTAATCTTCTGCTATTGTAACTGCAACACAACTAAGTGATCTCTATATTTAAAAAAACGGTTGAGATAGATATCCCAAAGTAGTTTGGTAGATAAACTTTGCATGTGTTATTTACGGGTGCCACCGGTGGTGCAGGATACGCTCACCTTTTCGCGGACACGTGGTATTAGTATTATTTGATAGTGATTCATGAACACATGCTCATGATATAGTCGGAATTGTATAGTCTGCTTCATGCAGAGATTTCTATTGGATACGGAAAGGGTTTTGTCGCTGTTTTACATCACAAACGCTTTAGATCAGTTCCAATAGTTTATTGACATGAAAAGTTTTCCAACATAGCCACAGCTCAGAGGGATTTGAACAGTGATGAGTAACTTTGATACATAATGTCATCTTTAACCGACACACTTCCACCTACCAGTAGAAGGTCGATAAAGGATACGGGTCAATACACGAGATACGGGTCCTTCTATTGGGTTAAAAGTTGGCGTTCATGCAGTAATTCTGAGAGCTTATCCTCGATCAAATTTAACTCTCTAAGCTGGGGATACAACCTACAATATAACAACAAAGAGATTAAGGAGGAACTAGATGTTTGTTTTCTAGCAGACACTGGTACATTTTTAGGATGCATATGAAATACTGGAGTGGCCGTGTTTCTTACATATGATGCCTTCGTCTCCCTTGCTAGTGATCTGGGTCAACTTGCTCACTGAATCCTCAGGTGTACTGGTCAATGATATTGCATGTTAAGATAGGCCTACCAACAATAGTGTCTTTTGTGCACGAGGTCACCTCGGAGGCGTGATGCACTGGATGAGCTTGTCCTTCGATTGTTAATAGCCTGTTATCTAAGCTCTTTGCTCTCCCACCAAAACACTTTAATAGTAGGTGATAGACTGTTAATAGACTAGCTGGAGCCAAATCCTGGCTACATGCATAGAAATCTTCCATCTTTTTCAAGGACAAAGTTGAGGTACATGTAATTGACAATTTCCAGTGCCTAAGATAGAGAACAAGATCATTTGAAAGAACGAGTGTGAGAGGGACACGCACACGAAGAGAGAGAAGAGAGAAGCGGAGACAGACAGAGAGAAAAGAAGAATGGAAGATGGTAACCTTCTTCATCATGATTTTAAAGCACAAACAACCTGGCTGCCCTCCAGGTCCCTGCTTTCATGAATATTCTTTTCCAACCTGAAATAGCTGTCGAATTAACTATCTTTGGGGTTAAAGACTCGATATAACCAACGTTTTATTCCTCAAATGGGCACAATTTGTGAGGCATATGCCATTTCTCGCCTGAAAATCAACTTTCTCTATAACTGCCCACATCTTTGCAGGTAACTTCAATGTATAGAGTCTTCTTCGTGAAATGCTAACTCCGTCGCGCTTATCTGTCAGTTGGAGACTTCCCATTGAAACAAAGCAAACTTTTGAGAAACTCCCCTTCGCCTCTTTACTTGTGATGTCATTACCTATGCCAGGGTAGTTGGTTACCTGGGTAATAAAGTTCAGTAAGATCACACGCCAAGTTAAGTTGGTCATCGCTGGCGAAGATTGTAAAACGCCAATGCAGTGTTTAGAGGATATATCCGGCAGTACTTGAGGTATCCGTCTAGGTATTGGTATTGAAGTAGGCGATTCTGTGCCTCTTCATACAGTTGAATGAAAGGTAACCTTTAGAATCTGTTCACCATTGAGTTACTTTAGACATTCGAGAATTCCTTAGTTCAATGGGTTGATACAAATGTAAATGATAAAATGATATGAAAACTGGAATTGTACCTCACAGGGAATGATTGGGCCTTCTACAGGGAAAATGTTCATATGAATCAGATATAAATTGTGTGTATTTTAACATTTGCCTGTTGTGAACCAATAACATTATGTGAATAGGTGAAGCAAAAACTGAACTAACAGGCGGAGTTTAGGTTTTTTTAGGAAGAGATGAAGATGTAGAGGAAGAGAAATCAAACACGTAAAGAATCTTTTTGGTTACATAGTTTTACTCATTAAAGCCATAAATGTGGAAGTGATTATGTAAACATTTCACAACTGTCAAGTGTAAGAAAGAAACAAATGCCTGTTCAGTGTAACTTTAAATTTGTCATTTCCATTCGCCTTTATCCTGCCTTTATAACCACTGCATGAAGTGAGTACCGGAGGCTAGGAAACCTCAGGATCTATATTCAGCTTTGTGCTTCGCCTAGATGGAATTACAAGATGACAAAATGTTATTGATTTAAGGATAAATTCGGCAACAAACTTAGCAGAATGGTCAACATTTATGCAGTTTAGAAGCCCGATACACGAGGGAGTAAAGGTCGACTAAAACAATTTCCTGTTCTTTATGTAATCCTAATTTAGTAATCAACCAGGAGGACTTGATTGACAGATGGATTAAACCAGCTCGAGCTGAGTCAGGTGAAACCAACACGTGGAATTCCGTACTTTGAAGCTGATTTCCACTTTGACGACAGTTTAAACTTCGATGGGCTATCCTCGTGGGGTTTCATCGATTCTATCAACTGATTAAAATCAACGGAAATCTCCATCAGGCATATCAAGTTGATCCAACTTTCTCAAGCCTCGTTAGGTTTTCTCGAATTATGTGTGGGGCGCTATTTCAATCAGCACCCATGACGTTAAACACATTGGCGCAATCATTTTCCTTTGTAGGAATGTACTGAACTGTAACATAAGATTTAATATGTTGTCACTACAGGGTGTTGTTGCCTTGTTGCGGGGCTTGTCAAGGTGACTCACTCCGACCGCTTGTGTTAACACTGATTATAGAAATAATCACATTCCTACCTCCCAAAATGATTAATAATGTAGTAAATATCTTTTGTTAATTGAGAATACATTTGAGACTTACTTCTTTGTGCCTTTTCTTATTATTCCTTATTAGACTTTCACCTTCTGGTCTGTAATTTATTTTAACTACATTATTTGCAATTGCACATGTACCATTATTTATTCTTGTAGATTTGTGCACTCGTAAAAAGGCTGTATAAGATCTACCAAAAATAAAGAGTTGATACCCGATTCCAATTATGAATACGCTTGTTTAATAACACCACCCTAATGTGTTTTGTGTCGTATTTTACAACGTAATTACTCAGATGTATCTTTTCCATTCAACAATTGAAATTGAGCTGAGTACTAAATTACAAATATAATGGATTTCACAGCATGGTGGGCTAACTGTACGTTTTGATTGTGTAGACGGTGTCAATGAGCAATGTGTTCTTAAAACTGAATGTTGCATCTTACAGCAGAATAACGTCACCCCATTTCATTCTGTTTCCGAATGATGTCATTTTAAATGACGTCATAATGTCATGACATCATGTTGAAATTCCTGAGTGTAGCTTATGATGTCTACATCTGACCTTATGGCTGCTTATAAACCAGTACAAAAGTTGTGTGTCAACAGGCAGTGCCAAAATAATTGTGGTACAACTCTGTTCCATACCGTTAAGATCCGGGGAAGAATAGGTCTTCAGCAACCCATGCTTGCCGTAAAAGGTGACTATGCTTGTCGTAAGAGGCGACTAACGGGATCGGGTGGTCAGGCTCGATGACTTGGTTGATGCATGTCATCAATCCTAATTGCGTGGATCGATGCTCATGATATCAATCACTGGATTGTCTTGTCCAGATTCGTTTATTTACAGACCGTCGTCATCTTGCTGGAATATTGCTGAGTGCGGCGTAAAACAACAAACCAACCACCCTGACAGGAATGCGTTATCTATCTGTGTGTTCGTAACACTTGGCATTAAATTAAAACAACAAACAAACCAACCATACTGGGCTACAGATGCACATGCGTACTTTTTAACTACGAATGTAAATGACCATGGAGACATATCTACACTTTGAAAGTTTACATTTGTTAAATGTCTTTCTTACTATATATCGTAACCAAAAGCAACATAGTAATTCAGTAAAAGAGAAGTTACCTGATGTTCTTCAGTCACGTAGATAAGTCCACGGCGTATTCAGTTTTACAAAGTTTGTCAAAGTGTTCTTAAGGTAATATAAAGAATATCGATAAGGTTTTCAGTCGACAGTCTGATGTTCGAGGTGTTTTTTTCTGCCAAAGGTACGCAGTAAACAAGATGTGTCGTCTCCATGTTGTGGCTATTTCTGAAAAACAGTTTGTGTTCTAATAGTTGAGGATGAATTGATGTTACGTATATCAAATGAAGATGTGTTTAAAATAATGTGGGTTTTGGAGGAAATTGTATTTTTGTGTGTGTTGCTTTATCGATAGGGGTTGATACATTTGAATATAAAGATCTGAAGGTTAGAGTGATCTATTATCCTTTAACGTGCTAAGTTAATGATTAAACATTAAAATATGTTCACTTGTTGGCCATTTTAGAATAGTAATGGTACAAAATCCTTTGAGTCAGTTATGTTTAATTATTACTCCTTTCAATTTTTTTATTGAAAAATTGTTATATTCATTGATATTTTACTTTATGTATTTAGGCTCATTTAAATAGTTCGTGAATAAAGTTAACATCGTATTAAACCCTATGAAGGAAAACACTATTGCATGTATATTGTACATTTCGGGGGTTAATATAAATATAGCTGTTATGAAACTTTACTTCAAGCATCACATGAATTTGTAAAGTATTAATGATCGAAAGCAGTTATCTGAAGTTCAATAGGTTGGTGACATGGAATATACAAAAAACAGTCTTGTTTCTCCTAGTATAGGCGGGATGACATTATATAAATTTGTATCAACAATCATGACGAGAAAACATAAGATAAGGTATGAGTATGTTAGCTTAGTGGCTGATAGCGCGTAATTGATGTAGCCAGGACAATTTGGCTGAAGATGTCTAGATCTCATTTGATGGACATTACTGTTTTTCCACTATTTTTCTGTTTGTATCTTATTTTGCAATGGTAATCGAATAGCTCTGGCTATTAATTCAGTCCAATTGCAAGGAGATATGTTTCTGTTCTTGCGTGCATGTTTGAAGTGTGTGTCTGAAGTGTTTCATGATATCATCCCGCCAGGCAAAAACAAAACAGTTTAAAACTGGTTGATACACAAATTGAGAGAAATAATATTCTCATCTGCAGCTTTACGTTTACAACTCTAAAAACACGAAAAACATCAGAGTCGATTCTTAATTATTTTCTATATATTGTGAGTGAGTTTGGTTGTTTCTTTGCACCTTCAGGGGCCTTAGAGCTCTTGGTAAGTATGTTCTTATCAGTGATTAACGTCAAGCGAATGATACCAGATGTTCACAAAAATGGGAAAACATGTGGCTAAAAATAATTGATCATATCACCTTCCTTGTATAGTCTATAACGATTTCACCAGCACCATTAACATTATACAGCTAAATAATCAACAAAACTATTATCAACGCTCCCTTTGTATTTGACCATCTCTAAATCAATCTAAATCATTTGGTCCATTTTTACGAATTTGATTTCGATTCGGATAACGGTGAGGTCAGTCATACATAACTGTGTCAAACTGTTCAACATAAGCTTCAAGGAATTACCGGCCACAGACTATGCATCCAGGCCCTCAGTGAGGTCCGAAACAGCCTGAATCTACAAATAAATACCTTATAGTCCCCAAGCTGCGATCCTCACTTGTAAGCCAAGAAGTAAAACTCTCCTTGCCCCACTGATAACATCGAGTAGCAGTTTACTGCGACCTTGTTTGATGTGGTAGCACGTGTAGGGGCGCTTTAATTAACATGTATTGACGTGGATACATTCGACATCATCAAAGTAGGTGAGTTTTATTAAAGTTTGATGATGAACAGGTGTTGAGACTATTTTTACAAATAGATGAGAACTAAGGAATACCATGTGTTTAATAAAATATTTTCTCCATTGTTTGACTTTTGAAATGTGTTATAAGAGATTTCGTCCTCTCAGTCACGGTATTCTCCGGCATGACGTTTATGTTCCAACAAAGGTCGTTAAAAAAACCCAACCAATACCCTTCCGCTGCTTAATATATTGACTGGTATTTGGTTCAGCTTTAGCAAGGATAGATGCAACAGTAGGATTTCGATTTGGATCAAACGATAGATACTTCCGGGAGACTATCATCTGTTCTGGAAGTATGAATATATATTATGAACCACTCAACTAATATTGTCCCTCGAGTGGTAAATTAAATTGTTTTGTAAAACAGACTAGTTTATCGCTTAATCACTTGTCTGGATTAATATATCTAGGTTTGTAAATTTTGATATAGTTCAGCATGAGTGTCGAACTTCAAACCATTATCCCACATGACAAGTCAAAGGAAAGACTTCATTCTTTGATCCATTGGGCATTTGTTACTAAATGTGCTGGCCATAGATATAATATATCTACCTTCAGAGTTTCTGGACAATATGTAAAACATGAAAGCAAAAGCCATCTGAAGTTTGCTGAGAAAGCAATATGTGCACTTTGTTCAAGGTTTGAAACATGGCTATCAATGTTACTGTCGTAGGAATAGAGATATTTTTGCACAGAACACTGTATTTACAGATCTCATGTATCTGTTGAGGTCTTTGACAAGCAAAAACCACCTCCCTTTGTATTTGTACCCAATGAAAGGCAAATGGTCTGGATAAAAAACGCATGCAGATAACGATTCAGGCGAGGATACTTAGTCATGTTTATCTGAAATAAATCTACTAATGCACAAGCTTTCTTATTTATTCTTACATGAAAGCGAAAAGAACATTTTCATAATCTTAAGAATCTCAGCTGAATTGTACGATTCGGACTATATCATCCATTCTAAAAGGCATCCATTTTTAGGACAATCGAGGTTGTAGGCTCATTCCCCTTGTTTGGCCAGTTAGTAATTGAACATGGTTAAGTTCAACTTGTCACAAACAATGGTAATCTGCTTCTCTTGCTTTTGCACATCAGTAAAAATCGACATTGTTGACTTTACACATTCACAAATGTCAACTACACAACTGTCACACCGTGAAGAAGGGACTATTCTGTCCATGTCTGTAAATATGACCTACCAAATACCACTGTTATCAGTTTATATAAAGGGAGGGTTGTTGGTTAATATAATAGACAGGAGACATGATTGGAGAGAATCTACACCAAGGGAATGCTAGATTGGATGTTAAAGCCTGGTTTCCTTTAATTTGAATCAGTCAAAACTGATCGAGGTTCAATGTCACAATCATGTTTAATGCAAGGAGTTATAGTTGTGCTTAGCGCCTGATTTCACAGAAACAAAAAGGTTTTACCAACAGCCGAAGCTAACTCTGCCCCATGCGTTTACTTATCCAGTCCTTGTCCTTCATGTAGTCTGTCCATGTAGAGCTTTTAATATTTTAAATATTTCTGTTAGTTTTTTCATTATTTCATTTACCATTTACCCGGTTTAGGTTAACTGAACTAAAACAAGCCAATTCTTATGACCCGAAGTTAAAGTAAGTGGAATAATGCGTGAAATTTAATTTATTTAATCATTTAATTCTTTATTGATCGATTTTTTTTAAACAATTATTTCAACATAAAAGTTCTATTTGGATGTGGATCACAACTGACAGGGAACGCTTCTTAAGCGGCACAATCTCAATCACGTACATTCTCTTCACCCGACCTCTGTTAGTATTACCAGTATATTGGTGTTGGGGATTCCTGGGCACAGATGGGGAAACTTTGGATTGGATGATAATGTCTATCCACTCCTTTCTCAAATGGTAGCTCAGAAATATGTATTCCCTTGTGGAACCCTTGTGTCACTCGGTCCCACTTGTATGACTGTCACGTACATTTAAGCCACTGGCTGGAAATTACTCGCAACACTTGCTGCAGCGTGTGTCATGCAGCCTAAAACTGTATAGCTTAGGTTAGGTATATTTAAGGGTTGTGTGCGTTTGTGTGTGTGTGTGTGTGTGTGTGTGTGTGTGTGTGTGTGTGTGTGTGTGTGTGTGTGTGTGTGTGTGTGTTCATAAACACATGCTTACGCTATAGTCGGAATCGTCAAATGGAGGAGATATATCTGAGGATTAAGGAATGAAATTTGAACCTTTTATTTTTTAGGTTGTGTATTCAAATGGATAATACAATAATACAAAAGATTTCGGTTCTTCTCTTGTGTACATGTTTCAATTAATGGTTTGAAAAAATTCAAGACCTTCAATACAAACCAAAAGATTCTATTTTTGTTGGCTTACATAGATACCTATACTGGATTTTGCACAATTGACTTACCTTTCCATGTGTTTGTGACGGGTGCTACCGTTGGGACAGGATACACTCCCCTAGCAAACAGATGAAATCATCACTATCTGATAGTGATTCATAAGTACATGCTCATGATATAGTCGGAATCGAACAATGGACTCTGCTTTTAGCAGATTTCTATTGAATAGGGAAAGGACTTTGTCGCTTTTATTTACGTCATAAATTATTAAACTTTCTTCAAGGGATCATTTTGTTACCCCATAAGAACATACCGTCTCGATTCCTGCCTCAATGCCCTTTGTCACGCGGGTTAATCATTTGATTTGTTAACTGTAACATACCCAGTGATATCTAATCTTTATGGGTTTTTTATTTTCTGAAAGACCATGAAGAATAATGTAAACTTATTAACCGGTACGGTCAGGTAACGCAGCCTACTAAATCCAAATAGTTTAAGAAATAAGCTATTACATTAGAAAACACTGTTGATCAACGTGTATTGCAACGCTGACAAGTTCCAACAGTTCATTAACTAGAAAGGTTTTCGAGCATTACCACAGCTGAGATGTATTCCTCAACTGACAGTAGAAGTTCGATTGAGGATACAGGTCAAAATCAAATTAAATCCTTTCATCATTTATAACGTTCTTTTCTCTTAAGGAGGGTGTTTTGTTGTTGTGAAATTGAATTCTCAGAAATATACTGAAGGATATTGCATTGACGATACATGTGTTTTCGTGGAGGGTCCCTTCCTATTGTTAGGTTAATGACCTCTTATTGGGTTACAGGATGGCTTTCATGCAGTAACATTATGCCCGATCAAATGTAACTCTCTAGGCTGGAGAACTGCAACCTATAATGTGAAATTATAGAGAGGCCAAGCTGTGAGTTCATACAGTGACACACCATACACGGTCTTAACATAACAGTTTTTTTATTATGTTATGTCACCGCTTGTCAGCTTGAGGCTGGAGGAAATCCTAAACTGACAAAAGTTCCAGATGATATAGTGGCACAAAAAAACTTTCTAGATAATTCATAGAAATATATATCTAGGTGGCATATGAAATACAGGTATTGAAGTGGCCTTTCGAACTTTGGTGTTTCGAACTTTATCATTATAACTCTGATATAACACTGATATGCTGTGCGGTTTGTGGTCCAACCTAGTGAGCTTGGTCAACTTGTTCAATGAATTCCCAGCTGGTGCCAGAATATGTTACTGCATGTCAGTGGCGATAGGTCAACTGACAACAGTGTATTTTGTGCACACAATGACGAGGTTATCCCAGAGGCATGTTGCATCGGATTAACTTGTCCTCCGATCTTGCAGAATAGCATTCCAAGGTCAGGCTACATGCTGGGATGTGTTAAAGATTCCATGCTCGCCATTTTCGCGAACTCCCGGTGTCATCACAGATTCTCAGTGCTCCAGAGTGGTTTCATAATTTCCACAGCTATTTGCCCTTTACGCCAAGTGGAATCTGTTTCGCCAGGAAATCTAGGCTTATTATTATCTTGCATTGACAGTTTATATTTCCAAGGACACAGTAAATGTGCAGACAGACAGACAGACAGACAGACAGACAGACAGACAGACAGACAGACAGACAAATCATTTGCTTTCCCACTAGATCACTTTGACCAAAGGGGAATGCAGACAGAAAACTACCTGGGCTAAGCTCTTCCTCTTTGAGATCTACATTTCTCCGTTATTCAGTGGATGAAGTCGTCTTCATGGAATGCTGAGTCCGTCGCGCTGATCTGTCACTTCGAGACTTATCACAGACCAAATTGCATTTACATCTACCTCAAATTAAATTAAATCAAACTTTTGAGACACTCCCCATCGCCTCTTTACCAGTGATGTCATTACCAGTACCAGGGGAATTGGCTAACTGGATAATTAAGTTCAGCTAGGATCACACACCAAGATAAGATGGTCATCTCTGGCTCAGAATGTAAACTGCCACGGCAGTGTTTAGAGGGTATATCCGACAGTACTGGAGATTTCCGTCTTTGAAGGGATATTGGCAGTGGGCGGTTTTGTGCCGGTTCGTATAGTTTAATTAAAGGTATCCTTTAGAATCTGTTCACCATCGAGTTGAATAAATGTTACCATAACGATTCCAGAATCCCCCAGGGCGTCTCAATCAAAAGTCAAGGTCTCAGCTCTAAATGTTTCATAAAAGAAACCATCGATTGAAAAGATAGATTTTTTAATGAAGATAGCTGTACTTTTCCCAGCATGTCTGGTGACTTCTGTCATAAAGATTTTTCATATAGTGTACATTTCATATATTGCATTTTATTTTTCATTATACAGTGTGTGTTTGTTCGCAGCTGTTACAGAAGATTTGCCATCTGAAATCATTCCAGCAAATGTCTTTAACTGTAAATATTCATTTACAGTCAGAGGGTTTATACAAATGTAAATGATTTAACATTTAAGACTTCTGTGTGCCCTTTCTTGGATATACCCTTTCAGGACAAGACTTTCACCTTCTCGTCTGAAATATATTTTCACGATATTTCTAATGGTACATGTGCCCTTTATTTATTCTTGTGGATTTATCCACTCAAATATTTATTTATCAGATCTACTAGAAACATTGTCATTGCAGTAGATTCCAATTCTTAATACACTTTTTTAATAACACCACTTAAATTATTTTTTGTGTGTCATATTTTATTGATGAGGTAATATGCTTCACTATAAAAAGAACATGTCAGATTAGAATACGTAACCTGCTACCCTTATATGGCAGGAAATTGTAGGTTGACGTTGACAGGTTAACTTGTACAGAATCGATCTTACCGCGGAATTGCGTTACCGTATTTCTCAATTCAAAACGGCGTCATTTTCAATTACTTCGTAATATTATGATGTCATATCAAAATTACTGAATGTAGCTTCTAATGTCCTGACATAGCCTTGTCGATCAATGTACAATGACCTGATCTATGCATGATCAATATAATATTAGTGGTTCTGTTACAACATTGCAACCGTGAAGATCCGGGGTAGAATAGGTCTTCAGCAACCCATGCTTATATTATTGAGGCGAATATGATTGTCGTAAGAGGAGACTAATGGGATCGGGTGGTCAGGCTGGCTGACTTAGTTGATGCATGTCATCGTATCCAAATTGCGTGGATTGATGGTCATGATATCAATCATTGGATTGTCTGGTCCAGACTCGATTATTTACAGACCGCCGTCATATAGCTGGAATATTACTGAGTGCGGCGTTAAACAGCAAACACACACACACACACACACACACACACACACACACACACACACACACACACACACACACACACAGACACACACACACACACACACACACACACACACACACACATACACACTATCACAATGCATTCTAACCATATCCAGGTTTAACGAAGGGATAATTACATTATTGTCATTATTATTAATATTATACACTAGATATTTCACAAGGTAATGTTGGGGAAGACTTCACTTCAAGCATCATCAGATTTTGTAAAGTATTTAAAAATGGAAAGAGGTTTTGAGAAGATCTCTTGGTTAATCACGCGGAATAAACAATAAACCAGTCGTGTTTCTCGTCATATAGGCTTATGAAATTATTTCAATTTTAAATTGACGAGAAAACAGAACATGATAAGGCAGAACGATGTGTTCTGATAGACTGATAGAGTGTGCAAGTGTGGTCTAGTCAATTGCCTGAAGATGTCTAGATCTCTAATAATGGTTCTTCCTCAATATTTATTACTTGTCACAATCTGAAGAAGAATGCATTTAATATTGAATTTTCAATTGCAGAGTTTCCCATGTAATGCACATCCAATGATAATGGGTCTGGTATATTCAGTTCGATCGAAAGATTCTATTTTAACGATATTAAAAACAGATTATGTTTATTCGAAATGTTTAATGTAACATAGCCTCCAATGCATTACTGATGTCTCTGATGCTGACCAAAGCTAAGTGGACAAGTTACAATCATAAAGAAAAGCATTCATTGACCATGCAATTTTTTGTGAGTGAGTGAGTGAGTGCTTTGTACGGTTACACCCCCATAAACGGGAATCATTTGAAGTCAATTCTTACTATTGTTTGTATATTGTGAGTGGGTGAGTGAGTATACGGTTTGTACGTTAAAACCTGCATAAACGCGAAAAATTATACCAATGAAATCAATTCTTACTTTTGTGATTTTGGTTTTATTACACCTTCAGGCGCCTTAGGCGACTGCACCAATGGTATGTGTTTTCGAGGGATCAAGTGTAAGATGATGATATCAGATGTGCACAAAAAACAAAAACATGCGAATATAAATAATCGACCATATCACCTCCCGTGTATAGTCTATGACGATTCTACCAGCACCCTTAACAACATACAGCTCCATTATCAACATAACTATTCCCTTGGCATTTGACCATCTGTAAATCAATTTGAATTATTCAGTCCAAGTCCATTTTCACGATTTTGTGTTCGATTCAGTGTTGCCTCCGGCGCCTCGGTCTGGTCTGAAATAGCCGGAATCTACAAATAATCAACTTTATGGTCTCCAAGCTACGATTCTGCCACTGGTTGTAAGCCACGAAGAAGCATCCCCTTCCTCCACTGATTACATCGTGTAGCAGTTTGAAGCATCGTGTTTAAGGTGGTAGCAAGTACAGAGGCACTGTAATTAACACGCATACATTAACATGGATACATTCGACCTCATAAAAAGTCGGGGAGTTTAATCAAAGTTGAGGAGGGGGTATATTAGTTTTACAAATTGATGAGAACTAAGGGGAAACCATATGTTGAGTAAGATATCATGATAGGGTACACCCCAAATTGGCTCGTCAACATTGGTGAACGCTTTAACTTAGGACCCTCTACTGGTACATGATTCAGCTTCAGAAAGGATGGATGCAACCACAGGATTTAGATAGCATGCTTAGGATCAAACTTCCTGGAGACTGAAAGCATGAATGTGTAATGTAATATAGAACCTCCCAACTAATATTGTCCAACGAGAGGTAAATTTAATGTGTTTTGAAAAACATCTCTCGTAGAAACTTATACGACTGGGTTGACATATTTGTTTATTTTATACGTATGTTCAGCACATACGAGTCTAGCTTCTAATCTTCTGAAGCAATTCCTTCAATACTCTTCTGAATGATGGCCAATTCTATATTTTGACCTGAACCATGTGGTCCCGTGTTTTATCAGGTGAACAACTGACATGCCTGGGCGTGTATTTGTGATGTTGCCACTGGCGTGGAGGGATACACCCATCGTTTCGCGAACATTTACTGTTTGATGGTGATCAATAAACACATGTTCCTGACATTGTCGGAATCGTACAATGAGCAATGCTTTTAGCAGAGATTTCTTATGCCAATATTGAAAGGGTTTTGTCACTTTTATTAATGATCATGGAATGAAGGGTATTTCTCACTAAATATATTAAATGTACACATCTTATATATCTGTTTAGGACTGCCTCGTGTTTGAAGCCACCACCCGTTGTACTCAATGTAAAGTAAAAGGTCTGGATTCAAACTTGATGCAGATTATGATTCAGAATGGGATACTAAGCATCAGACATTGGGTTAATAGGTTCCTGTGTGTCACACTGATTCAAATAAATCTACAGGAGTGCCAGATTGGGTGTTGATGCCTGTTTGGGTGTTTGAACAGATTCAGAGTTGTATCTCTTAACTTTTTCAGACCCCCTGTGAAGATCCGGGTTAGAATAGGTCTTCAGCAACCCATGCTTGCCGTAAAAGGTGACTATGCTTGTCGTAAAAGGCGACTAACGGGATCGGGTGGTCAGGCTCGCTGACTTGGTTGTTGCATGTCATTTATCCCAATTGCGTGGATCGATGTTCATGATATCAATCACTGGATTGTCTGGTCTAGACCCGATTATTTACAGACCGCCGTCATCTTACTGGAATATTGCTGAGTGCGGCGTAAAACAACAAAGCAACCGACTAAAGTTTTTTTCTTTTCATCAGACGACCTATTAACGACGCTGTCTTACCTAAGACAAATCTCAGAGACTCACGATAACAATTACGACTGCCATATGAGCTATTCTTGAAGCTATCTTAAACCTTTCTCATCACTTTCTTACTTACGACGAAATCTTAGCTAAGACAGGGAGCAATTTTGTGATGGAGGCAAAAGAAGCAGGGTGTTTCCCAGTGACACCATGGATTATTAAGTGAATTACCTCGATTAAATATATATTAATATTTCAAATGTTTTATAAGTTTAAAAGATAAACAATTATACTGCTATTGAATGTAAATGTTGATGTTATCATTAATGATGTAGCCTTATGTTATTGTTATGTACAACTGATCAATGAAGTATATTGTTTCAAGGCTAATGTTTCAACCGAAATAAACGAAAAAGGCATGTTGTTTCAAGGAACATTTTGAAAGTGAAAGTGGCAAAAAGTCGGTTTTGTTGTCAAAAATGATACAGTAGACCCAAATACTATTGAATCGTTTTCTTCTACATATCGTCTTTTGGCCGCCATTGTACTTGTCGTTATTTCCTATGACAGGTCCGACACTGTCTTAATATTTGTCGTAAATTTAAGATGACTTAGCACAAAGACAGCTTCGAGAAATGACTTAGCTACATTTTTTTTTTCACTATGACACCATCATCTTTGCTCTAAGACAGCTTCGTGAATAGGCCGCAAGTATATTTATCAATTCCAGTTTGATTTTAGTAAGTAAACTGAAACATACAGATTCGTACCCGAGGTTAACGGAACTGGAATAATGTGTAAAGTTTTGTTTTTTTATTCAAACATTCAAACATTCATTTTTTTATTGATCGATTTTTCAAAACAATTATTTAAACCTGTATCAGTTTTCGTTGGAGAGGGACCACAATTGATCAGGAACTACTGTTGCGAGCCACATTTTAATGAGACTGGTGGGAAATAGGTCTTATAATGACAAAAAGTGTGCACCGTAATGATCAGACACCCTTTGTTCTCGACTTCAAAATATTTTACACGATAGGCTGCGAGAAGATTTCTGAGATATAAATGGATTCAATGACCTTCATCTTCTAGACCACTGTTTGTATTGCGAGTCTATTGGTGTTGGGAGACCTCCGGCACAGATGGGGAAAGTTTGGATTGGATGATAATGTCTATTTCCCAACCATTCCTGTCCCTCAATTTGATGGCTCGGAAATATGTATTCCCTTGTGTCAATCAGTCACACTTGTATGACCGTCACGTACATTTAAACCACTGGCTGGAAATTACTCACAACAATTGCTACCAATTACAGCGTGTATCCATGCTGACAGAAGAATCTGTTCCTGGAAATATGTGGAGACGTTGTCATGCAGCATTAATCAAATATCTATGTAAATATAGACAAAATATCAATTCATGATACTGCAGAAGCATGTCAAGGTCAACAACACTGTTCCAAAATACTCTGGAATCCGTGAAACATTAATGGATAACGACTTAAGTTGTTAAGTTGTTGGTTGCTTGTGTTTTTGACGCGTGCCACCGGTGGTGCAGGATACGCTCACCTTTTCGCGGACACCTGGTATTATTATTATTTGATAATGATTCGTAAAACACATGTTGATGATATAGGGGGGCACGGGTGGCCCAGTCGATTCGCTGTGCAGAGTTGCGTCCCTTGGACACGCCAGAAACCTATGATTGTGGGTTCGAATCCCGGTTCGCCCCGATTATGTTTCTAGGTTTGTCAGCACCATACCCGTGCTCGTGGGTTTCACAAAAGTGGTTAACGTCTGAGACCTGCATCACTTCGGGCTTTCCTCCCACATTAAGCTGACACGCCGCGATATAACTGGAATAATGTTAAAAGCGGCGTTAAACCCAACTCACTCACTCACTCACTCGTGCTTTTGATCAGTCCCGATAGTTTATTAACAAGAAAGGTTTTCTGACATAGCCACAGTCCAGAGGGATTTGAACAGTGAACAGAAACTTTGATACATAATGTCATCTTTAACTGATACACTTCCACCTACCAGAAAACGAAATCATTCGTTTTGTTATACCGACATAAACAAGAACAATTATGAAGCCATTAAGCCATCCTCTATTTCATTACAGTTACTAAACCGAATGTTAGTGTCACACGCCATCTTGTTTTCTAGCAGATACTAGTACATTTTTAGGATGCATGTGAAATACTGGAGTGGCCGTGTTTCTTACATATGATGCCTTCCTCTTCCATGCCAGTGATCTGGGTCAACTTGCTCACTGAATCCTCAGGTGTACTGGTCAATGTTATTGCTTGCTAGTAAAGATAGGCCAACCAACACAATAGTGTATTTTCTGCACGAGGTCACCTCGGAGGCGTGATGCACCGGATGAGCTTGTCCTTCGATTGTTAATCGCCTGTTATCTAAGTTCTTTGCTCTCCCACCACAGCACTTTAATGGTAGGTGATAGACTGTTAATAGACCAGCTGGAGCCAAATCCAGGCTACACGCATGGAAATCTTCCATCTTTTTCAAGGGCAAAGTTGAGGTACATGTAACTGACAATTTCCAGTGCCTAAGATAGAGAACAAGATCATTTGAAAGAACGAGTGTGAGAGGGACATGCACACGAAGAGAGAGAAGAGAGAAGCGGAGACAGACAGAGAGAAAAGAAGAATGGAAGATGGTAACCTTCTTCATCATGATTTTAAAGCACAAACAACCTGGCTGCCCTCCAGGTCCCTGCTTTCATGAATATTCTTTTCCAACCTAAAATAGCTGTCGAATTAACTATCTTTGGGGTTAAATACTCGATATAACCAACGTTTTATTCCTCAAATGGGCACAATTTGTGAGGCATATGCCATTTCTCGCCTGAAAATCAACTTTCTCTATAACTGCCCACATCTTTGCAGGTAACTTCAATGTATAGAGTCTTCTTCGTGAAATGCTAACTCCGTCGCGCTTATCTGTCAGTTGGAGACTTCCCATTGAAACAAAGCAAACTTTTGAGAAACTCCCCTTCGCCTCTTTACTTGTGATGTCATTACCTATGCCAGGGTAGTTGGTTACCTGGGTAATAAAGTTCAGTAAGATCACACACAAAAATAAGATGGTCATCGCTGGCGAAGATTGTAAAACGCCAATGCAGTATTTAGAGGATATATCCAGTGCAGTACTTGAGGTACTCTAGGTGTTGGTATTGGTACATGAAATAGGCGATTCTGTGCCTCTTCGTATAGTTTAATGAAAGGTAACCTTTAGAATCTGTTCACCATTGAGTTACTTTAGACATTCGAGAATCCCTTAGTTCGTCACAGTCAAAAGTCAAGGTCTCAGCTCTGATGGATGCATGAAAGAAAGGATTTCTAAATGATGATAGCTGTTATTCTCCCAGCATCGTGTACACTGTCTTAATTTTATTTCCAATAGTTGCGATTATACTGTGGATGTTTCTCTGCAGCTGTTTCAGAAGATTGTCATCAGGCAAATGTATATAAATATAAAATTTAATTTACAATCAATGGGTTGATACAAATGTAAATGATAAAATGATTTGAAAACTGGAAGTATACTTCTCAGAGGTCAGCCACAGGGAAAGATTGGGCCTTCTACAGGGAAAATGTTCATATGAATCAGATATAAATTGTGTGTATTTTAACAGTTGCCTGTTGTGAACTAATAACACTTTGTGAATAGGTGAAGCACAAACTGAACTAACAGGCGGAGTTTAGGGTTTTTAGGAAGAGATGAAGATGTAGAGGAAGAGAAATCAAACACGTAAAGAATCTTTTTGGTTGCATAGTAACTCATTAAAGCCATAAATGTGGACGTGATCATGTAAGAATTTCACAACTGTCAAGTGTAAGAAAGAAACAAATGCCTGTTCAGTGTAACTTTAAGTTTTGTCATTTCCATTTGCCTTTATCCTGCCTTTATAACCACTGCATGAAGTGAGTACCGGAGGCTAGGAAACCTCACAACCTATATTCAGCTTTGTTCTTCGCCTAGATGGTCTCCAGTTCAATTACAAGATGACAAATATGTTATTGATTCAAGGATAAATTCGGCAATAAACGTACCAGAATGGTTAACATTTATGCAGTTTAGACGCCCGATACACGAGGGAGTAAAGGTTGACTAAAACAATTTCCTGTTCTTTATGTAATCCTAATTTAGTAATCGACCAGGAGGACTTGATTGACAGATGGATTAAACCAGCTCGAGCTGAGTCACGTGAGATCAAAACGTGGAATTCCGTACTTTGAACCTGATTTCCACTTTGACGACAGTTTAAACTTCGATGGGCTATCCTCGTGGGGTTTCATCGATTCTATCAACTGATTAAAATCTCCACCAGGCATATCCAGTTGATCCCACTTTCTCAAGCCTCGTTAGGTTTTCTCGAATTATGTGTGGTGCGCTATTTCAATCAGCACCCATGGCTTTAAACACAATGGCGCAATCATTTTCCTTTATAGAAATGTACTGAACTGTAACATAAGAATTAATATGTTGTCACTATAGGGTGTTGTTGCCTTGTTGGGGTGCTTGTCAAGGTGACTCACTCCGACCGCTTGTGTTAACACTGATTATAGAAATAATCACATTCCCACCTCCCAAAATGGTGTATTGTGATTAATGATTTAGTAAATATCTTTTGTTAATTGAGAATACTTTCCTTTTTTGAGACTTACTTCTGTGTGCCCTTTCTTATTATTCCTTATTAGACTTTCACCTTCTGGTCTGTAATTTTTTTTCACTACATTATTTGCAATTGTACATGTACCATTATTTATTCTTGTAGATTTGCGCACTCGTAAAAAGGTTGTATAAGATCTACCAAAAATAAAGAGTTGATACCCGATTCCAATTATGAATACGGTTGTTTAATAACACCTCTACACCACCCTAATGTGTTTTGTGTCGAATTTCATTACGTAATTACTCAGATGTATCTTTTCCATTCAACAACTGAAATTGATCTGAGTAGTAAATTACAAATATAATGGACATTATGGGCTAACTGTACGTTTTGATTGTGTAGACGGTGTCAATGAGCAATGTGTTCCTAAAACTGAATGTCGCATCTTACAGCAGAATAACGTCACCCCATTTCATTCTGTTTCCGAATGATGTCATTTTAAATGACCTCATAATGTCATGACATCATGTTGAAATTCCTGAGTGTAGCTTATGATGTCTACATCTGACCTTATGGCTGCTTATGAACCAGTACAAAAGTTGTGTGTCAACAGCCAGTGCCTAAATAATGTGGTACAACTCTGTTCCATACCTGGCTTCCCCGTTAAGATCCAGGGTAGAATAGGTCTTCAGCAACCCATGCTTGTCGTAAATGGCGACAATGCTTGTCATAAAAGGCGACTCACGGGATCGGGTGGTCAGGCTCGATGATTTGGTTGACTTGGTGTTGCTTTATCGATAGGGGTTGATACATTTGAATACAAATATAAAGTGATCTATTATCCTTTAACATGCTAAGTAAATGATTAAACATTAAAATATTTTCATTTGTTGTCCATTTTAGAATAGTTATGGTACAAAATCCTATGCGTCGGTGATGTTTAATTATTACTCCTTTCAATTTTTTTATTGAAAAATTGTTATATTCATTGATATTTTACTTTATGTATTTAGGCTCATTTAAATAGTTCGTGAATAAAGTTAACATCATATTAAACCCTATGAAGGAAAACACAATTGCATGTATATTTTACATTTCGGGGGTTAAAATAAATACCGCTGTTATGAAACTTTACTTCAAGCATCACATGAATTTGTAAAGTATTAATGATCGAAAGCTTTTATCTGAAGGTCAAAAGGTTGGTGACATGGATTAGACAATAAACCAGTCTTGTTTCTCCTAGTATAGGCGGGATGACATTATTTAAATTTGTATCAACAATCATGACGAGAAAACATAAGATAAGGTATGAGTATGTTAGCTTAGTGGCTGATAGCGTGTAATTGATGTAGCCAGGACAATTTGGCTGAAGATGTCTAGATCTCATTTGAGGGACATTACTGTTTTTCCACTATTTTTCTGTTTGTATCTTATTTTGCAATGGTAATCGAATAGCTCTGGCTATTAATTCAGTCCAATTGCAAGGAGATATGTTTCTGTTCTTGCGTGCATGTTTGAATTGTGTGTCTGAAGTGTTTCATGATATCATCCCACCAGGCAAAAACAAAACAGTTTAAAACTGGTTGATACACAAATTGAGAGAAATAATATTCTTCCCATCTGCAGCTTTACGTTTACAACTCTATAAACGCGAAAAACATCAGAGTCGATTCTTAATTATTTTCTATATATTGTGAGTGAGTTTGGTTGTTTCTTTGCACCTTCAGGGGCCTTAGAGCTCTTGGTAAGTATGTTCTTATCAGTGATTAACGGCAAGTGGATGATACCAGATGTTCACAAAAATGGGAAAACATGTGGCTAAAAATAATTGATCATATCAACACCCTTGTATAGTCTATAACGATTTCACCAGTACCATTAACATTATACAGCTAAATAATCAACAAAACTATTATCAACGCTCCCTTTGTATTTGACCATCTCTAAATCAATCTAAATTATTTGGTCCATTTTTACGATTTTGATTTCGATTCGGATAACGGTGAGGTCAGTCATACATAACTGTGTCAAACTGTTCAACATAAGCTTCAAGGAATTACCGGCCACAGACTATGCATCCAGGGCCTCAGTGAGGTCCGAAACAGCCTGAATCTGCAAATAAATACCTTATAGTGCCAAAGCTGCGATCCTCACTTGTAAGCCAAGAAGTAAAACTCTCCTTGCCCCACTGATAACATAGTGGAGCAGTTTACTGCGACCTTGTTTGATGTGGTAGCACGTGTAGGAACGCTTTAATTAACATGTATTGACGTGGATACATTCGACATCATCAAAGTAGGTGAGTTTTATTAAAGTTTGATGATGAACAGGTGTTGAGACTATTTGTACAAATAGATGAGAACTAAGGAATACCATGTGTTTAATAAGATATGTTCTCCATAGTTTGACTTTTGAAATGTGTTATAAGAGATTTCGTCCTCTCAGTCACGGTATTCTCCGGCATGACGTGTATGTTCCCAAAAGGTCGTTAAAAAAACCCAACGAATACCCTTCCGCTGCTTAATATATTGACTGGTATTTTGGTTCAGCTTTAGCAAGGATAGATGCAACAGTAGGATTTCGATTTGGATCAAACGATAGATACTTCCGGGAGACTATCATCTGTTCTGGAAGTATGAATATATATTATGAACCACTCAACTAATATTGTCCCTCGAGAGGTAAATTAAATTGTTTTGTAAAACAGACTAGTTTATCGCTTAATCACTTGTCTGGATTAACATATCTAGGTTTGTAAATTTTGATATAGTTCAGCATGAGTGTCGAACTTCAAACCATTATCCCACATGACAAGTCAAAGGAAAGACTTCATTCTTTGATCCATTAGGCATTTGTTACTAAATGTGCTGACCATAGATATAGTATATCTACCTTCAGAGTTTCTGGACAATATGTAAAACATGAAAGCAAAAACCATCTGAAGTTTGCTGAGAAAGCAATATGTGCACGTTGTTCAAGGTTTGAAACAAGGCTATCAATGTTACTGTTGTAGGAATAGAGCTATTTTTGCACAGAACACTGTATTTACAGATCTCATGTATCTGTTGAGGTCTTTGACAAGCAAAAGCCACATCCCTTTGTATTTGTACCCAAATTAAGGCAAATGGCCTGGATACAGAAAAGCATTCTTATTTATTCTTACATGAAAGCGAAAAGAACATTTTCATAATCTTAAGAATCTCAGCTGAATTGTACGATTCGCACTATATCATCCATTCTAAAAGGCATCCATTTTTAGGACAATCGAGGTTGTAGGCTCATTCCCCTTGTTTGGCCAGTTAGTAATTGAACATGGTTAAGTTCAACTTGTCACAAACAATGGTAATCTGCTTCTCCTGCTTTTGCACATCAGTAAAAATCGATTTTGTTGACTTAACACATTCACACATGTCAACTACACAACTATTACACCGTGAAGAAGGGACTATTCTGTCCATGTCTGTAAATATGACCTACCAAATACCACTGTTATCAGTTCATATAACGGGAGGGGTGCTGAGGAGACATGATTGGATAAAATACATCTACTGTTAATGCCTGGTTCCCCTTTATTTGAATCAGTTGAAACTGATCGAAGCTCAATGTCACAATCATGTTCAATGCATGGAGTTATAGTTTTGCTTGGCGCCTGATTTCACAGAAACCAAAAGGCTTAACCAACAGCCACATAAGTTTACTTATTCATTCCTTGTCCTTCATGTTGTCTGTCCATGTAGAGCTTTAAATATTTTAAATATTTCTGTTAGTTTTTTCATTATTTCATTTACCATTTAACCGGTTTAGGTTAACTGAACTAAAACAAGCCAATTCTTATGACCCGAAGTTAAAGTAAGTGGAATAATGCGTGAAATTTAATTTATTTAATCATTTAATTCTTTATTGATCGATTTTTTTTAAACAATTATTTCAACATAAAAGTTCTATTTGGATGTGGATCACAACTGACGAGGAACGCTTCTTTAGCGGCACAATCTCAATCACGTACATTCTCTTCACCCGACCTCTGTTAGTATTATATGTATATTGGTGTTGGGGATTCCTGGGCACAGATGGGGAAAGTTTGGATTGGATGATAATTTCTATCCACTCCTTTCTCAAATGATAGCTCAGAAATATGTATTCCCTTGTGGAACCCTTGTGTCACTCGGTCCCACTTGTATGACTGTCTCGTACATTAAGCCACTGGCTGGAAATTACTCGCAACACTTGCTGCAGCGTGTATCCATGCCGACATAAGAACCTGTTCCAGGAAATGTGTGGACACTATGTCATGCAGCCTAAAACTGTATAGTTTAGGTTAGGTATGTTTAAGGGTTGTGTGTGTGTGTGTGTGTGTGCGCGCGCGCGCGTTTGTGTGTGTGTGTGTGTGTGTGTGTGTGTGTGTGTGTGTGTGTGTGTGTGTGTGTGTGTCTGTGTGTGTGTGTCTGTGTGTGTGTGTGTCTGTGTGGATTCATAAACACATGCTTACGCTATAGTCGGAATCGTCAAATGGAGGAGATATATCTGAGGATTATGGAATGAAATTTGAACCTTCTATTTTTTAGGTTGTGTATTCAAATGGATAATACAATAATACAAAAGATTTCGGTTCTTCTCTTGTGTACATGTTTCAATTAATGGTTTGAAAAAATTCAAGACCTTCAATACGAACCAAAAGATTCTATTTTTGTTGGCTTACATAGATACCTATACTGGATTTTGCACAATTGACTTGCCTTTCCATGTGTTTGTGATGGGTGCCAACGGTAGGGCAGGATACACTCACCTAGCAAACAGATGAAATCATCAATATCTGATAGTGATTCATAAGTACATGCTCATGATATAGTCGGAATCGTACAATGGACTCTGCTTTTTAGGGAAAAGACTTTGTCGCTTTTATTTACGTCATAAATTATTAAACTTTCTTCAAGGGATCAGTCTGTTACCCCATAAGAACATACCGTCTCGATTCCTGCCTCAATGCCCTTTGTCATGCGGGTTAATCATTTGATTTGTTAACTGTCACATTCCCAGTGATATCTAATCTTTATGGTTTTTTTATTTTCTGAAAGACCATGAAGAATAATGTAAACTTATTAACGGTAGGGTCAGGTAACGCAGCCTACTAAATCCAAATAGTTTAAGAAATAAGCTTTTACATTACAAAACACTGTTGATCAACGTGTATTGCAACACTGACAAGTTCCAACAGTTTATTAACTAGAAAGGTTTTCGAGCATTACCACAGCTGAGATGTATTTCTCAACTGACAGTAGAAGTTCGATTGAGGATACAGGTCAAAATCAAATTAAATCCTTTCATCAATTATAACGTTCTTTTCTCTTAAGGAGGGTGTTTTGTTGTGTTGAAATTGAATTCACAGAAACATACTGAAGGATATTGCATTGACAATACATGTGTGTTCGCGGAGGGTCCCTTCCTTTTGCTAGGTTAATGACCTCTTATTGGGTTACAAGATGGTTTTCATGCAGTAACATTATGCCCGATCAAATGTAACTCTCTAGGCTGGAGAACTGCAACCTATAATGTGAAATTATAGAGAGGCCAAGCTGTGAGTTCTTACAGTGACACACCATACACGGTCTTAACAGTTTTTTTATTATGTTATGTCACCGCTTGTCAGCTTGAGGCTGGAGGAAATCCTAAACTGACAAAAGTTCAAGATGATATAGTAGCACAAAAAAACTTTCTAAATAATTCATAGAAATATATATCTAGGATGCATATGAAATACAGGTATTGAAGTGGCCTTTCGAACTATGGTGTTTCGAACGTTATCATTATAACTCTGATATAACACTGATATGCTGTGCGGTTTGTGGTCCAACCTAGTGAGCTGGGTCAACTTGTTCAATGAATTCCCAGCTGGTGCCAGAATATGTTACTGCATGTCAGTAGCGATAGGTCAACTGACAACAGTGTATTTTGTGCACACAATGACGAGGTTATCCCAGAGGTATGTTGCATCGGATTAACTTGTCCTCCGATCTTGCAGAATAGCACTCCAAGGTCAGGCTACATGCTGGGATGTGTTAAAGATTCTATGCTCGCCATTTTCGCGAACTCCCGGTGTCATCACAGATTCTCAGTGGTCCAGAGTGGTTTCATAATTTCCACAGCTATTTGCCCTTTACGCCAAGTGGAATCTGTTTCGCCAGGAAATCTAGGCTGATTATTCTCTTGCATTGACAGTTTATATTTCCAAGGACACAGTAAATGTGCAGACAGACAGACAGACAGACAGACAGACAAATCATTTGCTTTCCCACTAGAGCACTTTGACCAAAGGGGAATGCAGACAGAAAACTACCTGGGCTACCCTCTTCCTCTTTGAGATCTACATATCTCCGTCATTCAGTGGATGAAGTCGTTTTCATTGAATGCTGAGTCCGTCGCGCTGATCTGTCACTTGGAGACTTATCACAGACCAAATTGCATTTACATCTACCTCAAATTAAATTAAATCAAACTTTTGAGACACTCCCCATCGCCTCTTTACCAGTGATGTCATTACCAGTACCAGGGGAATTGGCTAACTGGATAATTAAGTTCAGCTAGGATCACACACCAAGATAAGATGGTCATCTCTGGCTCAGAATGTAAAATGCCACGGCAGTGTTTAGAGGGTATATCCGACAGTACTGGAGATTTCCGTCTTTGAAGGGATATTGGCAGTGGGCGGTTTTGTGCCGGTTCGTATAGTTTAATTAAAGGTATCCTTTAGAATCTGTTCACCATCGAGTTGAATAAATGTTACCATAACGATTCCAGAATCCCTCAGGGCGTCTCAATCAAAAGTCAAGGTCTCAGCTCTAAAAGTTTCATAAAAGAAACCATCGATTGAAAAGATAGATTTTTTAATGAAGATAGCTGTACTTTTCCCAGCATGTCTGGTGACTTCGGTCATAAAGATTTTTCATATAGTGTACATTTCATATATTGCATTTTATTTTTCATTATACAGTGTGTGTTTGTTCGCAGCTGTTACAGAAGATTTGCCATCTGAAATCATTCCAGCAAATGTCTTTAACTGTAAATATTCATTTACAGTCAGAGGGTTTATACAAATGTAAATGATTTAACATTTAAGACTTCTGTGTGCCCTTTCTTGGATATACCCTTTCAGGACAAGACTTTCACCTTCTCGTCTGAAATATATTTTCACAATATTTCTAATGGTACATGTGCCCTTTATTTATTCTTGTGGATTTATCCACTCAAATATTTATTTATCAGATCTACTAGAAACATTGTCATTGCAGTAGATTCCAATTCTTAATACACGTTTTTAATAACACCACTTAAATTATTTTTTGTGTGTCATATTTTATTGATGAGGTAATATGCTTCACTTTAAAAAGAACATGTCAGATTAGCATACGTAACCTGCTACCCTTATATGGCAGGAAATTGTAGGTTGACGTTGACAGGTTAACTTGTACAGAATCGATCTTACCGCGGAATTGCGTTACCGTATTTCTCAATTCAAAACGGCGTCATTTTCAATTACTTCGTAATATTATGATGTCATATCAAAATTACTGAATGTAGCTTCTAATGTCCTCACATAGACTTTTCGATCAATGTACAATGACCTGATCTATGCATGATCAATATAATATTAGTGGTTCTGTTACAACATTGCAACCGTGAAGATCCGGGGTAGAATAGGTCTTCAGCAACCCATGCTTATATTATTGAGGCGAATATGATTGTCGTAAGAGGAGACTAATGGGATCGGGTGGTCAGGCTCGCTGACTTAGTTGATGCATGTCATCGTATCCAAATTGCGTGGATTGATGGTCATGATATCAATCATTGGATTGTCTAGTCCAGACTCGATTATTTACAGACCGCCGTCATATAGCTGGAATATTACTGAGTGCGGCGTTAAACAGCAAACACACACACACACACACACACACACACACACACACACACACACACACACATACACACTATCACAATGCATTCTAACCATATCCAGGTTTAACGAAGGGATAATTACATTATTGTCATTATTATTAATATTATACACTAGATATTTCACAAGGTAATGTTGGGGAAGACTTCACTTCAAGCATCATCAGATTTTGTAAAGTATTTAAAAATGGAAAGAGGTTTTGAGAAGATCTCTTGGTTGATCACGCGGAATAAACAATAAACCAGTCGTGTTTCTCGTCATATAGGCTTATGAAATTATTTCAATTTTAAATTGACGAGAAAACAGAACATGATAAGGCAGAACGATGTGTTCTGATAGACTGATAGAGTGTGCAAGTGTGGTCTAGTCAATTGCCTGAAGATGTCTAGATCTCTAATAATGGTTCTTCCTCAATATTTATTACTTGTCACAATCTGAAGAAGAATGCATTTAATATTGAATTTTCAATTGCAGAGTTTCCCATGTAATGCACATCCAATGATAATGGGTCTGGTGTATTCAGTTCGATCGAAAGATTCTATTTTAACGATATTAAAAACAAATAATGTTTATTCGAAATGTTTAATGTAACATAGCCTCCAATGCATTACTGATGTCTCTGATGCTGACCAAAGCTAAGTGGACACGTTACAATCATAAAGAAAAGCATTCATTGACCATGCAATTTTTTGTGAGTGAGTGACTGAGTGAGTGCTTTGTACGGTTACTCCCCCATAAACGGGAATCATTTGAAGTCGATTCTTACTATTGTTTGTATATTGTGAGTGGGTGAGTGAGTATACGGTTTGTACGTTACAACCTGCATAAACGCGAAAAATAATACCAATGAAATTAATTCTTACTTTTGTGATTTTGGTTTTATTACACCTTCAAGCGCCTTAGACGACTGCACCAATGGTATGTGTTTTCGAGGGATCAAGTGTAAGATGATGATATCAGATGTGCACAAAAAACAACAACATGCGAATATAAATAATCGACCATATCACCTCCCGTGTATAGTCTATAACGATTCTACCAGCACCCTTAACAACATACAGCTCCATTATCAACATAACTACCATCACAATTCCCTTGGCATTTGACCATGTGTAAATCAATTTGAATTATTCAGTCCAAGTCCATTTTCACGATTTTGTGTTCGATTCAGTGTTGCCTCAGGCGCCTCGGTCTGGTCTGAAATAGCCGGAATCTACAAATAATCAACTTTATGGTCTCCAAGCTACGATTCTGCCACTGGTTGTAAGCCACGAAGAAGCATCCCCTTCCTCCACTGATTACATCGTGTAGCAGTTTGAAGCATCGTGTTTAAGGTGGTAGCAAGTACAGAGACACTGTAATTAACACGCATACATTAACATGGATACATTCGACATCATAAAAAGTCGGGGAGTTTAATCAAAGTTGAGGAGGAGGTAGATTAGTTTTACAAATTGATGAGAACTAAGGGGAAACCATATGTTGAGTAAGATATCATGATAGGGTACACCCCAAATTGGCTCGTCAACATTGGTGAACGCTTTAACTTAGGACCCTCTACTGGTACATGATTCAGCTTCAGAAAGGATGGATGCAACCACAGGATTTAGATAGCATGCTTAGGATCAAACCTCCTGGAGACTGAAAGCATGAATGTGTAATGTAATATAGAACCTCCCAACTAATATTGTCCAATGAGAGGTAAATTTAATGTGTTTTGAAAAGCATCTCTCGTAGAAACTTAAAAGACTGGGTTGACATATTTGTTAAGTTTTTATATAGTTCAGCACATAAGAGTCAAGCTTCTAATCTTCTGAAGCAATTTCTTCAATACACTCTTCTGAATGATGACCAATTCCATACTTTGACCTGTACCATGTGGTCCCATGTCTTATCAGGTGAACAATTGACATGCCTGGGCGTGTATTTGTGATGGTGCCACAGGTGGGGAGGGATACATCCACCGTTTCGCGAACATGTACTGCTTGATGGTGATTAATAAACCCATGTTTCTGACATAGTCGGAATCGTACAATGAGCAATGCTTTTAGCAGAGATTTCTCAAGTCAATATTGAAAGGGGTTTTGTCGCTTTTATTGATGATCATGGAATGAAGAGTATTTCTCACTAAATATATTAAATGTACACATCTTATATATCTGTTTAGGACTGCCTCGTGTTTGAAGCCACCACCCGTTGTACTCAATGTAAGGTAAAAGGTCTGGATTCAAACTTGATGCAGATTATGTTTCAGAATGGGATAAAGCATCAAACGTTGGATTAATAGGTTCCCGTTTGTCACACTGATTCAAGTTAGTCTACAGCTGCATGCGTTTACTCATTAATTAAATATGTAAATATCACTCCCGTGATTAGCCTCCAAGTAAAAGTGAAATTAGTTTACTTGATCACAAGCAACTCTAATTTGCTTCTCTTTTGGTTGCACATCGGTAAATACTTATATTGTTGTCTTTATATATCATTCACCTTACAATGCATGCCATTCACAAAATATTAAGTTGGAACAATTGCACAACACAATTGCGATAAAACAAATATTTATAAAATATTATGTATCCTAGATTCAAGATCCATTTCTGTAAATATCAACTGCTAAATGTCACTGCTATGTTTCTATATCAGGTTGGGGCTGTTGATGTAATGCTAAGGGGCACATGCTTCGAGAAAACATATTCACTTTGGGAATGCCAGATTGGATGTTGAGGCCTGATATCCTTTGAGCTGAATCAGAGTTGTATCTCTTAACTTTTTCAGACACCCTTGAAGATCCGGGATAGAATATCCATCCTTGCTTGCAACCCAAGGCGACTATGCTTGTCGTAAAAGGCGACTAACGGGATCGGGTGGTCAAGCTCGCTGACTTGGTTGATGCATGTCATCGATCTCAATTGCATGGATCGATGCTCATGATATTAATCACTGGATTGTCTGATCCAGACTCGATTATTTACAGACCGCCGTCATATAGCTGGAGTATTGCTGAGTGCGGCGTAAAACAACAAACAAACAAACTTAACTTTTTTCTTTTCATCAGGCGACCTATTAACGAAGCTGTCTTAGCTAAGACAAATCTCAGCGACTCACGATTACAATAACGACTGCCATATGAGCTATTCTTGAAGCTATCTTAAACCTTTCGCAACACTTTCTTACTTACGACGAAATCTTAGCTAAGACAGGGAGCAATTTTGTGACGGATGCAAAAAAAGCTGTGTGTTTCCAAATGACGCCATGGATTCTTAAGTGAAATCCCTAGATTAAATACTTATTTATATTTCAAATGTTATATAAGTTGAAAAGATAAACAATTAAACCGCTATTGAATATAAATGTGGATGTTATCATTAAATGATGTAGCCTCATGTTATTATTATGTACAACTGATTAATGAAGGATATTGTTTCAAGGCTAATGTTTCAACCGAAATAAACGAAAAAGGCATGTTGTTTCAAGAAACATTTTGAGAGTGAAAGTGGCAAAAAGTCGGTTTTGTTGTCAAAAATGATACAGTAGACCCATACTGTTGAATCGTTTTCTTCAGAGTGAGTGAGTCTACATATCGTCTTTTGGCCGCCATTGTACTTGTCGTAAGCTCCTAAGACAGGTCCGACCCTGTCTTAATATTCGTCGTAAACATAAGATAACTTGGCACAAAGACAGCTTAGAGAAATAACTTAGCTAAGTTGTTCCCACTATGACACCATCATCTTAGCGCTCAAACAGCTTCGTGAATAGGCCGCAAGCATATTTATCATTTACTAGTTTGGTTTTATTAAATGAACTGAAACATACAGATTTGTACCCGAGGTTAATGGAACTTGAATAATGCGCAAAGGACTTTTGGATACAAACATTCGTTTTTTATTGATCGATATTTCAAAACAATAATTTGAACCTGTATCAGTTTTAGTTGGAGAGGGACCATGATTGACTAGGAACTACTGTTGCACGCCACATTCTAAATAGGTCTTTTAATTGCAAGACGTGTGTACGCCATGTGCACAGTAATGATCTGACGCCCTTTGTTCTCGACTTCAAAATATTTTACACGATGGGCTGCGAGAAGATTTCTGAGATATAAATGGATTCAATGACCTTCATCTTCTAGACCGCTGTCTGTATTGCGAGTCTATTGGTGTTGAGGGACTTCCGGCACAGATGGGGAAAGTTTGGATTGGATGATAATGTCTATTTCCCAACCATTCCTGTCCCTCAATTTGATGGCTCGGAAATATGTATTCCCTTGTGTCACTCGGTCACACTTGTATGACCGTCACGTACATTTAAACCACTGGCTGGAAATTACTCGCAACAGTTGCTACCAATTACAGCGTGTATCCATGCTGATAGAAGAATCTGTTCCTGGATATGTTTGGATCCTCTGTCATGCAGCATTAATCAAATATCTATGTAAATAAAGACAAAAGATCAATTCATGATACTGCAGAAGCATGTCATTGTCAACAACACTGTTCCAAAATACCCTAGAATCCGTGAAACATTAATGGATAACGACTTAAGTTGTTACCCATGAAAGTGTCATTGCTTCATGTTCTTTTCTGTGCCTATCAAATATTCTTGAAGAATCGTGTAATCAAGACTTATGGAGCTGTGAGTTTGTTGAGAAATCTGCATATTTAGGTTTAAGATAGGATACGGTAAGGAATGTGTATGGATTAAGACAGTTCATGATAGTTCAGCACAGCAGGGCTTCAGAAACAGCTGAACATTCAATCAAGAAGTTCTCCAGAAACAAGAAGATCAGAGTTGTCCGTGACCGTTTGTTTGCTTGTTGCTGCTAAATCTGTGTATTCGAGGTTTTAATTTTGTCAGTTTAAATATGGTTTGCATTTTTTGGTTCGAACAATTCAGTTATAGCTCAGCTCAAAGACGAATATAACTACTTATTATGATAACAGTTAAAGCAATGAAGGATGTGTGCTGTATCCCTCACAGGAAGATGTTATCCAGCTGTGTATTCGTAACACATGGCATTTTATCTTTGTAAACATACAGTTGCGTCCATACGATTGTAAAAGTTTGGTATTCACCCTTTTCCTGACTTCGCATATAAGATAAGCGTGGCTGTTTCTGTCCGTCATCTTGCCCCAACATAGTATTTGGTTCAGTTTGTGTTATGCTCTATGTCTTTAGTTCAAATTACCACTTTGTAATTTAATACAAAAATGGCAAAAATGTGCATAGTTCAAGATTTAAGTAAAGATGTAAAATCAAGCTAGAACCACTGACGGACCGAAAGAATATATTCTAACTGCTTCAGTCGATCAATTAAACGAAGGTTGCTTAACTTCTTGCCATTGTACCAGATAACACTGCAGTCTTTCATTTATTGTGTATGTAGCCCGCATTTGTGTGATAATATTTTAAATCCTTTCAAAATATTAACATATTGTGAGACATAATTAAATTTTAAAGAGAGTTATAATGATATTTTTGCAAAACGGTATTTTACATAAGAAAGTGTTCCACATGGTGTGATTGTTTCTTCAAATGCATAATACAAAACATTTGGATTCTTTTATTGTGAACATCTTTCAATCATTGATTCAATCATTCAGTATTTCAAACCTCAAATAACAACCAAAGTAGTTCTATATTGCAGAATTACTGGATGGATTGATTTTATAACCTCATAAATATTTACACTCTTAAGGCTGCATTTTGTTATCCCACACGGGCTTGATTCACTTGTCACTCAGGTGTGACAGGATACGCTTACCTTTTCGCGAACATCTGGTATCTGATAGTGATTCATAAACACATGCTCTTTATGAAGTCGGAATTGTATAGTCTGCTTTATGCAGAGATTTCTATTGGATATTGAAAGGGTTGTGTCGCTTTTTTACATCACAAAACGCTTTTGATCAGTTCCAATAGTTTATTAACAAGAAAAGTTTTCAAACATAGCCACAGCCCAGAGGGATTTGAGCAGTGAACAGAAACTTTGATACATAATGTCATCTTTAACCGACACACTTCCACCTACCAGTAGAAGGTCGATAAAGGATATGGGTCAATACACGAGATACGGGTCCTATTGGGTTCAAAGTTAAAAACTTATCCTCGATCAAAATTAACTCTCTAAGCTGCAGGACAACAACCTACAATATGTTAACAACATAGAGATTAAGGGGGAACTAGCTGATCTTTGATCTATGCATGATCTCGACCTCCAGTAAAAATACAAATTCAACAGTAATCAGCATTTAAAGCCATATGAAACATATTAAATACCATCTTGTTATAATTTGTCATGTGTGTCAACTTGCTCACTGAATCCTCAGGTGTACTGGTCAATGTTATTGCATGCTAGTTAAGATAGGCCAACCAACAATAGTGTATATTGTACACGGGGTCACCTCGGAGGCGTGATGCAGCGGATGAGCTTGTCCTTCGATTGTTAATAGCCTGTTATCTAAGCTCTTTGCTCTCCCACCACAGCACTTTAATGGTAGGTGATAGACTGTTAATAGACTAGCTGGAGCCAAATCCTGGCTACACGCATGGACATTTTTCAAGGACAAAGTTGAGGTGACTGACAATTTCCAGTGCCTAAGATAGAGAACAAGATAATTTGAAAGAACGAGAGTAAGAGAGACACGCACACGAAGAGAGAAAGAGAGAGAGAGAGAGAGAGACACGCACAGAGCAACAGACAGACACGCAGACCTACAGACAGAAAAGAAGAATGGAAGATGGTAGCCTTCTTCGTCATGATTTTAAAGCACAAACAACCTGGCTTCCCTCCAGGTCCCTGTTTTCATGAATATTCTTTTCCAACCTGAAATAGCTGTCGAATTAACTATGAGCGGTGGCGAATCTTTGGGGTTAAAGACTCGACATAACCAACGTTTTATTCCTCAAATGGGCACAATTTGTGAGGCATATGCCATTTCTCGCCTGAAAGTCAACTTTCTCTATAATTGCCCACATCTTTGCAGGTAACTTCAATGTATAAAGTCTTCTTCGTGAAATGCTAACTCCGTCGCGCTGATCTGTCAGTTGGAGACTTCCCATTGAAAAAAAGCAAACTTTTGTGAAACTCGCCGTCGCCTCTTTACTTGTGATGTCATTACCTATGCCAGGGTAGTTGGTTACCTGGGTAATAAACTTCAGTAAGATCACACGCCAAGATAAGATGTTCATCGCTGGCGAAGATTGTAAAACGCCAATGCAGTGTTTAGAGGATATATCCGGCAGTACTTGAGGTATCCGTCTAGGTATTGATATTGAAGTAGGCGATTCTGTGCCTCTTCGTATAGTTGAATGAAAGGTAACCTTTAGAATCTGTTCACCATTGAGTTACTTTAGACATTCGAGAATCCCTTAGTTCGTGACCGCCAAAAGTCAAGGTCTCAGCTCTGATGGATGCATGAAAGAAAAGATTTCTAAATGATGATAACTGTCATTTTCCCAACATCGTGTACACTGTTTTAATCTTATTTCCACTTTTTTCGATTATACTGTGGTTGTTTCTCTGCAGCTGTTTCAGAAGACTGTCATCAGGCAAATGTATATAAATATAAATATTACTTTACAGTCAATTGGTTGATACAAATGTAAATGATAAAATGATTTGAAAACTGGAATTGTACCTCACAGAGGTCAGCCACAGGGAAAGATTGGGCCTTCTGCAGGGAAACTGTTCATATGAATCAGATATAAATGTGTGTTTTGAACTAATAACACTTTGTGAATAGGTGAAGCACAAACTGAACTAAAAGGCGGAGTTTAGGGATTTAGGAAGAGATGAAGATGTAGAGGTAGAGAAATCAAACACGTAAAGAATCTTTTTGGTGACATAAGTTTACTCATTAAGGCCATAAATGTGGAAGTGATCATGTAAACATTTCACAACTGTCAAGTGTAAGAAAGAAACAAATGCCTGTTCAGTGTAACTTTAAATTTGTCATTTCCGTTCGCCTTTATCCTGCCTTTATAACCACTGCATGAAGTGAGTACCGGAGGCTAGGAAACCTCACGATCTATATTCAGCTTTGTGCTTCGCCTAGATGGTCTCTAGTTCAATTAAAAGATGACAAAATGTTATTGATTTAAGGATAAATTCGGCAACAAACGTAGCAGAATGGTCAACATTTATGCAGTTTAGAAGCCCGATACACGAGGGAGTAAAGGTCGACTAAAACAATTTCCTGTTCTTTATGTAATCCTAATTTAGTAATCAACCAGGAGGACTTGATTGACAGATGGATTAAACCAGCTCGAGCTGAGTCACGTGAAACCAACACGTGGAATTCCGTACTTTGAACATGATTTCCACTTTGACGACAGTTTAAACTTCGATGGGCTATCCTCGTGGGGTTTCATCGATTCTATCAACTGATTAAAATCAACGGAAATCTCCATAAGGCATATCAAGTTGATCCAACTTTCTCAAGCCTCGTTAGGTTTTCTCGAATTATGTGTGGGGCGCTATTTCAATCAGCACCCATGACGTTAAACACATTGGCGCAATCATTTTCCTTTGTAGGAATGTACTGAACTGTAACATAAGAATTAATATGTTGTCACTACAGGGTGTTGTTGCCTTGTTGCGGTGCTTGTCAAGGTGACTCACTCCGACCGCTTGTGTTAATACTGATTATAGAAATAATCACATTCCCACCTCCCAAAATGATTAATAATTTAGTAAATATCTTTTGTTAATTGAGAATACTTTCCTTTTCGCATTTGAGACTTACATCTTTGTGCCCTTTCTTATTATTCCTTATTAGACTTTCACCTTCTGGTCTGTAATTTATTTTCACTACATTATTTGCAATTGCACATGTACCATTATTTATTCTTGTAGATTTGCGCACTCGTAAAAAGGCTGTATCAGATCTACCAAAAATAAAGAGTTGATACCCGATTCCAATTATGAATACGCTTGTTTAATAACACCACCCTAATGTGTTTTGTGTCGTATTTTACAACGTAATTACTCAGATGTATCTTTTCCATTCAACAACTGAAATTGAGCTGAGTACTAAATTACAAATATAATGGATTTCAAAGCATGATGGGCTAACTGTACGTTTTGATTGTGTAGACGGTGTCAATGAGCAGTGTGTTCCTAAAACTGAATATCGCATCTTACAGCAGAATAACGTCACCCCATTTCATTCTGTTTCCGAATGATGTCATTTTAAATGACCTCATAATGTCATGACATCATGTTGAAATTCCTGAGTGTAGCTTATGATGTCTACATCTGACCTTATGGCTGCTTATAAACCAGTACAAAAGTTGTGTGTCAACAGGCAGTGCCAAAATAATTGTGGTACAACTCTGTTCCATACCGTTAAGATCCAGGGTAGAATAGGTCTTCAGCAACCCATGCTTGCCGTAAAAGGTGACTATGCTTGTCGTAAGAGGCGACTAACGGGATCGGGTGGTCAGGCTCGATGACTTGGTTGATGCATGTCATCAATCCTAATTGCGTGGATCGATGCTCATGATATCAATCACTGGATTGTCTTGTCCAGATTCGTTTATTTACAAACCGTCGTCATCTTGCTGGAATATTGCTGAGTGCGGCGTAAAACAACAAACCAACCACCCTGACAGGAATGCGTTATCTATCTGTGTGTTCGTAACACTTGGCATTAAATTAAAACAACAAACAAACAAACCATACTGGGCTACAGATGCACATGCGTACTTTTTAACTACGAATGTAAATGACCATGGAGACATATCTACACTTTGAAAGTTTACATTTGTTAAATGTCTTTCTTACTATATATCGTAACCAAAAGCAACATAGTAATTCAGTAAAAGAGAAGTTACCTGATGTTCTTCAGTCACGTAGTAAACAAGATGTGTCGTCTCCATGCTGTGGATATTTCTGAAAAACATTTTGTGTTCTAATAGTTGAGGATGAATTGATGTTACTAAAGGTATATCAAATGTAGATGTGTTTAAAATACTCTGAGTTTTGGAGGAAATTGTATTTTTGTATGTGTTGTTTTATCGATAGGGGCTGATACATTTGAATAAAATTAAACGAAGGTTAGAGTATATTCTTTAAAGAACACTTTAACGTGCTAAGTTAATGATTAAACATTAAAATATTTTAAGCTGTTGACGATTTTAGAATAGTTATGGTACAAGATCCTTTGCGTCGGTTATGTTTAATTATTACTCCTTTCAACTTTTTTATTGAATATATTGCTATATTCATTGATATTTTACTTTATGTATTTAGGCTCATTTGAATAGTTCATGAATAAAGTTAACATCGTATTAAACCCTTTGAAGGAAAACACTATTGCATGTATATTTTACATTTCACAGAGTAATATAAATGTCTTGTTATGAAACTGTACTTCAAGCATCTTGAATTTATAAAGTATTAGTGATCGAAAGAGGTTATCCGAAGGTCAATAGGTTGGTGACACGGAATATACAATATACCAGTCTTGTTTTTCCTAGTATTGGCGGGATGACATTATTTAAACTTGTATCAACAACAATGACGAGATAACATAAGATAAGGTATGAGGATGTTAGCTTAGTGGCCGATAGAGCGTAACTGATGTAGCCAGCCCATTTGGATGAAGATGTCTAGATCTCAAATGATGGACATTATTGTTTATTTATTACTTGTTACAATCGGGAAGGAGAATGTATTTGATATTGAATTTACAATTGCTGTGTTTCCCATGTAATGTACATCCAATGATGATGGGTCTGGTATATTCAGTTTGATCGAAACTTTCTATATGTTAAATACAGCAAAAACGAATAATATTTATTCGACAATGTTTAATGTAACATAGCCTCAAATAACATTTCACACAACTTTTCTCCTTTATATCTACATATTGTGAAAAACTAAAACATGGAACGAGGTACATGTAATCAGAAGATCACGAATAACAAAATTAACAGACCTGTTTCTCCCAATAAAGGCTCAATTGCATTTCTTTAACTTCTATCAACAATATTGACAACGAGAAAACAGAACAAGATAAGGAATAACGACGTGTGCTTCCACCACAGATCAATGCCCAAACTGATGGAGCGTGATAGGTGTTGCCAGTTCCATTTGGCTGAAGGTGTCCAGATCTCCAATGATGGACATTACTGTTTATTTATTACTTGTTACACGTGTTACAATCGGAAAGAGGAATGTATTTAATATTGAATTTTCAATTCCCTTGTTTCCAATTTGACGAATATCTTACGATGATATGTCTGGTATGCTCAGTTCCCTGTAATATTGCACTAACGTTTCTATATGTTAAACACAAAACCCCCACAAATACTGTTTATTCAGCAATGTTTAATGATGATGACCAGAGATAGTTTGGTTTTATTGCATTGCATCAGACGTCTGAGCCGCTGGTAAGTGTTTTCTTGCCACTGATGATATGTAAGATCATGATACCAGATCAAGTCTTTGAATGGCGGGGGTACAGGTGACCCACACGTCTAAGGCGCCGCGATTCGCTGTGCAGAGTTGCGTCCCTTGGGCACGCCAGAAACCTATGATTGTGGGTTCGAATCCCGGTTCGCTCCGAATATGTTTCTAGGTTTGTCAGTACCATATCCGTGCTCGTGGGTTTTATCGAAGTTGTAAACGTTTAAGACCTGCATCACGTTCCTGTGTATGTGCGAATGAGCGAATTATCTGTTAACTTTACAGATCAGCCAGCTTCAATATTATGCCGTTACCTGTTTCTGGGTTTGTCAGAACCATGCCAGTGCTCGTGGGCCTCACCAAGGTGATACCGTTCGTCACTTCGGGCTTTCCTCCCACATTAAGCTGACACGCCGTGATGTAACTGAAAAACTGTTAAAAGCGGCGTTAAACCCAACTCACTCACTCACTTTGAATGGCATTTAGAAGTGATACATTATACACCCGATGAAAGGGTATGTATATACTCCGAAACGTTGTGTTTCTCATAAGAAAGAAGTTGACATCCACAAATTCCCCATCATATGACACAGATGTGAAAAAAATCATGTGGATATAAATAATTGACCATATGACGTTCCGTGATAAAATAAAACGATTTGCCAGCACCAGTAATTATATATAGCTCAATAATCAACATAACTACTGTCAAAACTACCTCGGTATTTGACCATCTCTCTTAATCAAATGTAATTATTCAGTCCAAGTCGATTTTTACGATGTTGTTTTCGATTCGGATACCGGTGAGGTCAAGCATCTATAACTATGTAAAACTATTCAACAAATTAAAGCATCTTGGAATTGTCGGCCATAGAGACCACAAGTTGGATTCGACACTTCTGTCAGGCCTGACATAGCCGGAATCTAGAAATAATCAATCTTATGGTCTCCAAACTACAATCCTGCCGCGATTTCAGTTGTAGGCCAAGAAGTAAAACTTGGCTTCCTCCACTGAATACAACGTGTAACAGTTTAATGTGGCTGTCTTTGATGTTTTCAGTTTTATGATAAACATGCGATAAGATCATTTTTATGAATAAATGAGTGATTTAGTTAAGTTTAACACCGTTTTTAACGGTATTCCAGTTATATCACAGAGTGTCAGCTTAATGTGGGATGAAAGCCCGAAGTGATGCAGGTCTCAGACGTTTACCACTTCGGTGAAACCCACGAGCACGGGTATGGTGCTGACAAAACCTAGAAACATAATCGTGGCGAACAGGGATTCGAACCCACAATCATAGGTTTCTGGCGTGCCCAAGGGACGCAACTGTGCACAGCAAATCGCGGCGCTAGACGACTGAGCCACCCGTGCCCCATGAATAAATGAGAACAAAGGAAAACCATATATTTAATAAACCATTACCACTATAGTAGGTCTTTTGAAATTTGTTGTAAGATATTTTGTCCACGTGGCATGTTAAAACAATGTTTGTGAAAAAAATAAAGAAGCAAATAAATACAAGGCTCACAACGTGTTAAGACAACCCAGTATGTGCATGAAACAGGGGTGTGTTGCACGTGTAATATATGTGTCAGAGACTAAATATATCACGGGAGTGAGTAGAGGTACACCAGGAATTGGTTTCACTCATTGTCACCATGGGGATTCGAACCCGGGGCCTGGGCATGACGAGCGAACGCCTTACCTAAGGCAACCCTATAGCCCCTTTATATATTGATTAGTATATGGTTCAGCTTTGGATAGATGCAACCACAGGATTTAGATTCCATACTGGGGCAAAACGAAAGTAACTGCCTGGGACTATCATTTGTCCTGAAAGCGTGAATGTGTTGTAATATGGAACCTCCCAACTAAAATCTTTCGTAAAAATAAAATGTTTGACGATAGAATAGATTATGCCTAAAGGAGCTTGCATTGATTACCATATTTAGATTTGTTTAGTTTTCTATGGTTAGGCATTAGGGTCCAACTTCCGCTCTATAATATAAAAGCTACTAAACCCTTTCAAGATTAATAAAAAAATCTCTGTCAAAAACAGAGTCGATTGTACGATTCCTACTATATTTTGTGGTCATGAATCACTATCGCGGTGTTCGCGAAAAAGTGAGTCTTTCCTGCCCCACCATTGGCACCCATCGAAAACACATGGAAAGCCAAGTCAATGTTCACCTGAAAAAAAAACCCGGGAACATGTGGTATTATATATATCCCACATCTTTGGAGGCCAACTTCAGTGGATGAAGCCTCCGTCATTGAAGACTGACTCCGTCGCGCTGATCTGTCAGTTGGGGACAGACGAAATCCCACAGACGAAATGACATTTACATCTATCTCAAATTATATCAAATTAAATTTTTGACACGTTCCCTGTCGTCCCTTTACTTGTTCCAGGGGAATTGCTGATTGGATAATTAAGTATCAGATATGGTCACACACCAGGATAAGATGGTCATCGCTGGCTCAGATTGTAAGTGTTGACAGGATACATTCAGCAGTACTCGAGGTTTCCGTCTTTGAAGTGGTATTGGTAGTAGGCTGTTTTGTGTATGTTCGTCAAGTTTAATTAAAGGTAACCTATACAATTTGTTCACCATCGAGTTGAAGAATGTTACCATACGGATTCCAAACTCCTTTGGAGCATCTTATAAAAAATCAAGGTCTCAGCTCTGACAGATAAAGACAGTAAAAACATTTGGGTAAGTATCATGTGGTTACAGTTTCTCTTAAAATTCGAAAAACGTCCACCATTTTCACTTATAACAGCCATATGTGGGAATTTGATCATGTTAGAAGACCACAATTTCCACGTGTACAAAGAAGAAATGCAAGTTTATTGGAACTTTAATATTTGTCACTTCCAGTCGGCACAACAAGCGCTCTGAACCAGTCTTGTTCTTCGTAACCACTGTATAAAATGAATGCCGGAGGCTAGGAAACACCTGAGCCTATATTCAGCTTTGTTTTTCCCTGGATTGACACAAGTTCAATTACAAGATGACAAATATGTTATTGATTCAAGGATAAATTCGGCAACAAACGTACCAGAATGATCAACATTTATGCAGTTTAGACGCCCGATACACGAGGGAGTAAAGGTCGACTAAAACAATTTCCTGTTCTTTATGTAATCCGAATTTAGTAATCGACCAGGAGTACCTGATTGACAGATGGATTAAACCAGCTCGAGCTGAGTCACGTGAAATCAACACGTGGAATTCCGTACTTTAAACCTGATTTCCACTTTTATGACAGTTTAAACTTCAATAGGCTTCCCTCTTGGGGTTTCATCGATTCTATCAACTGATTAAAATCTCCGTCAGGCATAACCAGTTGATCCCACTTTGTCAAGCCCCGTTAGGTTTTCTCGAATTATATGTGGTGCGCTATTTCAATCAGCACCCATGGCGTTAAACACAATGGCGCAATCATTGTCCTTTGTAGAAATGTATTGAACTGTAACTTTAGAATTAATATGATGTCACTATAGGGTGTTGCTGCCTTGTTACGGAGTTCGTCAAGGTGACTCACTCCCACCGCTTGTATTAACACTAATTATAAAAATAATCACGTTCGCTCCTACCAAATGATGTATTTTGAAAACAATAGTAAACATCTATTGTCAACCCGAGAGTACATTTCTTTTCACTTTTAGTTCTAGCTTGTGTGTGCCCTTCCATGAATTATACCCCTTCAGGATAAGACTGTCACCATCTCGTCTTTAATATATTTTCACAATATTATTTCTATTTGTACATGTGTCATCATTTCGTCTTGTGGATGTAGTCAAGCAATATGTTGTGCCAGATCTACTTGATAATTTATCATTGTAATATATACTCGATTCCAATTTTGAATATACTTCTATAATAACATCACCCTAGTGCGTTTTGTGTCGTATTTCCCAATTTAATTATTCAGAAATATTTTTTCTATTTATCAACTGAAATTGAAGTGACTAGTAAATAACAAATATAATGGATCTCACAGAATGTTTGATGTATGATGTGTTGTTGTTTTGAGTTGAAATTTATTCTAAACATCGTATCTGTTCTATTATGTTCTATGGTGCTATAATATGATGGAGCAACTGTGCTTTTGTCGGGGGTGTCGGGGGCACGGGTGGCCCAGTCGTCTAAGGCGCCGCGACTCGCTGTGCACACTTGCGTCCCTTGGACACTCCAGAAATCTATGATTGTGAGTTCGAATCTCGGTTCGCCCCGATAATGTTTCTAGGTTTGTCAGCACCATACCCGTGCTCGTGGGTTTCACCGAAGTGGTAAACGTCTGAGACCTGCATCACTTCGGGTTTTCCTCCCACATTAAGCTGACACGCCGTGATATAACTGGAATATTGTTAAAAGTGGTGTTAAACTCAACTCACACACTTGTAGACGGCGTCAATGAGCAATGTGTTCCTGAAACCGCATATCGGTGATGGTATATGTCTCACTGTCAGGTCATTATACGTTCTAGCTACCCTCGGGGACCGATTCCGTGGCCTAGTGGTTGAGCGTCTGTCCGGAGAATGGAAGGTCGGGGTTCGATCCCCGGCCTCATCATAACAAAAGCCGTTAAAAGATGGTACTTGTTCTTACCCTGTCTGCTCGGCATTAAGGGGCTAAAAACAAGGACTGGTCGGTTCGGAGTCAGTATACTGTGTCTGAGTGGGGTATTCATGTTAAACTGCGGCATGGTATCTCAGTGGGCTAGCACTATAAATCGGCATCAGTCCGGACTAGTACAAGCACACACACACACACACACACACACACACACACACACACACACACACACACACACACACACACACACACACACACACACACACACACACACACACACACACACACACACACACACACACACACACACACACACACACACACACACACACACACGTGCATGTACCCCATTTCACCTCACCACCAACTGAGTAGAATCAGGATGCATGGTCAAACAGGACTGATTTGACACAGCTGGACACATCTGGCCGATTAGTGAAGAGCCATCTTGACCAATAGTGTTATTGAGCAAGATGAATGAGTTTCTACTAAGAAACAAGGGTCGATCGCTTCTAATGGATTCGTCGCTATATATCTGCAATAATCTTGAACGCGACGTTAAACTCCATTTCACCTCACCTTATTATACACTGCGTGGTATAAATCGTCCAGATAGGTGGGTTTTCCGGACGAAAGGGGATCAAGTCTTAAGAAAAAAACTGTTCTGCACCGTTCCCTTTCCACCATCGCATTGTGTACTTTCATTACTAAATTGTGAGTGAATGGGGTGGTCAGGCCCGCTGTCTTTGTTGATACATATGTCATCGTATCCCAATTGAGTAGATCGATGCACTCAACTGGATTGTTTGGTCCAGACTCGATTATTTACAGGCCAGCGTCCTGTAGCTGGAATATTGCTGATTGCAGCGTTAAACGACCAGCAAAACAAAAAGATTTGGGTGAGTGGGTGACTAAATCTGACGCCGCAACACGACCAGGAAACCAATGACTGAAAGTATGAGCACAAAGCTCTCCGCCACCGAAACATTCCACGCGATCTACAGAGTCACAGAACCTGATCGCCCGATCTCCTTTCATCGGACCCTGCGACAAGTATTGGATACTGGGGACCTAGTCTTCACTGGAATCTCGATGCGTTTGTCCTTATGGAATTTTGACGTATGTAGTACTCCAAAACGCAATCTTCTAATTCAGTAGGAGTGAATTAATCTAGCATTGTGCAAAGGCTATCCACTTAATCATTTGTATCAAAGTGTTATATATTATTTCTGCGAATTCAATTCAATTCCCTTCTCGACCGCACAAAGATACATGGAGATGATGAATGGTGTTGTTGGGTCCTCCGTCGAGAGTATCAGTGGCAAATAACAAAAAGCTCTTGATTGATCAGTGTTTTAATGCTGAAAACATATTTGATTTTTCAGTCTATTTTTTTGGAAACTACAGGATGCGATACACATTCTCCTACACTGAATGAAATTATTTTGAATGAAAAGATTCCGTATCAAAAAAGCTTTTCTTATCTGTGACTTGAGATGAACCTTTCAGTCTGGTCTAAAGAAATTAATAAAAATTCTTTTCCAGGATATATATTTTATATTCGTATATCAGTCAAAAAAGTCCAAGCAAATTGAACCAAGGACCACTTTAAGAACTTTCCCTTACGATTGATGTTCGTTTGAGTTTCACGCCGACCTCATCAATATCCCAGCTATAAGACGGCGCTCTGTAAACAGTAAAGTCTGGACGAGACAATCCAGCGATTGACATCATGAGCATCGATCTACGCAATTGGAATACGATGACATGCATCAACAAGTCAGCAAGTCTGACCACCCGATCCCGTTAGTCGCCTCATACGGCAAGCTTGGGTTGCTGAAGACCTATTCTAACCTGGATCACAATGGTATGGTAAACAATAAATATAAGGTGCATTCACAATACCAACGTTGGCGTTTCATCTGGAGGAGCTAACCACTTTAGTGGTTCCGGGAGAGTAGATAATTTTGGGCAGCTACATTTGCAAAAAAACCCAACAACCTGGAACAAAGTATTTTTGTGAAGCAGACAATCAAATTTGTATTTATATGTCTGAATCATAATTGTTTTGCGATAAATCCTAGCCCACCGAATCAAATCGTCGGTCCCTAAAGATAGTTCCCAACAAGAAGAATTGATTCTATTGTCATATCAAGGATTTGATGAAATAAAAAACTGTCAAGGTTGTCTGAGAGAAAACACTTAAAAGGTTAACCAAGATCGTACATCAACCATAATAAGATAAAAACCAAACTCTCGCAAATATGTTTTGACCACCATCCCGAAACCATTAAGAAAACAATTCTTTATTTTTTCAATTATCTAAAATCGTTTGACAATAAAATTTAACTACAAAAGGCATCAGATGAAACTTCTGGCGTTGCTGACGAAGAAACTCGAAATCGTGTTTCCTCTGATTAAATTAGAGGTCTTGTTCTGAGTATTGATGTTTGCGTCAGAGGATATAAATCAAATGAGGCCAAAATGTAATCTGAATTTTCCGGTTAATTACCAACATATAATCTGAAACATCATGAAAAAGTAATGTGCTCGACGAGACGTTTTTGCAATAATGAGAAGAATAATGATTTAACCTATAATTGCCTGCTCCTATATACCTTAGATATATGTTATATGATACGTAAGTACACACCTGGGGATCATGGTATTCTGGAAGTTTTAATGCGATGATGTCTTTGCCATGGCTGTATGCATGGAAGCAGTCATACAGCTGGTCAGAGCTTGGCTGGTGCAGTGGCTTCGTTGAACAATTGGGAAGACGCTTCCGCCTTTGAGTGTGCGAGTGAGTGTGGGTGAGTGGGTGAATGTGTAGTGTGTGGGGGGTGAGTGGGTGAATGTGTAGTGTGTGGGGGTGAGTGGGTGAATGTGTAGTGTGTGGGGGTGAGTGGGTGAATGTGTAGTGTGTGGGGGTGAGTGGGTGATTGTGTAGTGTGTGGGGGTGAGTGGGTGAATGTGTAGTGTGTGGGGGTGAGTGGGTGAATGTGTAGTGTGTGGGGGTGAGTGGGTGAATGTGTAGTGTAGTATGTGGGGGTGAGTGGGTGAATGTGTAGTGTGTGGGGGTGAGTGGGTGAATGTGTAGTGAGTGTGGGTGAGTGGGTGAATGTGTAGTGTGTGGGGGTGAGTGGGTGAATGTGTAGTGTGTGGGGGTGAGTGGGTGAATGGGTAGTGTGTGGGGGTGAGTGGGTGAATGTGTAGTGTGTGGGGGTGAGTGGGTGAATGTGTAGTGTGTGGGGGTGAGTGGGTGAATGTGTAGTGTGTGGGGGTGAGTGGGTGAATGGGTAGTGTGTGGGGGTGAGTGGGTGAATGGGTAGTGTGTGGGGGTGAGTGGGTGAATGTGTAGTGTGTGGGGGTGAGTGGGTGAATGTGTAGTATGTGGGGGTGAGTGGGTGAATGTGTAGTGTGTGGGGGTGAGTGGGTGAATGTGTAGTGTGTGGGGGTGAGTGAATGAATGTGTAGTGTGTGGGGATGAGTGGGTGAATGTGTAGTGTGTGGGGGTGAGTGGGTGAATGTGTAGTGTGTGGGGGTGAGTGGGTGAATGTGTAGTGTAGTGTGTGGGGGTGAGTGGGTGAATGTGTAGTGTGTGGGGGTGAGTGGGTGAATGTGTAGTGTGTGGGGGTGAGTGGGTGAATGTGTAGTATGTGGGGGTGAGTGGGTGAATGTGAAGTGTAGTGTGTGGGGGTGAGTGGGTGAATGTGTAGTATGTGGGGATGAGTGGGTGAATGTGTAGTGTGTGGGGGTGAGTGGGTGATTGTGTAGTGTGTGGGGATGAGTGGGTGAATGTGTAGTATGTGGGGATGAGTGGGTGAATGTGAAGTGTAGTGTGTGGGGGTGAGTGGGTGAATGTGTAGTGTGTGGGGATGAGTGGGTGAATGTGTAGTGTGTGGGGGTGAGTGGGTGATTGTGTAGTGTGTGGGGGTGAGTGGGTGAATGTGTAGTGCAGTGTGTAGGGGTGAGTGGGTGAATGTGTAGTGTGTGGGGGTGAGTGGGTGAATGTGTAGTGTGTGGGGGTGAGTGGGTGAATGTGTAGTGTGTGGGGGTGAGTGGGTGAATGTGTAGTGTGTGGGGGTGAGTGGGTGAATGTGTAGTGTGTGGGGGTGAGTGGGGGAATGTGTAGTGTGTGGGGGTGAGTGGGTGAATGTGTAGGGTGTGGGGGTGAGTGGGTGATTGTGTAGTGTGTGGGGGTGAGTGGGTGAATGTGTAGTGTGTGGGGGTGAGTGGGTGAATGTGTAGTGTGTGGGGGTGAGTGGGTGAATGTGTAGTGTAGTGTGTGGGGGTGAGTGGGTGAATGTGTAGTGTGTGGGGGTGAGTGGGTGAATGTGTAGTGAGTGTGGGTGAGTGGGTGAATGTGTAGTGTGTGGGGGTGAGTGGGTGAATGTGTAGTGTGTGGGGGTGAGTGGGTGAATGTGTAGTGTGTGGGGGTGAGTGGGTGAATGTGTAGTGTGTGGGGGTGAGTGGGTGAATGTGTAGTGTGTGGGGGTGAGTGGGTGAATGTGTAGTGTGTGGGGGTGAGTGGGTGAATGTGTAGTGTGTGGGGGTGAGTGGGTGAATGTGTAGTATGTGGGGGTGAGTGGGTGAATGTGTAGTGTGTGGGGGTGAGTGGGTGAATGTGTAGTGTAGTGTGTGGGGGTGAGTGGGTGAATGTGTAGTGTGTGGGGGTGAGTGGGTGAATGTGTAGTATGTGGGGGTGAGTGGGTGAATGTGAAGTGTAGTGTGTGGGGGTGAGTGGGTGAATGTGTAGTGTGTGGGGGTGAGTGGGTGAATGTGTAGTGTGTGGGGGTGAGTGGGTGAATGTGTAGTGTGTGGGGGTGAGTGGGTGAATGTGTAGTGCAGTGTGTGGGGGTGAGTGGGTGAATGTGTAGTGTGTGGGGGTGAGTGGGTGAATGTGTAGTATGTGGGGGTGAGTGGGTGAATGTGTAGTGTGTGGGGATGAGTGGGTGAATGTGTAGTGTGTTGTGTGGGGGTGAGTGGGTGAATGTGTAGTGTGTGGGGGTGAGTGGGTGAATGTGTAGTGTGTGGGGGTGAGTGGGTGAATGTGTAGTGTGTGGGGGTGAGTGGGTGAATGTGTAATGTAGTGTGTGGGGGTGAGTGGGTGAATGTGTAGTGTGTGGGGGTGAGTGGGTGAATGTGTAGTGTGTGGGGGTGAGTGGGTGAATGTGTAGTGTGTGGGGGTGAGTGGGTGAATGTGTAGTGTGTGGGGGTGAGTGGGTGAATGTGTAGTGTGTGGGGGTGAGTGGGTGATTGTGTAGTGTGTGGGGGTGAGTGGGTGAATGTGTAGTGTGTGGGGGTGAGTGGGTGAATGTGTAGTGTGTGGGGGTGAGTGGGTGAATGTGTAGTGTAGTGTGTGGGGGTGAGTGGGTGAATGTGTAGTGTGTGGGGGTGAGTGGGTGAATGTGTAGTGAGTGTGGGTGAGTGGGTGAATGTGTAGTGTGTGGGGGTGAGTGGGTGAATGTGTAGTATGTGGGGGTGAGTGGGTGAATGTGTAGTGTGTGGGGGTGAGTGGGTGAATGTGTAGTGTGTGGGGGTGAGTGAATGAATGTGTAGTGTGTGGGGGTGAGTGGGTGAATGTGTAGTGTGTGGGGGTGAGTGGGTGAATGTGTAGTGTGTGGGGGTGAGTGGGTGAATGTGTAGTGTAGTGTGTGGGGGTGAGTGGGTGAATGTGTAGTGTGTGGGGGTGAGTGGGTGAATGTGTAGTGTGTGGGGGTGAGTGGGTGAATGTGTAGTGTGTGGGGGTGAGTGGGTGAATGTGTAGTGTTTCGGGGTGAGTGGGTGAATGTGTAGTGTAGTGTGTGGGGGTTAGTGGGTGAATGTGTAGTGTAGTGTGTGGGGGTGAGTGGGTGAATGTGTAGTGTGTGGGGGTGAGTGGGTGAATGTGTAGTGTGTGGGGGTGAGTGGGTGAATGTGTAGTGTGTGGGGGTGAGTGAATGAATGTGTAGTGTGTGGGGGTGAGTGGGTGAATGTGTAGTGTGTGGGGGTGAGTGGGTGAATGTGTAGTATGTGGGGATGAGTGGGTGAATGTGTAGTGTGTGGGGGTGAGTGGGTGAATGTGTAGGGTGTGGGGGTGAGTGGGTGAATGTGTAGTGTGTGGGGGTGAATGGGTGAATGTGTAGTGTGTGGGGGTGAGTGGGTGAATGTGTAGTGTAGTGTGTGGGGGTGAGTGGGTGAATGTGTAGTGTAGTGTGTGGGGGTGAGTGGGTGAATGTGTAGTGTGTGGGGGTGAGTGGGTGAATGTGTAGTGTGTGGGGGTGAGTGGGTGAATGTGTAGTGTTTGGGGGTGAGTGAATGAATGGGTAGTGTGTGGGGGTGAGTGGGTGAATGTGTAGTGTGTGTGGGGGGGGGGGTGAGGGGAGGTGGGTGGGGGGGGGGTGAATGTGTAGTGTATTGGAGTGAGTGGGTGAATGTGTGAGTGGGTGAGTGTTTGATTGGGTGAATGCGTGAGTAGGTGTATGCGTGAGTGGGTGTGTGATTTGGTGGGTGGACGGGCGGACGGATGGGCGAACTAATGAATTGGGTTTGACGCCAGGAATTATAAGGGTATGTTGGTTGGTTGGTTGGTTGGCTGGTTGGTTGGTTGTTTAACGCTGCACTCAGCAATATTCCAGCTATATGACGGCAGTCTGTAAATAATCGAGTCTGGACCAGACAATCTAGTGATTGACATCATGAGCATCGATCCACGCAATTGGGATCGATGACATCTATCAAACAAGTCAGCGAGCCTGACCACCCGATCCCGTTAGTCGCCTCTTACGACAAGCATGGCTCGCTGAAGACTTATTCTACCCAGGATCTTCACGGGTATGTGCGCGTATGGCAAAATACTTAGGTATTTACCACATCATTGCTGCCATAATTTTGTTTTAAATTGTTAAGGGATTATATAGCCTCCATTACCTACATTACTAGTCTTTAACGTTATTGCTCTGATTTGCATTGGGGTACATACGATATTAAAACAAAATACAGTCACCCACTTCTTTTATAACGACAGGGTGTTTGCCCGGAGAGCGGAAGTTCGTTGGTTCGGTGTTAAAAAATGGTACTTGTTGTTGCCCTGTCTGGCGCTCGTCATTAAGGGGCTAAAACAAGGACTGGTCGGCTCTGAGTCAGTATACTGTGTCTGAGTACACACACACGTACATGCACGTCGCTATATAAGTGCAATATTCTTGGACACGACGTTAAACCCCATTTCACCTCACCTCACTACTAATCTTCACCAGTAACGACAGTTTAACGTAAGGACGTAAAAATAAAACGTTTCAGATAAAAATATAAAATAGAGATTCCTGAAATAGCATATATACCCTTTTCATCTTTGTTTTATGCTTATATTCGTATTTCATTTTTATACATAATTATACCAGCCTTCAGACTGAGACATAGGGTTAGCAAAACATCCTGACTGACTTCTTTTAATTGGCTCTTTTCAAAGCTTAAAATCTCGTTAAGGCAGATGGTGACTTGTGAGTGAGTGGGTGAGTGAGTGAGTGAGTGAGCGGGTGAGTAAGTATGGTTAGACGCCCTTTTAGCAATATGCCAGTAATATCACAGCAGGGGACACCTGAAATGGGTTTCAAACATCGTACCCATCTGTGGAATCGAACTGGGCCTTCTACCTGAGAAGCGAACGCTTTAACCACTAGGCTATATAGGTACACCGCATTCACAAACTACACATACTAAATGAAGCTACACCTTCACAATTCTACCAGACTTGATACTGATTCAAGCGTTATACATCCTGCATCCTGTATTTCACCGACCATGTAAATGTTCTGCGATAAAGTGAGTGAGTGAGTATGGTTTTACGCCGCTTTTAGCAATGTTCCAGCAATATCACGGCGGGGGACACCAGAAATGGGCTTCACACATTGTACCCTTGTCGGGAATCGAACCCGGGTCTTCGGCGTGATGAGCGAACGCTTTAACCACTAGGCTACCCGACCGCCCCTTCTGCGATAAAAATAAGTTGTATAGCTACCAGGATCAGCAAATATCTCTGCCAAATACGGCACCTCGTCAATACAAATCCTCTGCTACATGAACCAGTAAAATGCTATAGGTTTCAGGTGTGTCTAAAACCTGAACAGGATTGCGGACGGAGAGTCTCTGTAATATTTCTCTGGATAATAGTGTTCTAACCGTGCAGAGTGATATTCTTATACTTTACTGACTTTACTTTACTTTACATCATATCATATTATTACTTGATCTCAGATCAATATCAAAATTCCTATCCGAAAGTGAAGTTGATGCGTCACTGATAAAAATAACGCACCACCTATAATTCCAGAAAATTCAATGAGCCTTGAGAATATCGGGTGTAGTTTTTTGTATGCTTGATGGAGATTTCCTTTGATTTTAATCATTTGATAAAGGTCGATGAAACCCTACGAGGATAGCATAGCGAATTTTAAAGAGTCTTAATTATCGAAAACGGCTTCAAAGTATGGTGCTGCACGTGCTGGTATCACGTGATTGAGCTCGAGCTCACTCAACCCAACTGTCAATCAACTCGGACTTCTTGTCCATTGCACAATTAGGATTGAAAAACAGAAAACGAACTTGCAAGTGTCGACCACCGCCACCTGCTGCACGTGATTATTCTCTATTGCATGTCATCGTGCTCTACTATTGGATATATGTATTTAAGAACATAAAAAAGTAGCATTGCAGTTAACTTGGTTTGGCTTTATTTACTCCCCAGTCCCTGTTACTACCATACCACACACCGACACATATGCACACATTCATGCACATAATTGCGCATACACACATACCCGGCCGCGTCATAACCATAGGGGCAGTGGGGTAGCCTTGTGGTTAAAACGTTAGCTCGTCAGGCCGAACACCCACGTTCGATACCTTACGTGGGTACAATGTGTGAAGCCCATTTCTGGTGTCCCCCGTGATGTTGCTGGAATTTTGCTAAAAGCGGCGTAAAACCATACTAAGATACCATGCCGCAGTTTGATACGCATACCCCACCCAGACACAGTATACTGACTCCGAGCCGACCAGTTTTTGTTATATAATTCTTACACGCATCATCTATTAACGAGCCCCGACATAGCACTATTATAACTATTACAAGCAGACAAATACGCACACGCACACGCACATTCACACCCACACGCACATGCACACACGTATACACACGTCGATGTTTAAGTGCAATAATGTCTCACCTTACCACTCCTCACCTCACCTCATCACACCTCACCTCACCTCACCTCACCTCACCTCATAGGTTCAAGCACCCACAGTCATAAATCCTTTAAACCTTCAGTATTCCTGGTCAAGGTGACAAAACCGTTGACGCTGCATAGAACCAGGACATACTCAGGATACAGCTCTTTCTCAAGGAATAAACGGGTGCACATTCCCTGCCCGACTACTAACATAAGACCCGTGAAGATCCGGGGTAGAATAGGTCGTCAGCAACCCATGCTTGCCGTAGAAGGTGACAATACTTGTAAGAGGCGACTAACGGGATCGGGCGGTCAGGCTCACTGACTTGGTTGATGCATGTTATCGTATCACAATTGCGTGGATCGATGCTCAGGATGTCAGTCATTGGATTGTCTGGTCGATTATTTAAGTCTCTGAACGGTTGAAGGGCGGATAGATTCATGTGTATTTGTGTGGAGTAATATTACATTATGTTTTCTTTATTTCAGAAGAATCCCAGTGTTGTCCCCATCATACGATCTGCATGCTGTGTGTGTTTCTGTCTTTTCATTCCTTGAACCATTTACCATATCCGTGAAAATCCGGGGAAGAATGGGTCTTCAGAAAACCATGCTTGCCGTAAAGGTCGTAAAAGGTGACTAACGGGATCAGGTGGTCAGGCTCACGACTTGGTTGATGCATCGTTTCCCAATTGCGTAGATCGGTGCTCATGATGTCAATCACTGGATTGTCCGGTCCAGACTCGATTATTTATAGACCGCCGTCATATTGCTGGAATATTGCTGAGTGCGGCGTTAAACAAACCATTTACCAGCCATTGAGAGGCCGACATATGTAGAGCAACACGACCCTGTTGGGACGCAACATAATTACAGTCTCAACTTCCACAATTTTTCAGAAAGGCAATTATTTTGTAAAAATAGTCTTACCGCCTGTTCATCATAAAATTTTGATAAACTCACCGACTTTTGCTGATGCTGAATGTATCCATGTATCTATATGTTACTTACAGCATCCTTGCACGTGCTACCAACATCAAAGACGACCACATTAAACTGCTACAAGATGTAATCAGTGGAAGAAGGGGAGTTTTACTTCTTGGCTACGACTGAGACTAGCTGCAGGATTGTAGCGGCAGACCATAAAGTTGATTATTTGTAGATTCCGGCTATTTCAGACCTGGCCAAGGCGCCAGTTACAACACATAGTCTCTGTGGCCAGTACTTCCAGCATGTTGAAAGTGCGCATGCGTGGTTTCCGTTATAGGCGTCTGAACTCATTTATTTAAAAAGTGCTTCCATAAAACCTGACTGCATCATTAAATATGATTTAGAAAGATAATTAAATACCAAGGGAGGTTTGATGTTTGATGGTGCTGGTGAATTCATTATGGAGGATGGCAGGGGATGGAACATTGTCAGTTATTCATATCCACGTTGATCCCTTTTTGTGAGCACCTGGTGTTGCAGCTACGTTATATTTAAGTAGCTGTCTTAACACGCGTGTGTCTGAGATGTTATCACGATCAGTGACTTTTTTGTGTGTGTTTTTTACAGTTCTGAGGGAAATGCAAAGGGTGTGGCATCCGACACCATTCTTGCATGTAATATTTATAATCCAGATACTCTGTCTGATATTTCCCCATAAATACTCAATATCTGTATGTAAATGAAAATGAGGTTACGGAATTTACGAGCACACGCCTTGAGCTTATACCCATTGATAGGTGCGTGGACATGGTATCATCTATTCTCATTTCATTGTACATTTCAAGACATAAACATGTATGTGTGTATGTATGTACATAAATTTGAAGGGTATTGGCTTATTTTCAAGTACCTTTCTTGATTGTAGTGAGTGGGTATGGTTTTACGCCGGGTCTTCGGCGTGACGAGCCAACGCTTTAACCACTAGGCTACCCCACCGCCCCAATAAGGAATGAATGTTATCCGATCTGGGTGGCTTTTTATAGGGCAAGAAATGGGGGAACGCATGTGTATTTCAATTTGCACGAAACTCGCGTGCATCGGGTTACCATGGCCATTGCCGTGATGCGTTTGGGCGATCGGTTTCATTGTCATCTGCTTTGTTTTTTTAGCATCAAATTTCATTTTTTCCGGACAAGGTAATGTTAAATTTAAGAAACTTTGACAAAAATTACCCAGATATTTAAATGACAACTTTTCATGCAATGTTACTTGGGATGACGTTTCCTTTGCGGTTCAGTATATAGTCTACCTCGGATCTTCACGGGTCCATAGTTTAAGGAACATCGATGATCTGATATCGTTAAAAACGGGTCAAGTAGCCATCTTCCTTCCACTGGTTTACCCATCAGAACTATAGGAACAAACGACACAACTGACACCGCCGCACCTGTCTCGTATTTAGATCTGTGAATAAAGATTCAGAGTTCAGAATGACAAGACACTCTCCACAAGACTTCGTGTCAAGAGGAATGACTTCAACTTTCCAATAGTAAACTTTCCCTTTATGTCGAGCAAAATATTCTTTGTGTCACAGAGTTGGCGTACTACCAAGATTCAACGAGCTTTATAGAACTCTTGTTCAAAAAGGGGCACGGCTGGCCCAGTCGTTTAAGGTTCGCGATTCGCTGTGCAGAGTTACGTCCCTTGGGCACGCCAGAAACCTATGATTGTGGGTTCGAATCCCGGTTCGCCCCGATAATGTTTCTAGGTTTGTCAGCACCATACCCGTGCTCGTGGGTTTCACCGAAGTGGTAAACGTCTAAGACCTGCATCACTTCGGGCTTTCCTCCCACATTATGCTGACACTCCGTGATATAACTGGAATACTGTTTAAAGCGGCGTTAAACCCAACTCACTCACCCACTCTTGCCCTAAAGAAGTTTGAAGGGCTACAGGCCTTAATGTATAGCTCTCAAAAACCTTTATGGAAACATGTGGGGGACATTTCCTGGCATCATCACTATTTGACAGTGATTCCTAAAACACCTGGTATCATCACTATTTGATAGTGATTCATAAACACCTGGTATCATCACTATTTGATATAGATTCATAAACACCTGGTATCGTCACTATTTGATAGTGATTCATAAAACACCTGGTATCATCACTATATGATAGTGATTCATAAACATCTGGTATCATCACTATTTGATAGTGATTCATAAACACCTGGTGTCATCACTATTTGATAGTGATTCATAAACATCTGGTGTCATCACTATTTGATAGTGATTCATAAACACCTTGTGTCATCACTATTTGATAGTGATTCATAAACATCTGGTGTCACCACTATTTGATAGTGATTCATAAACACCTGGTATCATCACTATTTGATAGTGATTCATAAACAACTGGTGTCACCACTATTTGATAGTGATTCATAAACACCTGGTATCATCACTATTTGATAGTGATTCATAAACACCTGGTGTCATCACTATTTGATAGTGATTCATAAAACACCTGGCATCATCACTATTTGATAGTGATTCATAAAACACCCGCTATCATCACTATTTGATAGTGATTCATAAAACACATGCCCATGATACAGTCGGAGACGTACTATCGAGATTTTATTGAGTATGGGAAGGGTTTTGTCGCTGTATTTACTTTAGGATGAACAAGGGTAGAATGATGAATCATCTTATTCGTGTCATGGCATGCAGAGATTTGGATGCCGACAGTACTATTGTCTGCTTTTGAGTCAAAAGCAAATATGGCGATACGGCCATTTGTAGTTTTTTACTAAAAGTAGTATCAGTCTTTCTTTAGATGGACCATTGCAGTGCTTACCTCGTCCTGAGCACCTGGTGTCATGATATTTGATAGTGATCAATAAAATGGTCATGATATAGTTGGAATCGTACAATCGACTCTTATTTTGGAAGAGATGTCTTATGAATATAGAGAGGGTTTTGTCGCTCGGGTTAGACAGGCATTCAACACTTTGCAGAATTGTTTCTCGTTCATCGGGTGAAGCTTACGCCATACAAAGTGGTTCTGAACATCAGTCATTCGTGTTGTATTGAAAATACATGCTCCTTTCAACATACTGGTAATTGTGGCTGAGTTCTTTCCAAGGAATACAACTTGGTTCGAACGAACTACAAAATCAATAGTAATATATCTGTCATTATAGACACACTCATCTGTCTGCATCTTTAACGTCGTTAGAGCCTGGGAATTGATATATAATGTAATAACAAACAGGTATTACTTGTCATTGAGTTAACCCTACATGACCTGTTTCTTCATTACAAGATAGTTGGTATAAAGTTTCCCATAAGGTCACACAGTGCAACTGACACAGTGGCGGGCATCCAGTTGGGACTGGGTGGGTCACGTGAGGTGTGATTATGACGTTTGTCTGTTTGTTGGCTGTTTGTTGGCTGAAAACCTATTCTACCCCGGATCTTCGGGGTCGGGGGGGGTGTTCTCCGCACCAGGGACATTGGTCACTCGGTCACGTGGTGTACCCTTTTGACCAGTTTTCAGCAATAATAATGTCTAATATCATCTTAAACTTCACCCCTTTGTTTTGTCTCATCAACCTGAGCTGACAACCCAGCTAACGCGAAAATGTTATAAAAAACATCCCTAAAACATTTTACGAAACGTTCTGGAAATGTTTAAAAAATGTTTTCTTAGCGTGATTACGTATGGTTCCAGACACGTTTTAGAAACATTTTCCGGAAACATTTGGTTATAACGTTTCAAAAATGTTTTTTTTGTAAAATATTGCAGAAATGCTTTTGAAAAAAGTTTTATTCATGTGATTTTGCATGGTTCCAGAAACGTTTTAGAAACATTTTCTGTGAACATTTGATTATAACGTTTCTAAATTGTTTCTGTAAAATATTCCAGAGATGCTTTTTGAAACGTTTTATACACGTGAATTTGTATGGTTCCAGAAAGGTTTAAGGAACGTTTTCTGTGAATCATTTGGCTATAACGTTTCCAATATGTTTCAAAACGAACCAGGTGTTGGAAAAGCTCAGTGTTTTGCCGCCAATGTTCAAAACGTACAACACCCACTCACTGTTAACAAGATACAATTGATAAGGACAAATAGTCAGGTACAGTACACCCTTCAGGCATGTACTGCAGAAAACACAATACCAATGACCGACATGGTAATCCATTCAGTCAACAAAAAACTTTAAAACTCAGTTCTGTGGAGATTTTAATGTTTTTAGAAAAACTCAGAATCTTCTTTCTTTGGTAATGCCTTGATCCACTTTTCTGAACCGAAGAGACAATATTCCAATTAAGATAACGTTTTAACAGGGTTATGATATAGTTGTAGATGTTGGTTACGAGGGGCGTTCAATAAGTTTTGCAACTTGGGCATTTGAGTTTACACAAACAATGTCAACTTGTGGTAGGTGTGACACCAGTCATAACATCAGGTTGACACGTGTCATAACAAGTTCCAGACACAACAATAAGTTAGATATGATGGCTCCATTCACCTAAGGGTGGTCACAATCATGGATTCTCTCAAACATGAACAACGCGCTGTAATGAAGGAGGGACCAAGGAGGGATGCAAAGCAAAAGAAATCCATGATCGCATGTGTGAAGTGATGGGTAAGGATGCTCCTGACTATTCCACAGTTTGTCTCATCAACCTGAGACATGTGTGAAGTGATGGGTTCAGTGACAGTTTAAAAGGGGTAGGGAGTCCATAGACGATGACACAAGGTCAGGCAGGCTACCAAACCGGAAACCATTGCTGCTATAGAAAGAAGAATTTTGTCTGGCCGACGAGTGAAAGTATCTGAACTTTCTAGGGAATTCCAAATATCAGTTGGAACTGTTGTAACCATTATTCATGAGCATCTTGGTATGTCCAATGTATCTGCAAGAAACCTCAGAGCTCAAGATCGCCATCAGACAACTGAAAGTTGTCAGTCCTCCTCTATTCTGCTGATGAAGCCGGATTTCTTTCTCGTCTAGTGACAGGTGATGAAACATGGATCCAGCACTGGGACCCAGAAACTAAATTGGAATCCATGCAATTGAAGCACCCCAATTCTCCGCCTCCGAGGAAGTTTCGCACTCAACAATCGGCTGGCAAGGCAATGGACATCATATTTTGGGATGCAAGAGACATATTACTGATTGATTACATGCCACCAAAAACTACAATCAATGGACAGTATTATGCTAATGTAATGAACGAATTGCGAAAATCTATTCGTCAGAAACGCCCTGGGATGTTAACACGTTCACAAGTCGAGAATTGCACAGGCCACCATGTATGTAAATGTGGATTCGTACAGTTAAATCACCCACCCTACAGCCCTCCATGCTGTGGCCAGTCTCGGTGAAGAACTCATCTCTCATGTAGGTGACAGGTGCAGTTTGTAAGACAAAAAACGTGTTCTGTACAGTTTTCAATTTCAAGTGAGTAGGGTGCAGGTACATATATTTATAATGTGCAGCGGAAGAATACAACCGAAATTTTAATGTGATATGCGAAGAAGAGAAATTAATGTACTTATTGAATTCAAACTTTTAAAAAAAATGCTTGCCGCAATGCTTTTAAAAATCTTTAAGAGACGACAGTCGTCGCAATAATTATTACTACTACTTCTACTACTACTACTACTACTACTACTACTACTACTACTACTACTGTATTTTCATAGTTGTTTACACCTTGGCCTTTATGCATTGTGCACTTCATTTCACTGCCACATTTAATAATGCGACTATTACTAACAATGGATTGCAACGACAGATCATGTTTGAAAAGAACTTTGTATCAAACAAACCGTGACATTAACATTAGGAGGGCGTGAGAAACACCTTGTTGTATTCGCTAACTAAGTACAACATTGTCCCTCTGTATTTCTACACAATATCATATGCCACAAGCTGACCTCTATAAATACACGTTACGCTCTGCATTCAACACGGGTGAAAGTCATTCATTGCTGATGTGAAATTGATGATTGTTCAAGTACATAAGGGAATATGTTTTCCGCATATGCACATTAAACTTTCACTTCGATCATTACGTATTGTGTAGGTTGATGTCTGGTGCAGTTGTTTGGCTTTCAGGAATGTTATTGTCTAACCCCCTCAGGCACCGAGGCTTCCACAATAATGAAAATCCGACAACTGGTAGTCGAGGGGCGAGCCACGAATCGCTTAGAGAAAGCCAATTAATCGCTGCAACAGTTCGGAGCGCATGCGCGAAAATGGCGGCGCAACTACCGCTTCGTTGCCTTGACGTAGAAGAACGTAATAAAAGAGGCTCGATGACGAGCTGGTGAAATTTATGACTACTTTGAAGATGTTGAGCAGACTGAGGATGATGGGGTGTTAGCTACCTTTGCTCATTTCCTCGTTGATCCACTCAAGAATTTCTTGTTTCGCTGTCAAAGATAGTCGCCATTTTGGTTTAAGAACGAAACGACCCCAGCCAGCGATTGTTTCGCTTGCAGTTATCAGTTTTTACAAACGTTTTAAGAACATTTATTTTTGTGATACATTTTTTAAAAGCGTTTTAAGACATTTTAATAACTGGTCATGAAAAATAATTAAATGTGTGAGAATGCGTCTTTTACCATAGATCTTTATTTATTCACTTCATAACGGTCTCTCTCACTCCCCCGCAAAATATGGGCGACTAAATGTAATTGCCTGTGACATTATCTGTGATCAGCAACAAACAAATCATATGAAGTTTTGTCTTACTCATATCTGCTATATTTTCTTCAGACATTTAGTCTGCAGATTAAACTGTAACTGTTGTGAAAATATTCTACTGCATTACCAATCCACAACATTATTAAAACGGAGTGTGCTAGCCGAGGAACTTGTTTTCATCTATAGGCTGTTGGGGGTCGTAATCGGTACTCACTTTAATACATGTCGATAACATTTCATGAAAATTTGTTCCAGCGTTCCAGTGTTGAAAACATTGCAATAACATGTTATGAAACAGTATCGCCTATGTCACAGCATGATGTTCTTGAATAACATTTTAAAAACATTTCAATAACATTTCATGAAATAGTTTCTGGCATAACATTTCACCAACGTGTTGAAAACATTGTGATAACATGTTATGAAATAGTTTCGCCTATGTTATAGCATGATGTTCTTAAATAACATTTTGAAAATATTTCAATTACATTTTGAATAGTTGTAAAATATTTCTAAAACGTTAATAAAATGTTTTGACGAAAATGTTGGTTTTTTTTTTTAGAAACTACAATGAAACCTTTTGAAAACCTGATGCTCCTGGACAGATGATGGAGTAACATCCGGGTAGCGTGAGCGTCATACGACTCTTGCTCAGAAGTTGTTTAATCAAGGTTACAACATTCAAGGCCCAGTAGAGCTTTCAAAACGTTTTGCGGTAGATATGTGGAGGACATTTCAAAATTTGACGCATCAGTGACAAAAATGATGTCCGATGCAATTCCCTATTTTGACTTGTGCCATATGTTCACGTGTTTTTGCAGGTGAACACTTGACTTGTCTCTGTATGTGTTTGTGACGGGTGGGGCAGGATACGCTCACCTTTTCGCCAACACCTTGTATCATCCTTATTTTATAGTGATTCATAAACACATGCTCATGATATAGTCGGAATCGTACTATCTGCTTTATGCTGAGATTTCTATTAGATATGGAAAAGGGTTTTGTCGCTTTATTTTATATGAGGCCTGTGACACGCCATCTTAAGAGAGTTAACTGACTATAAAAGTCCAGTTTCCACCCCTGCCGAACTAGGCTGGAATTATGGAGTCACATTGTTGCTGGACTAACGAGTCTATGCATAGTCCAATCAAAACCGCGCAACGAAATCGAAATCCGGTTTCGAAAACTGTCGGGCAGATTTCGGTTGATTGCAGGATTTGCAAAACATGTGCACCGCCAACTCGTTATATATTTTCCAAATCTTTTCATGTTTTTAATCAAGGTGCTCACGTGAGTTGATGCATTTCGCGATGTAAGACCCGTTTTATCACAATATAGATCTTGATTATTGACCAGATCGTCTTGACTGGGAGCCACTGTTTTGTTTGAAGCAAATTCAAGTAATTCGAGAGGTGGAATCTGATTGGTCGATAGGAGAGGCTTAGAAGGGACATAACTGGTAATAGTCACTGGTGGCGCAACGATAGAGCCCAGGAATTCAAGCCTAGTTCGGCAAGGGTGGAAACTGGACTTTTAAAGTCAGTTAACTCTCTTGCCTCGGGAAGATGGTGAGACGCGCAAGACCCCCATAACAACATTAACAAATATACAGTCAAATGTACTGTCAATGAAGTTGAGGTAGCAATGGACGTATGAATACACCAATCTGTATTGCATAGATTAAATGTGTTGAATCATGACTGAACAACTCGATGGATTATTATCTCACTGCAGCCGACTTAATTCTGGAATATCTTGATTAGGAGATCAGCCGATTCTCAGTCCGTGCGCAAACTATGATTATTAACTTTATCGATCCACATAGCCCCAAGGACGAATCTGATACACTTAAGACTTTACAAAAGAGGATATTGGAAATGACATCTACCAGAAATTCACAAATGACTTTATTTTCTTGATTTTAAAGACTGACTACAAAACGATTCCATTTCTGGAACCATTATGTTGGTTATTATATCATATTTCTATCGCGTCGTCGTCATTTACATTGATATTGCATCTGTACTGCTGACAGTTAGTGTCGGTACACATCCCCTAGAACAGATTCTGATCGCCAGACAGGACACACGCTGTAATTGGATGACGTTGTTGCGGGTTATTTCCCACTAGTCTCGTTTGTAAATGTGGTGTAACCGTACAACAATGGTGTGTGGTGTAACGGTAAAACAATGGTGTATGATGTAGCATTAAACCAATGCTGCTTACTGTAACAGTAAAACAATGGCGTATGGTGTAACGGTAAAACAATGCTGTATGGTGTATCAGTAAAACAATGGTGTATGATGCAGCATCAAACCAATGCTGCTTAGTGTAACAGTTAAAAAATGGCGTATGGTGTAACGGTACAACAATGCTGTATGGTGTATCATTAAAACAATGGTGTATGATGTAGCATTAAACCAATGCTGCTTAGTGTAACAGTAAAACAATGGCGTATGGTGTAACGGTACAACAATGCTGTATGGTGTATCAGTAAAACAATGGTGTATGATGTAGCATTAAACCAATGCTGCTTAGTGTAACAGTACAACAATGGCGTATGGTGTAACGGTACAACAATGCTGTATGGTGTATCATTAAAACAATGGTGTATGATGTAGCATTAAACCAATGCTGCTTAGTGTAACAGTAAAACAATGGCGTATGGTGTAACGGTACAACAATGCTGTATGGTGTATCAGTAAAACAATGGTGTATGATGTAGCATTAAACCAATGCTGCTTAGTGTAACAGTTAAACAATGGCGTATGGTGTAACGGTACAACAATGCTGTATGGTGTATCAGTAAAACAACGGTGTATGATGAAACAGTAAAACAATGTTGTTTGGCGTAACAGTAAAACAATGGCGTATGGTGTAACAGTAAAACAATGGTGTATGATGTAACAGTCAAACAATGGTGTATAGTGTAACAGTTAAACAATGCTGTATGATGTAACAGTAAAACAATGGTGTATGGCGTAACAGTAAAACAATGGTGTATGGTGTAACAGTAAAACAATGGTGTATAGCGTAACAGTAAAACAATGGTGTATGGCGTAACAGTAAAACAATGGTGTATGGTGTAACAGTAAAACAATGTTGTATGATGTAACAGTAAAACAATGTTGTATGGTGTAACAGTAAAACAATGTTGTATGGCGTAACAGTAAAACAATGTTGTATGGCGTAACAGTAAAACAATGGTGTATGGCGTAACAGTAAAACAATGGTGTATGATGTAACAGTAAAACAATGGTGTATGATGTAACAGTAAAACAATGGTGTATGATGTAACAGTAAAACAATCATGGTATATGGTGTAACAGTAAAACAATGTTGTATGGCGTAGCAATAAAACAATGGTTTTAACCTCACTTAACCTTGATTTGGAGATATTGAACTCACCAGTGTTGTGAATATAGCGTGCAGACATCTTGACATTGGTGGAGCTATGTTCCCCCAGACTTATTGTAATAGGTAACTTAAGGAACGGTCCTCGGCGACTGTGGTCATGTTAGACGTTTGACACTGAATGTGTTGTGTGACGTTGGGTCTTCGGCGACTAGGGCTATGCAGGTGGCTACGCACATGAATTTGTCTGTTCAATTTGAAATGAATATAAAGAAGTTCATTATTCCATATGTTGTACAAACAAATCGCACATTATCACACGTGATGTAAAATGATTTTATTAATTTAAAAAAACAACCAATTAAACAGGCGGTTGTGAAAAATATACTCAATGTAAGAAATAAGCAAACATCGAGAAACGTGTACCCAAACTAGATATTATTCAGCCGTGTAGAGATACGTACATTTCCCGAAAAGACGTATTAAGTTGAAATTGCTGTCTTTCTCTGTGTTCACTTATCATATATGTAACGATTAGTAAACATAGCACCAGTACAGTACCAACTAATAAGTGTAACACATTCATCATTCTTCATATGCTTGAGGGGCGGTCGGGTAGCCTAGTGGTTAAAGCGTTTGCTCGTCACGCCGAAGTTCGATTCCCGACATGGGTACAATGTGTGAAGCTCATTTCTGGTGCCCCCCGCCGTGCTATTGCTGGAATATTGGTAAAAGCGGCGTAAAACCATACTCACTCACTCACTCATATGCTTGAGCTGACCTGTTTAACTCCATAACCGGAACCAATTCCCAGAAAATGAGCCATGAATGCAAAAAATGACGCTTCTCATAAGTAAACCGTTCATTAATTATCTCTGCCTCAGGTGCTGTCAAAACACTAATTGGTCCCTTAAGGACGAAACAAAGACAGCTGATCAAACATCCCACACATTATTATGTCTAAAATTAAATTTAATGAGTCAACGGTTGTTTAAATTATCCAATCGCTATTTCTGAACTGACAGTACACAATAGTATAAAACAGTACAAATAAAGAGACGAAACCCTTTCCATATCCAAAGGAAATCTCTGCATAAAGCAGATTCGATTGTACAATCCCGACTATATCATGAGCATGTGTTTATGAATCACTATCAAATATTAATGATACCAGGTTTTCGCTAAAAGATGATCGTGTCCTACCCAACCAGTCGCACCCGTCACAAACACATGCAAAGGCAAATCAATTGTTCTCCTGAAAAAGACATGGGAACATATGGTACGAATTGCATCGGACATCATTTTTGACATTGATGCATCAAATTTCGAAATGAACTCCACATTTCTACCATAACACTTTTTGAAAGCTTTACTGAGGCCTTGCATGTTGTAACCTTGATCAGACAACTTTTGAGCAGGAGTCGTATGACGCTCTTTGAAATCTTGGTAGAAAGAGCATGCTCGGTTGTATCTCAAAAGTTGTGAAATGTACATATCCATTAAGGCTGGAGCTGCAGGAATGTGGCTCGACATGGAGAGAAAATTGACTATTGGGAAAATAACTGTAGTTTTATTGTGTCTGTGGAATCAATCACACAATCACTTACGTTTCCAATTCAGTCAGTTTGTGTATTCAGCAAAGACATATGCCATCGGTCAATGAGCAAGTAACAGCAGCCACAGTTACCTCACATAAGGATAATACTAAGACAATATAAGATCCCTAAGTTGTCTAGCCTTGTGAATATACATTGCCAACTTTCTTAAGAGTGGGAAATGAAGAATATATAATACAACTATACAAATCATGCATGTCGACATATGCCTCCAACAAGAATAAAATGACATTCGTCTTCTTCAAAACCAGTTTAAGAAACTTTACAAAGTCTAAAAATATTGATGTATCTATCGAATTTCCCATCCATCCCCAAATCTTTCTTACAGGTTGTCCAAGTAGAGGACAAACTCACTTCCAACTGTGTAGGTCAGACTCTGTGGTTGAGTGTCCGCCTTGAGAGTGGAAGGTAGGAAATTCGTTGTTCGACACGGTTTTGTGTTTTAATATCCTAAAGTGGGATGTGCAAAGACATTAGTGTTTGAAGAAACAACGTTCCTGACCTCATTAATAAAATAAATTGAGAAAAAAGTTAACAACGGAGGTCACTGATTTACAAATAGCAACATAATATAGGATGACGTCACAAACAAGAAACGTGACGCCAATTACGTCATATTGCAAGAAACAAAAAAGCAGTAGTCGTTAGGGAAAAACTATCAAGTTAGAGTGGCCGGCAGATTTCTGTTAACATGCGGGCATTTTTATGATAATTATATCCATTTTAGCTATAATACTTTTTAAACGTTCACATTTAGTTCATTATATATTACAATGGTAACGTTTGTGTTTACACGAAAGCGTTGTATCGGAAACACATGTACTGGTCTGCGGGAAAATATTGGGGTCTTCCAATAAGCTAATATGACATCGTATGTCTGAATGGGGTATTCATGTTAAACTGCGGCATAGTATCTCAGTGGGCTAGCACTATAAAATCGGCATCAGTCCGGACTAGTACAAGCAGACACACACACACACACACACACACACACACACACACACACACACACACACACACACACGTGCATGTACCCCATTTCACCTCACCACCAACTGAGTAGAATCAGGATGCATGGTCAAACAGGACTGATTTGACACAGCTGGACACATCTGGCCGATTAGTGAAGAGCCATCTTGACCAATAGTGTTATTGAGCAAGATGAATGAGTTTCTACTAAGAAACAAGGGTCGATCGCTTCTAATGGATTCACAATGACCCACTTAAAGATGATGTTGTTGTTTTTTAACTAGTTTTTGAGAGATGAGAAAAAACATGAAACCAGAAGATAAGTATCTTGGAATCACTGACAAATCCCCGAATAAATGACGTGTATCCTTCCCACGTTGATCACGGGGTGGGGTGGCAACATGATTGCATTTTGAAAGGGTCTTCATTCAGAGCAATAGTAATTTCTTGTGCCGTGTTTGTTTCAGTAAGACCTATCCGCGGGTTGCTGAAAGCATCCAGGGTAGTGATCTTTAAAAAGAAAATATAAGATGAAACGGTCGACACGATCTTTTCGCGAAATACGGTGGCTACTTTGTCAAGGTGAAGGTTAACACATTCCACCCTACTGGTGACTACTTTGTCAAGGTGAAGGTCAACACATTCCACCCTACAGGTGACTACTTCGTCAAGGTGAAGGTCAACACATTCCACCCTACAGGTGACTACTTCGTCAAGGTGAAGGTCAACACATTCCCACCCTACAGGTGACTACTGTGTCAATGTGAAGGTTAACACAATCCACCCTACAGGTGACTACTTTGTCAAGGTGAAGGTCAAGACATTCCCACCCTACAGGTGACTACTTTGTCAAGGTGAAGGTTAACACATTCCACCCTACAAGTGATTACTTTGTCAAGGTGGAGGTCAATACATTCCACCCTACAAGTGATAACTTCGTCAAGGTGAAGGTCAACACATTCCACCCTACAGGTGACTACTTTGTCAAGGTGAAGGTCAACACGTGCCACCCTACAGGTGATTACTTTGTCAAGGTGAAGGTCAACACATTCAACCCTACGGGTGATTACTTTGACAAGGTGAAGGTCAGTACATTTATCCCTACAGGTGATAACTTTGTCAAGGTGAAGGTTAACACATTCCACCCTACAGGTGACTACTTCGTAAAGGTGAAGGTCAACACATTCCACCCTACAGGTGACTACTTCGTAAAGGTGAAGGTCAACACATACATGTACCACCCTACAGGTGATTACTTTGTCAAGGTGAAGGTCAACACATTCCACCCTACAGGTGACTACTTTGTGAAGGTGAAGGTCAACACAATCCACCCTACAGGTGATTACTTCGTAAAGGTGAAGGTCAACACATTCCACCCTACAGGTGACTACTTCGTAAAGGTGAAGGTCAACACATACATGTACCACCCTACAGGTGATTACTTTGTCAAGGTGAAGGTCAACACATTCCACCCTACAGGTGACTACTTCGTCAAGGTGAAGGTCAACACATTCCACCCTACAAGTGATTACTTTGACAAGGTGAAGGTCAACACATGCAACCCTACAGGTGACTACTTCGTAAAGGTGAAGGTCAACACATTCCACCCTACCTGCTTTAGGAACCCGATATTGAAAAGCAGACTTGGGCTTTATATATACAACCTATTAAGAATGTTTTACTGCAGCAAAGAAAGTCAACATGAAATGAACAAAATCGATAAAACATTAGACGTGACGTTGACCATCCTTCTTGTCATAGGCCTGTCCACATGTGTATACTGTCTCAGATGTGAACGACGACTACAATCCTACTCCATATCTTAGTGAGCTAGCACTATAAAACAGGCATCAGTCCGGACTAGTACAAGCAGCCACAGACACACACACGTACATGCACGTCGCTATGTAAGTGCAATAATCTTGGACGCGACGTTAAACCCCATTTCACATCACATCACACATCTTCACAGTCAGACACGATACAAATCCACTACATTCCCATCACGTCTGTCAACTGAGATCTTGTGTCCAGCAAATACAATTGTTGTCTAGACTAATCACACCTCATCTAATCTAGTCCATTTGGCCCTTTCCTCGAGCTACCTACATTCAGTTGACTTTCAACACGATTCCTGATTTTGACAAAAAGACATATTACCTCAATATAAGTGAAATGTTAAAACCAGGAACGGTCTTCAGAAGAACCTTTTCACATGATATTCTTCGATATTTAGGTCGCATCAGATGAAATGGAACGATAACAATCAATTGAGTTCCACTGACCAGAAGATTATCTCGTCTAGACAAGGGTCAGATAAACCTATTAATGTTATCGTCGTGGTGCCGTAGAGGCAATTTTGATGTGTACAAGAATAATTCAGATTCTAATCTATAAATCCAGAAGTTATATGTATATGGAAACATATGACTAATATTCCCTCGCTTCAAAGACCTCAGCATATTAAGCATGCATGATATAGAGATGGTCGCCCAGTCTAGACCGGTGAGGTCTTTCCATGAATACTCAATAAACCAAGAGGCAGTAGGTCGCTTTGAAGGTGAAACTGGCAAGTTTTCTGTAACAGCTACGTTCTTGAATGGATGAATGAATATCAGAACCTACTGTTTTTGTTTCATTAATATAACTATTGATAAAAGCAGCAAAACCATTCCATATTCATAGGGGATTTCTGCTTAAAGCTGAGTTGATTGTATGATTCCGACTATATCATGAACATGTGTCTATGAATCATTATCACATGGTGGCGATACCAGGTGACGCGAATCCTGCCCCACCTTGGCACCAGTCACAAACACACGCAAAGGCATATTAATTGTTCACCGGCAAAAACACGGAAAATATAGTACAAGTAAAAAAAGGGAATAGCATCGAATATCATTTTGACGCTGGTGCTTAAAACAGCGGAATGGCTTCAGTTGAGTAGAAGATTATAGACTCATCCAGGTAAGTCAGATTTCTTAGGGCATACACTAGTTTATCTTCAAACATTTCAGTTTTTACGAGAGATTGTTTTAAAAACACATTGGATTTACCTCTCGTTGGTCAATATTCGTTTGGTGGTGCTTTACGGCCACATGAAAATCTTCAGGAAATTACTATCGTTTGATCAGTATGTTATTTATCTCATACATCTGTCTTTGCTAAAGCTGAACCATACACCAATCAGTTTACCGAGGGGCCTTAGTTAAAGCGTCCGCAAGGAGATGTTCTCCCCAGGCCTACCATGAAACGTTTTAAAAGTTTTTACTGAAGCCTTGCATGTTGTAACCTTGATGAAACAACTTTTGAGCAAGAGTCGTATGGCGCCCTTTGAAATCTCGCAGAAAGAGCATGCTCGACTGTACCTCAAAAGTTGTGAAATGTAAACACCAAAGGCTGGAGCTACTGGAATATTGCTCGACATAAAAGGAAAGTTGACCATTGGAAAACTGAAGTCATCCCTCTTGTCATTCAGTCTTGTGGAAAGTTTGTGTCACTCTGAATGTTAGTGCGTAGATGAAACATGAACGAATTAAGTGTTTACTTAAGTTTGTCATGTGAGATTGTGGTGTACAAAGTTGAAAATTCAATTGTTTAGACAGAGTTGAACTTGTTCTTCCCGAAATTGCAAAATTCCAAGTAAATCCTTGGCGTTTTTGAGAAACCGCATGTTATTAATTCCATTTGTCGCAACTAATTTCTGTGACATATAGAAAATCCTTCCTTGATTGTAAGGATTATATTTAATCTTTGAGACAGTGAGTTGGTTGGACATGTGCTTGATCCAGCAATATGTTTCTCTTTGTACGGATCTATGGTGCTTGAGAATTCAGTACAAAAAAGAATGGACATGTCATGTTTTAGGGTCAAGTCAAAAATTTATAGTACTGATGCATGGTTTGGACAGATTTATTCCACGGTTAATATTATCTGTAGCATTATTTGATATTACCATAAAAACTAAGTTTTTTTGGATACAACAATAAATGTAGGGATGCGTACATACATATAATGGTTATGTTATATGAGGCCTACACACCTTTCATGTAGGCCAACCAGGCTTTGGATGCCAGCTGGCTGGACAGAATGGGTTTGTTCCAATTCTGTTTCCTCTTTTCAGCTTGTGCATTCTGCCAATGACAATTCTGCCGATGATCCACTCTGAAGACATTCAACAGGTTCCTTTTCTCTTGGCCTTTTATGGGCATATACTTCGACAGTTTCCATAATTGCAAATGACAGAAAGTCACTGTTCTTTATTTAGTGGTATGCGGTTGAATGGCTTGGCTTGGACAGGGGTGGTAACCGCGGGTGGATGGTATGAGAGAAAAAGCATGCTGGGTGGCGTGAAATTTGAATCCATATCTGAATACCTGAAGAAGGCGATTATTGTCGACAATAGAGAAGTCACCTGTGATGACATGTGTATATAACCAACAGTATGATGACCCTTGTCAGCCTCAAGCAGTGGCTTTGACATCATGAGCTGCCAAATCCACGTTCTGCAACACGTTCCTATAATTGAACAACCAGGATGGAATGGTGTTGGTAAAGGAAAATGAAATTATTGGTGGTTCCTGAAATTGGAAATGTTGTGGGATCCTTTGGGAAACTTTTTTTGTTAGGGAATGTTACTTAATTTCAGCATCAAATTCCCTGTTTTGCAAATTTCAGATTCAAGAATTTATCTCATTTAGTGGAGTGGTTTTCTGGTTTGGCCAAACGTTTCAAAGCTGTGTCACGAACTATGCTCTCTCGTCGATACTGTGGGGACGTCTTTGGGGAACCCGACTCAATACATAAAGAACGTTGGCAGCCTTTCCAACCAACCAACCAACTGCCAACGTCCTATTTTGCCATTACATTCATAGGGCATTGCTGTACAAACTAAATCAAAATTATACTGGATGTGCCTATGCCACATATTTTATCATGTCTACCACTGTGGAAGATAGGTGACTTGCGAAACGAAGTTGTTGTGTCCAATCGGTCCAGAATATTAAACATGATAGACTCGAGATACAATACACTGACAATCGAGGCTAAAAGCAGTGAAAACTCCAACTCGCTCACTCACATGTTTATAAATGGCGTATATAGATTCAGAAACATTTAACCTACCGCCACAAAGTGAAATCCGGTTCATTCGGTCTGTACCGTGCCCAGAGTAAGCCCCCGGATTAATCGATTCGAATTTAAGCGTCCAAAGAGCTGTCATCCACTTCAAACAATTTTACGAACAAGAGACACAACACAACCACAGCTACTCATTTTTTACACCCAAATGAAGGCATAAAATTAGTCCGATACAGAACTATAATAATGCAAGTTCGACTTCGACTGCCAATGTAAACTTTAGACTAGCCACCACTTTCACGCAGTCTTTGTGGATGCTACAGGACATGTCAGATCTTAGGGTAATGTTCAAAAGCCAACGTCCCAAAAGATACAAACGCGTAAACGTGATCCGAAGATTTACTATGTATATATTACCCCGAATCAGTGGCCAAAATACGATGTTAAATCAAGTCCGCGGATCTCGTTCAAAATGTAAAATATTGTATGATGACATAAGTAAATAGCGTTTGATAGGCTAACCAAGTAATATCTTTTTTCGTTTGTGTCTCAGTAACCTCCCTCAAGCTGGCTTCTGCTTCCTGATTGGTTGATAAATAAGTGGGTGGGGCATGCGTTGCGGTATGGCGATGGACAGTGTCACTTCTTTCGAAGTCAATTTTTTTTATGTAAATGATATAAATAATTTGGGAAGTTATAATTGTTAACATATTTATTTAAAGAATTGACCTCAACATATATTTTGTGCACATGGGTTGAATTCTTAAATAAACTGATGGCACTGAATTTAGTGAAATATCATAAGTCATTAAACTGCATATTAATGTCGAGACAATGGTTTAATTGCAATTTTTTTTCGAAGATTCATCGCATTACGTCGGTGTGTGCCTTTCTCCACCAGGCTGGAGACATATGAATTATGTTGGAAAGAAAGAAATTGGCTGCACGGTCGTGTGGCTATTTCTAATCTGAGGGTAGACACTGTAAACACTGCCTCTGTCACGCGTCGTCTCCTTTTGATTAGGGGAACCGAGTATAGATAGACCGAACTGTGTCGTAAATTTTGAGTTGGCAGACTAGTTTGGTTTAGTTTGACTGACTTCTTGTAAATAGCATCAAGGAAACAGTACAGCTGGATATCAGTGATGTAAACTGTCTGGCATAAGAAAATATACACTTGGCTTTGAAATTGGATTTTACCTAAATTTACAAATGTTATCAACACGTTACTAGGTTGAAAACTGTCTCCAAAACAATGCAAACTTGTCCGAAACACAACTAGGATACTCGTATTTAATACATCACCATCAAATAACCATTTGTTGTTGTTTTTTCTTTTAGCCTCCATTGGTATACCTTCATTTGTCCGGGAGTGTAGTACAGTTGATTATCGGACCTTTCGCACGTCAATCAAAGGCCAAGCCAAACCGTGCTGTAACTAGACCAATGTCTCGTCTACATGTGTGGTAACTTTAACTTATCGTGTACATGTATGTGTGATGGGATCATACATCAATGTAACAATACCATCATCTTCTTTCATAGATAGATCAACCTCAAAGACTTCAAAATCAGAAAACTACAAGAAGCCATCAACATCAAAAGACTCCAACTGTCAATCAACCGTGACCAAGGCTATTACATACCCCCGGTGTACCGTCAACCGTCAAAGACCCCAATCAGCCATAATCCTGGTGTTTATATTACTGGCTTCATTCTTCGTTTATGTCACTGACTTCAGCGATGGTTGCCTTTACTACCCTTGTCTCTACATAACAGGTTCTCCACTCCCGTATAAATACATCTGATATCATCTCTTCCGTTACCAAACCAAAAATTCTCCATCCATCAAAAAAAATCGACAGAGTAATCACTAAACTCCAAACAGGACACACCAACCTAAATAACCACCTAAAAAAATTAAAAAACACACTACAGGTAACTGCCCACACTGCAAACAACCAGAAACCCCAGAACACGCACTCATCCACTGCACACACTACCTAACACATCGAACCGCATTACAAACCACCCTCAATCTAAACAAGGCTCTCACTCTAGAAGCAATACTAAACCCACAAAATAAACTAGAAAACTTCAAGGCCTTAGGCGTATTCTTAATAAAAACGGAACCAATAAAACGCATCTAAAACCATAATAACCTACCAAATCAAAATCACATAAACAAACAATCATCCACCATACCCAGCTCCCTTAGTTCTCCTCCCCAACCCCATCTGCATCTATTCCAAATCTCAAAATTCCCAAATTCTATAAAAGCAACCCCTAAAGCCCCCTCTTGGGTTGCACAGACCACCCTCGCCCCTTTCGGAAACACATTAAATGGCCTGACCGGGCCCGTGTGCGAAATACGCATCAGTCGGAAAGCGCACGTTAAATCTCCAAAGTAAGTAAGTAAGTAACTCTTCCGTTTAAAAATTGCCTCCTACCTGTATTCTTGTCAACCACACTCTGTATATCACTTGCTTGATAACGGTGTTAGAACCTACACCGAAACGTCGCTCTTAAGTGTAATTAAGAAGTTGTTCATACATAAATTCTTATCTTTACTTAATACCGGTCATGTACAGAGATGCTGAATTTGTAAGCTGCTTTTATTGTTCACGGATCACTTGCTTGTTTGTTTTGCTTAGAGGCCGCCCGGGAAAGCACTTGACCAATAAAGCTGTAACTTTAAACGGTTCAAATCCGATTTATGTCCCTTACTCTGTTGGTATATGTTAGTATATTTTGTATTATTTCATATTTTGACTTCTATTTGCCATTTGACCAGAATTCTCTCAAAACGCAAAACTATAGATCGAGGTACTTTTTCAAAACACTTTAAACCTTTTTCTCGCAACTTAACTTAATATAATGGATCAGAGGGAAAAGGGTGGAATGGAAATTGCTTTTTATTTTGCAAAAATCTTTCTAGTCTGAAACTTCATGTGGATGCATGTTACCTTTATCATGATTTTGGGATTTAAGTTCATGAAAGACGCTCAAGGTGAAGGTTAATGTTCTATGAAACAATTGGGAAAGTAGTGTACGCCTCATCAGGTATACATGGCTGAGAGCTGACCACGTTTGTATAAGAAACTTAGCCATTGTTTTCAGTAATTTTGTTATTAATATTAGAAGTTAAATTAATTGGTTCAGAATATGAAATTTAATTACCTCCTCCATAGTTTGTCGTCACACATTTTACATAAAAAAATTTGATTATCACTGCTGACAGTGACTTTTGTTAAATGATATTAGACAAGCTAACCTCCAGTAACGTTGCACATTTAATAGGCGCAAACTGGATTAAGATGTTTTGCCTATGATTACATTGTATACTCAAACATACGCAAACTTAAGCCAGATGAGCTATAAAAATATCCTTCATGTTTCTTTAATTGGAGGTCAGTAAGGCTTTTTCACAATGATGACCTCTGTGATCAGGTGTCAACGCCGTGTCATTGTCACATGTGTAAGTTAATGTCATTTGTTTCCTTCTATTCCTTCAGTGTGAATATCCATCTGGTCCTCACAAGATGAACTTAGAAACTATAAGATCCTTATACCCATTGAAACTGGGACTTGATGACAAAGGACTTGTACACCCATGGAAACAGGGACTTGATGACAAAGGACTTGTATACCCATTGAAACTGGGACTTGATGACAAAGGACTTGTACACCCATTAAAACTGGGACTTGATGACAAAGGACTTGTATACCCATTGAAACTGGGACTTGATGACAAAGGACTTGTATACCCATTGAAACTGGGACTTGATGACAAAGGACTTGTATACCCATTGAAACTGGGACGTGATGACAATAGACTTGTATACCCATTGAAACTGGGACTTGATGACAAAGGACTAGTATACCCATTGAAACTGGGACTTGATGACAAAAGACTTGTACACCCATTGAAACTGGGACTTGATGACAAAGGTCTTGTACACCCATTGCAACTGGGACTTGATGACAAAGGACTTGTATACCCATTGAAACTGGGACTTGATGACAAAGGTCTTGTACACCCATTGAAACTGGGACTTGATGACAAATTGGACCTGAGTGATTGGTACCATTTTTTAATGCACTTGAATGTTTTATGGAACTTACAACCACTGTGAACTCCAGGACATGACCACTGTGTCCATGCTGGACATTAAGTGGTCACAGTGTGAGGGTGCTTTGCGTGAAGTAAAATCACACGCCATGATCATACCAATATAATACAAGTATGAAAAATGAACTAATTGTTTTTACTTTATCGCTCATCGGGTCTTTCAAGCGAAGTGAGTGTGTGAAATGTTTTGTTGGCAATCTAAAGTCCCATCTAAACATCATGTCAATCAATAGGATTTTCTCTCACTACAAAATGGATTCATGTACCACAGAGCTTGATGTTTCAAAACAAATACAGATGTTTAATACAACGGGCAGCTGAGTGATATTTCTGAAACAATTTTTTAATTTTTTTTTCCAGGTATTTCTGAAAAAATATATATCGTATTGGCATATTTTTCTTCAGAAAAGAAAAAAGCCAGAAATTTCGGGGGTAAACAATTATGAATGCATATTGCAACATACATAAGTTCAAGTCATGCCATTACAGAGCTTTTCCATTTTATGAAGTTTGTTCTTGTAGCTCGATACCCTATGAACGGTGAAGTTAGGGTTGCTAGCCTTTCCTTTGTAGGCACACCCATCGAGAATAAATATCGGATTTTCAAACATCCCTTCATATAATTTTTACCTCTATTTTGGCTTTTACGACCCATGAAATCTGTTTCGGCAAATATTGATTGATTATTCTGACGGTTTGCATTCACTGGGTTACACTGACGGGTAAGTGGTTAAAGCGTTCGCTCGTCACGCATGAAGTCCGGTTTCTATTCCCCACGTGGATACAAGCCCATTTTTAGTTTTCACGTTGCTAGAATATTTCTAAAAGCTGTGTAAAAACCTAATTCGCACTTCTAATATGAGACGCAAATGACAACCACATTAAAGAGGCCAGAATAACTGTTTAATGTGGAAGGGCAATCGATAGTCAAATCATAACGCAGTTTTTTTTTTCCTGTCCGGCGTTAACCTGATATTTGAAAGCAAACAGATATGATTGTCGATACAATCCATGGGTAGTGCGGTTCCAATTCCATCAAACATGAGAATGTACTTCTTGCCAAACAATAGAGAAACGGGAATAACAGAGACTATTTTGTTCAAAGGAAGGAAGGACATTGACATGCATGGCCATGTTACTACAGAGTGCTTTGGTAGCCCCATATCAATCACCTTACACAAGGGAAATGGTTTTCAATCAGGTCATGTTCGGTTAGCACAGTGTTATGACATTCCACAGGACATAAATATAACATTCCAAACAGCTATTGGACAATAACATCCGCGCTCACTGGACCGGTCGAACCGTCAACGTTTAGTACCTGCTTCATGCATAAAGGGCTTTTCTCAAGATGACCCAAGGTAAATTGACTGAAATACAGTTTAACAATTGCGTTAAACTACGGTTATAACGAACTCAAAGGGACCACTAATTTTAGTTCGTAATAACCGTAGTTCGTTATAAGCGTATATACAGCATATATACAAGAAATGGTCGGGACTAAAAAATAAGTTCGTCATATCCGTCAGTTCGTTATAAGCGTGTTCGTTATAAACGTAGTTTATTGTACACAGGTTTTGGCTAAATATAATTGTATGTTGAATATATGCTAGATAGGTGAAGTGAAATGGGGTTTAACATCGCGTCCAAGATTATTGCACTTGTATAGCGACGTGCACGCACGTGTGCGTGGCTGCTTGTACTAGTCCGGACTGGTGCCGATTTATAATGCTAACCCACTGTGATGCCATGCCGCAGTTTAACATGAATATCCCACTCAGACACAGTATACTGACCCCGAACCGACCTGTCATTGTTTTGTCCCTTAACGCTAAGACAGGGTAACAACAAGTACCATCATTTAACGTCTTTTGGTATGACGCGGCTGGGGATCGAATCCCGGATATGCCGCTCTCTGGGGGGACGCTCTACCACTATAAAAGAAAGAGGAGTTTCCAGCCAGCAATGTACCACCAAGGCAACCATGTTGAAAAGCTATTTATGGCCATTACTCGGTCGTTTTTGGAAATATGTATTTAGAAAATTTCACACAAAATACTAGTACTGTGTGGTATGATTTTCGCAAACGTACTTGCTTCAAAACAACACCTTCAAACCAGCCATATGATTCTGTAGCAAAATTTGAAAAAGCCTCTGTCTTAATAGTTTCTTGACTCCATTACGAAAGTGAGTGCATTTCATTTATAGCCCTTATAATTAAATTTTCGTTGTGTTCATTGAAATTCCTGCATTCTGATTATCTGAATTGGCCACGTGTTATTGCATTCATTTCCCAACGAATGTAAAACATTAAGCCAAGCCCACCGAGGCGCACTACTTTTATTGCCGGGGAATCCCACTATTACAGTCGAGGGAATTCCCTTTCTGCTCACGTGTATCGTCATGCACAGGACATTAAGTGAAATTCATGCATATTCATTGTCCAAAACATTCTTTGAGACCGAAGGCCGAGAAGGAATGAAACAACAAACGTGCAGGCTCGCTGGCCTGTTTAGTTCCCGCTCGCCTCAGTTCAACTTTCATGTCTTCGGGTTTGTTCCACAAAGCGATCGTAGTGCTAAGGCGATCGTAGCTCCAATACCTTAACATAGACCAACGGTGAATCGTTTTGTGGAACGGGGACCTGGATTCTGAGTTGAAATGTGTTGTGAATCGTGACACTAACTACAACCGTCGGTTATTGAATACATGATATCAGCAGTGAACGTGATAGTGATTCACATTTCCATCACTATATTCATAAATGAATGGTTTTCAAGTTTAAATACTATTGTCAGCGGCCTATCAAAGACCTAGTTGGTCTGTGAGTAAGTGTGTCGCACGACAGTAATTGGAAGCACTGCAGACAAACACGCGAGTAACGGAAATTCACAATATCCAGGCTTATAGACTATAGCGCCATGGCATGAGTGAGTGAGTAGGGTTTTACGCCGCTGTAGCAACAACCAAGACATATCAAGAGTTATCCAGAGGATTCCTTGTGTGGAATCGAATAACGTGCCACAAATATACAGTAACTACGCTGTAACCCTACGTTCACTTTCTTACCCTTGTTTGTTAGTTGTTTTTGTTAATCTCTGTATATGTAATTCGTCGCTATATATCCATGTCCTATACATTTCTGGATTAGACCCGTGAAGATTCCGGGGTAGAATAGGTCTTCAGCAACCCATGCCTGCCGTAAAAGGTGACTATGCTTGTCGTAAAAGGCGACTAACGGGATCGGGTGGTCAGGCTCGCTGACTTGGTTGATGCATGTCATCGATCCCAATTGCGTGGATTGATGTTCATGATATCAATCACTGGATTGTCTGGTCCAGATTATTCATTGACCGCCGTCATATAGTTGGAATATTGCTGAGTGTGGCGTTAAACAACAAACCAACCAACCAACCAACATTTCTGGATCAAGGTATTTGACAAAGGCACTGGCATATACACCGAAACGTCGCACTTAAAGAATAGAGATAAAAGTCCGTTAGGTCTTCACGGAAACCACAGCTTCTAATATGCCTCTTCGCCTTACTCCGTCATGCAGTGTAAAAAATATACAGACAGAGTGAGTCTCCTTGACGAACACCAACTGCTGGGGAGTAAAATCCAACATCTGCCCCAGTTGACCTCCCCTGGACTTCAGCACAGCTGATTTATGAAAGTTTTAATTCCTGTGTAATCATGAATTGTGTCTCGTGCTACGTCTGTTCAGCAAGATAACACACGACCAATAACACGAGAAAAACCTAACGAGACTTGAGAAATGTCGAATAGGGTGTTAAAGCCTGATGGTGATTTTCTTTGATTTCAATCAGCTGATAGCATTGATTAAACCCCACGAAGAAAGCCTTGCGAGGCTTAAAGGGTCTTAAATTTGGGAATCAGGTTCAAAGTACGGAATTCCACGTGTTGATCTCACGTGACTCAGCTCGAGCTGGTTTAATTCATCTGTCCATCAGGTCCTCCTGGTCGATATCCCTAAATTAGGACTGCATAAAGAACAGGAAATTGTTTAAGTCGACCGTTACTCTCTCGTGTATCGGATGCTTAAACAACACAAATGTCGACCTTCGTGTATGTTTGTTCCGAGATTATTTCTGTACTGATGTCCGCCCAAGGAGGAAATCAATTGAATTTCTCGTTCCAGCTATTTAAGTGTATGATGGATTTGCGCGTGATGAAAATTTGAGACCTTTGGTAATCTTTTACAAATATGAAATGGGGGCTGATATTTTTGAAGGTTTTTACAGGGTGCTTGGTGAAGCATTCGCAGAGAGCGGTGCTATATAGAGCCATACACTGTATGTTAGGATACGTACACAAAAGAGTATTTACTGAAAAGGTACGGGACAATACGTAAAGACAAATAGGAAATGGGGCCGACTCCGTGGTCTGGAGGATAGAGCGTTTGTCCGGAGAGCGGAAGGTCGCTAATTCAATCAGTGGCCGCGTCATACCAAGAGACGTTTAAAATAAGGTACAGTTGACTACGATTATAACGAACTCGAGGGGACCACTAATTTTAGTTCGTAATAAGCGTAGTTCTTTATAAGCATACATACAGCATTTATACAACAAATGGTCGGGACTAAAATAAGTTCGTTATATCCGTCAGTTCGTTATAAGCGTGTTCGTTATAAACGTAGTTTACTGTACTTGTAAATTATATCCTGTTAAACTGCTTTATGGTATGTCAGTGGCATTAAACCAGACACAGACACACACACACGCACACACGCACGCACGCACACACACACAAAATAAAACAAGAAAAAACCAACACACACGTGCACACACAATACCCAACCTTACAGATTATGCAGCTTACATTAGTATAAAATATATACACTCAGATAGTATACACAATACATACACTAAAACAGTTTAACAGCCGGATGGGATACAGATAAAAGCATGTAAAATATTACAATACTGTTACAATACAATACATCAATGCAATATATTTCATAATGGCGTATACATAGAATATAAATGAATATATATTCACTCGGAGCATACTTGACTATACACTCACACAGAACATAAATGGATATACATTGATCCAATATGGCCTTACAAACTCACTCCCTGATCAGAAAACCAATTTCCTTTTCCTGTCGGTATGTATTTTGGATCCAACAACCTGATTTTTTCTATCAGGATTGAACTATTCTGGGGGGTATGGCGGTGCAGTCGTCAGTGGTAATAGTCGTCAATGTAGGATTTCTAAAGGTCACAGCAAAAAGAAAGAAAGAAGAAGAATCAGAATTAGGTAGTTTTACCATGACACATTGTATGTTTTTTGTTGAGTCAGCCAATGCCAGGCTTCTGCAATGCCTCTTCATGCCTCCTGCCACACACAGAGTGGCGCTTTCTCCCAATTAGAGACAATTCAATTTAAAAAAACACAAGGTCAACCCAAGGTCAACCATAAGACTTATATTAAAACACCAAGGTCAGCTGTGTGAAGGGTACACCAAATTGCGGTTTATTATCACCAAATTACATGTGTGCAACATATATGCATACCTTCTTTACGTATCAAGTGTTTGTGCACGCTTGTTAACAATGCACTGACACGTGGGTCCGTGAGATTAATTGACGTACTCTGTTTGGAATGCGGGAAAACTGTTCTGAATGACGAAATGTTGAAATGAGTGTGAGTGAATTTGGTTTAACGATGCTTTGAACGTACTCCACATGTATCATAGCGTGCCAGCTTGATGTGGGAGGAAAGCACAAATTGACGTCTTAGACGTGTAACGTTTTGGGGAACTCACAAGCTCGTGCATGGCGATGACAAACTTAAAAGTATAATCAGTGCGGACCCCTGATCCGGCGTTGGTTGCCATGGGTATATCCCGTCCTGTTGCCTAGGACACATTCCTTCCTGTTGCCTTGGACACATTCCTTCCTGTTGCCTTGGACACAGTCCTCCCTGTTGCCTTGGACACATCCCTTCCCGTTGTCTTGGACACATCCCTTCCTGTTGTTGTGGACACAGTCCTTCCTGTTGCCTTGGACACATTCCTTCCTATTGCCTTGGACACATTCCTTCCTGTTGCCTAGGACACATTCCTTCCTGTTGCCTTGGACACATTCCTTCCTGTAACCTTCGACACATTCCTTCCTGTTGCCCTGGATAAATTCCTTCCTGTTGCCTTGGACACATTCCTTCTTGTTGCCTTGGACACATTCCTTCCTGTTGCCTTGGACACATTCCTTCTTGTTGCCTTGGACACAGTCCTTCCTGTTGCCTTGGACACATTCCTTCCTGTAACCTTCGACACATTCCTTCCTGTTGCCCTGGATAAATTCCTTCCTGTTGCCTTGGACACATTCCTTCCTGTTGCCTTGGGTACATTCCTTCCTGTTGCCTTGGACACATTCCTTCCTGTTGCCTTGGACATATTCCTTCTTGTTGCCTTGGACACATTCCTTCTTGTTGCATTGGGTACATTCATTCCTGTTGTCTTGGACACATTCCTTCTTGTTGCCTTGGGTACATTCCTTCCTGTTGCCTTGGACACATCCCTTCCTGTTGCCTTGGACACACATTCCTTCCTGTTGCCATGGACACATTCATTCCTGTTGCCTTGGACACACATTCCTTCCTGTTGCCATGGACACATTCCTTCCTGTTGCCTTGTACACATTCCTTCTTGTTGCCTTGGACACATTCCTTCTTGTTGCCTTGGAAACATTCCTTACTGTAACCTTGGACACATTCCTTCCTGTTGTTGTAGACATAGTCATTCCTGTTGTCTTGGACACATTCCTTTTTGTTGTCTTGGACACATTCCTTCTTGTTGCCTTGGAAACATTCCTTACTGTTACCTTCGACACATTCCTTCCTGTTGCCTTGGACACATTCCTTCTTGTTGCCTTGGAAACATCCCTTCCTGTTGTTTGGACATTTTCCTTCCTGTAGTCAAGGTCATTTCCGTCTGCTGTTATGGACGGTTTCATTCCTGTTGTCATGGACAAAATCTTCATATTGTTAAGAACAGGTTATGAGTGTTGGTTTGTCAGCACCATGCCTGAAGTCCTTATGGGTTTCATGGACCCTTTGTCTTTAGGTTTTCACGTCGTGATCCAACCAAAACACTTTCCCGAGCGGCGTATAACACTCACTCACTCACTCACTTAGGAAAAGTTTGTTTGCTAAATGTGTTTGCGCGGTCAGTTTGTCAAGTATTTGTCGTATTTGTATATTTGACACTCACTCGCTCACTCACTCACTCACTTAGGAAAAGCTTGTTGCTAAATGTGTTCGCTCGGTCAGGTGGTCAAGTATTTGTCGTATTTGTATATTTGACACTCACTCACTCACTCACTCACTCACTTAGGAAAAGCTTGTTTGCTAAATGTGTTCGCTCGGTCAGTTGGTCAAGTATTTGTCGTATTTGTATATTTGAAACTCACTCACTCACTTAGGAAAAGTTTGTTTGCTAAATGTGTTCGCTCGGTCAGTTGATCAAGTATTTGTCGTATTTGTATATTTGATACTTACTCACTCACTCACTCACTCACTCACTCACTCACTTAGGAAAAGCTTGTTTGCTAAATGTGTTCGCTCGGTCAGTTGGTCAAGTATTTGTCGTATTTGTATATTTGACACTCACTCACTCACTCACTCACTCACAGGTGGTCGAGGTGGTAGAAGAAGGGAAGAATAGTGGCTATTTCGTCTACAGTATGTGAAACTTTCCTGAGAACTCCCGGCCGTGAGGTTGTTGAAATATTGCTAGACGCCAAAGCAAAGCTCCACGTACACACAGAGTTGAGAGGTGTTACGTGTTTGTAAATATGCACTTAGGCATAAAACGTGTTTATACAGATGGTCATAAAACGTATGGTAAACACGTTTGTACTTACACTATAACAACATCGGTTTTGAAATCCTTTTCATCTTTATGCATCCGAATAACACTAACTTCGTGTTAAAAAGTCATCAGTACTATTTGAACTTACACTATAATATCATTGGTTTTTTAAATACTTTTTATCTTTATGCATCCGCATAACACTAACTTCGTGTTAACGACGTGTTAAAACATCATGAGTACTGATGTAAACATGGATATTAAAGTACTTTCGCATCTGCTAACATCATATACAATCTGCTGAACTTATCCCCAGACCATCTTCTGTCCCTCAATATGCATCTTCTTGAATATCGGCAACGTTGTATTCCTACGATTGACGTGTACGAAGCTATGACAGTGTTCCAGACAGTGTTAAAACATTTAACCTGGGCCAACTCAATGGGTCAGTATTGTCAGCAATGCTGCAACTATATCAAGGTAGCCAGAAGATACTCGGGCCTGGCTAACAACCGGTATATAGCATGAGCAACGCTCAACCAACTCCCAGCCCAATATACTTTCCGTGGACACTTGAAGCTTGTGTAGTACTTGCCGTGGACACGTGAAGCTTGTGTAGTACTTGCCGTGGACACGTGAAGCTTGTGTTGTACTTGCCGTGGACACGTGAAGCTTGTGTAGTACTTGCCGTGGACACGTGAAGCTTGTGTAGTACTTGCCGTGGACACGTGAAGCTTGTGTAGTACTTGCCGTGGACACGTGAAGCTTGTGTAGTACTTGCCGTGGACACGTGAAGCTTGTGTTGTACTTGCCGTGGACACGTGAAGCTTGTGTTGTACTTGCCGTGGACACGTGAAGCTTGTGTTGTACAAGCCGTGGACACTTGAAGCTTGTTGTACATGCCGTGGGCACGTGAAGCTTGTGTTGTACTTGAAGAAACGCACAGGTGTAATAGACTCTAGACACGTGGACACTTGAAGCATGTGCTGTTCTTGAAGAGGGGGCGTGTACTAGCCTCAAGACACGTGTTCCGCACATTGGGCGTGCACTGCACCCTTGGGACACATACTACTTGTGCATATTCAACTAGTGTAGCGCAAACTAGGGGCATGCCCAGTAGAGTCGGGGACAGCAACCATAACACACTCGTCTATCTGCAGACAATGATGGCTGATAGTGGGCCTACTCTACTCTAGTCTAAAACGCTAATCGTTGGCGTGAGTGAGTGAGTGAATGAGTGAGTTGGATTAAACGCCGTTTTTAAAAATTATTCCAGTTATATCACGGCGTGTCAGCTTAATGTGGGAGGAAAGCCCGAAGAGATGCAGATCTCAGACGTTTACCACTTCGGTGAAACCCACGAGAACGGGTATGGTGCTGACAAACCTAGAAACATAATCGGGGTGAACCGAGATTCGAACCCACAATCATAGGTTTTGGCCCCCTCGTTGGCGTGAGAATCTGCACCGTACGTCAACTCATCACAGCCCAGAAATGGAATTACGGCTAAAGGCCGTCAGACGTTGACGTTGGATTGTGTGAATCCCTCCGCTCTGAAGAAGGTATAAAACCGTCCCAACTGCTGTCAGAGGCATGTCTGATGTTAAGTACAGAGATATTAGCATAGCCCAGCGCAACCAGGGGGCGCAATCAGAGTCACATGCTGGATTCAGATCGAGGCGGGAGGGAATGATTGCCACATGGTATATGCTAATGACTGCCGGAGGCTTTGTACAACCATATTTCAGCGTGAGGACATAGGTGCCTTTTGTCGACAGATGGAGGATGATCAAAGGCTCCAAAATTACAATTCCAACAGAAACGAGGTCACGGCACCAAAGACATAATGCACAATGACTAACAGGATCCGGAAAGACTCGCATAATATAGACACTTTTCAGGAGCTAGACGATAGAATTAACCCGCGACCTTTACATGCAGTAATTGGGTTCTAAATGTGAATGAGTGAGTTGGGTTTAACACAGCTTTTAACAGTATTCCAGTTATATCACGGCGTGTCAGCTTAATGTGGGAGGAAAGCCCAAAGTGATGCAGGTCTCAGACGTTTACCACTTCGGTGAAACACACGAGCACGGATATGGTGCTGACAAACCTAGAAACATAATCGTGGCGAAAGCCCACTGAATCAGAATCTGAATCTTAAAATATTCTCTGTGTTTGATGCTGTCATTAAGATTCGTGTCAAGTTTCAATGGATGTGCTTCCTTGTCAATCCAACATTTACTGTATAATAGCTTAAGCTTAATTGTAATACTTAGACAGACAGTTTATTCAGTTAAAAGGCCATTGGCCTGTAACACAGACAATGTATGAACTACGCATGCCACAGCGTAATCGAGTAAGTTTCTCTTAGCCGTTTGACGTTACATAAATATAAACATATGTTAAAAACATCGTAAAAGTTTTCAGATGAAATAATGTCATTAAAAGATCTTACAAGTTGAGACTTGATATGCTGTTTAATATACATTCTTCTTAGAGCTGAATAACGCTCCCATACATGCAATACATCTAATTCATCTTCAATAGAAGGTCTACCATTGATCGTTCAGTGTTTGGGACAAGTGTGTATCTCCCAAAATCAACTGCAAGTTTAAACCTCGTACATCTGAAACAAGTCTTACATATTCCCAGATGTACTGGAATAGGGAATGTAAGATATGTTTCTACAGGGATTTAAAATGTTTATAGCAAAGGGTATCAGATATACCACTGAATTATGCCATGATTGTTGAAGGTTATCAAATAATCTTTGTTCAGAAAGATCTTCACATTGCAAACATCTCAATTCACTTGTTCACACTACATAACAAAAGTTAATTAATAAAATGAACCATATCATATCATTTGAGCTTAGTACGCAGTTTGCTGTTACTTAAATGTCTTTGCCGACTCAACGCTATTTCCGGGCTGCTCCCAGTGTTCTGGAAGTGTTTGTCAGAAGAAGCTATTGACCCTATTTTTTCACGTTGTTTCCACATTTGTCAGAGACGCTATTTGTCGATGTCACATATTGGCAATAAAAGCAATATCAATCTTTACACAGATCGCTTCGAGTCCATTAGAAACTAATCGACATAGATCTAAGTACAAAGTCATTCGTCTTGCTCAGTTTTGCTGGAGTGGTCAAATAGGACGTATACGTTCACGTCGGAGTTAATTAAACCCTCGCCATTGCCTGAAGAATGCCACTTCAAATAGTACTCTTGGACCACCTCGATAATTCAGTGTATTATATCGCCATTCTATCATGATAAAGACCCCACAATTCTCGCAACCATAGCTGCGTATAAATTGCGATCCATATGCCAGAGTGTTAAAAATAACTGTCCATTCATTGCAAAATTACGTTCGTGAGAAATTCTGTTTCAGGTTCAGAGATTGAGATGGTGGTATAAGTTGCCAAACAAAGTAACAGCAACGAACTGGTCCATGGTATTTATAGAATGGCAATATAATACCCTGGATAATCGAGGATGGAAAGAAGTACGTCATCCACCCCAGCTCAGTTTTATGTCATGGTACACGGTTGGTCAACCTGTTCCTACACTTCACTTGCAATCAACTGTAAATAAAGCGACAAAACCTTTTCCATATCCAACAGTGAGTAAGTGAGTGAGTATGTTTCTTTACGCTGCTTTTAGCAATATTCCAGCAATATCACGCCGAGGGACACCAGAAATGGGCTTCACACATTCTACCCACGTCGGGAATCAAACCCGGGTCTTCGGCGTGACGAGCGAACGGTTTAACCACTAGGCTACCCGACCGCCCCTCCATATCCAACAGAAATCCCTGCATAAAGCAGAGTCGATTGTACAATTCCGACTTTATCATCTCTAAGAGTAAGACTTAGACGAAGACTAAGTCCGCTGAACTTCACATGATGAAATATCTAAACGTGTTTGCAATTTCTGCTGTGCCCACTTGCACAAAGCGATCTTAGCGCTGAGATGATCGTCACTCCCATACTTTAACAAAGGCTTACGACAGTCTTAGCGCTAAGATCGCTTTGTGCAAGTGGCCCCTGGACTACTCCTGAGAAACATATGCCAGAATGATCGACATCTGTGAAGTTTAGCTTCCGATACACGAGTTCGACTACAAAAGTCGACTTAAACAATTTCCTGTTCTTTATGCAGTCCTAATTTTGTAATCGACCAGGAGGACTTGATTGACAGATGGATTAAACCAGCTCGAGCTGAGTCACGTGAGATCAACACTTGGAATTCCGTACTTTTAACTTGATTTCCACATTTAATACTGTTGTAACTTCAGTAAGCTTAGGCCCAGCTTAACTGATTAAAATAAAATTTCGAAGCCTCGTCATCTGATCTTCTCACGAATTTCTCGATTTATCTGTCCTTGCTTGGCAGTAACTTGGAATCCCGAAGTGGAATTCCATACTTTGAACCTGGTTCCTGTGTCTGAGACCGTTTTAAGTTCGATATTCTTTCCTCGTGGGGTTTTATCGATTCTATCAACTGATAAAATCACCATCAGACTTAACACCCAATCCGACATTTCTCGTTAGTTTTTTCTCGAGTTATTGGTCGTGTGTTATCTTGCTGAACAAGCGGACTACGACACATGATTACAGAGGAATTAAAACCTCAATACATCAGCTGTACCGAAGCCCAGGATAAGTCAGCTGCTGCAGGTGTTTGGGGGCATTACTCCCAGCACTTGGTGTTCGTCAAGGTGACTCACTCTGTCTGTATATATTAGTGCCGCATGACGAAATGCCTGAGACTGGGACGGTGCCTTGTTGATGAGTAACCAATCCCAATGGTATTGATTTGAATAACGGTCGGGCTCGTTAAATACCATTTACGATATGAAGTATTGCTTGTCATCAGTAAATCATTTTTGAATTGATTTTGAATGATTTCGCATTAAAAGCGTATTTCTCATTAGCTCAGAAATATATCAAAACAAACGTCATAGACGTGGTCTCTTAGCGATCTGTAACTGGAACTTCAGTAACCATTTGAAAACGTGCTCCAAGTTCATATCAAACAGGGACATGTTAACATTAGGCGAAGATTTGTTCTTTTTCATAATAAATACAGTCCTTACAATGACCCATTGGTGGTTAGCATCGTTTTTCAATTTATCAGACAATAACTGAGTGTGCTGATGTAAATGGAATGGAATGCTTTAGTTTTTAAAAATCTGTCAAAGGCAAAATATTGTCATTATTCATACCTCGAATATTATATGGGTTTTACCATTTTAAAGTCGTGGTTTCTAGTTAATGTAAGTGGCAGACAGACACGTGTTCGACGAATGGTACCAGTGATGATTGCGGGTGTCGATTTATGTCCCTAACCCGTGCAGGGATCCGCTCACCACATTCGCATATCCGTGGTCTAGTGGTAGAGCGTGCGCCTGGAGAGCGGAAGGTCCGGGGTTCGATGCCCGCTCGCGTCATACCAAACGACGTTATATGATGGCACTTGTTGTTACCCTGACTGGCGCTCGGCATTAAGGGGCTAAAACAAGGACTGGTCGGCTCGGAGTCAGTATACTGGGTCTGAGTGGGGTATTCATGTTAAACTGCGGCATGGTATCTCAGTGAGCTAGCACTATAAATCGGCATCATTCCGGACTTGTACAATCACAAACACACACACGTACATGCACGTCGCTATATAAGTGCAATAGTCTTGGACGCGACGTTAAACCCCATTTCACCTCACCTCACCTCACCTCGCCTCACCTCACCACTACAAGAATACAATAACCAGTATAAAATATGACTTAACTAATATTCTTCTTATGTGTATAATGATACATTCTTGTTGTTTGTTTGTTGTTTAATGCCAAAGTCTGGAATATTCTAGCTATTCAGTGACTGACATCATGAGCAACGATCCACGCAAGCTAGTACAAGCACACACACACACACACACACACACACACACACACACACACACACACACACACACACACACACACACACACACACACACACACACACACACACACACACACTTTCATCTCACCTCAACAAAGTGGAAAATGTCTATGGCTTTCTCTCATATTAAGCTGGCACACCATGAGACAACTTAAACATTGTTCTAAGCGAGTGTTAAGTTTCCATTCGTTGTGGACGAGCGTTGTCGTCCATTACATATATGACCTTGTTTTGCCATAGGATATAGCATTTATCACCTGCTACACTGCAATAACATCGGGGTTTTCTGGACAGCCAGCCAGATTGCCAATAGCCTCTAGCCTGTTTTCAAATCTCTAGTACACTTTGATCTTGGAGGTTTGCAGACAGAAAACAGCTAGGCCGCCCTCTTTCCCTCTGGGGATATAGACCATAACTCGAATTTACCATTGTCGGTGGGTTTAAGACTCCACATGGCCCAAGTTTGATTCCTCAAATGGGTACAATTTGTGACTGAAGTCCAGAACAGTTACTTGTCTCTCCCATTACCCACATCTTTGAATCAAACCAAACGTTTGAGACACTCTCCTTCGCCCCTTTACTTGTGATGGCATTACCAGTTCCAGTGGAATTGCTAACTGGGTAATTAAGTATCAGCTAAGATCACACACCAAGATAAGATGGTCAGCGCTGGCTCAGATTGTAAAACGCCTCGGCAGTGTCGAGTGATTATATTCAGCACTGGATGTCTCCGTCTTTGAAGGGATATTGTCAGCAAGCCGTTTTGTGCCTGCTCGTACAGTTTAATTAAAGGTTACCTTTAGAATCTGTTCTCCATCGAGTTGACGAAATGTTACCACGAAGATTCCAGTATCCCTCAGGGCGTCTTAATAAAAAGTCAAGGTCTCAGCTCTGATGGTGTCGTGAAAGAAATCTATTGAAAAGATAGATTTTTATTATGAAGATAACTCTAATTTTCCCAGCATACCTTGTGACTATGGTCATGAAGATTTTGTATATGGTATACAATTTCTGTTATTGCATTTTCCCTCATGCAGATTCTTGGCAGCTGTTTCAGAAGATGGCCAACTGAAATCATTAAGCTTATGTATGTAAATATAAATATTCATTTACAGTCAGTGGATTGACACATATGAAAGTGATAAAATGATGTGAAAAATGAATTTCTACCGTACCGTCTTTGAGGACAGCCATGGAAGATTAGACCTTATATAAGGATATTAGAGTAGAGAAGGATTAAAACCAGCAATAAAAACCTTATCTTCTGTTAACAACTTACGGTAACCTTGTACCGAACCAGCTTTTAGCACTACTGTCATGAGGTACTTACCGGTATTAAATATTTCCGGGGACAGATGGTCTAGTCATCTAAGATGTCCAATTCGCCGTGCAGAGTTGCGTCCCTTATGCGTTCCAGAAACCTATGATCTTTGTTTCGAATTCCAGATTGTTCTGGTTATGTTTCTAGGTTGGTCAGCACCATTCCCCTGTTCATGTGTTTCTCCAAAACGTCCAAACCCTGAATCACTCCGGGCTTTCCTCCCACTTTAAACAACCAGGTCGTGATACAACTGAACGATTGTTCAAACCAGCGATAAACGAAACCCACAAACAAATTTGCCCAATGCACCTGGTGAATTTAGTTGCTGAGAGCTGCAAATCTAGTTTATAGATTAATAGTGAGTGAGTGTAGTTTTAGGCCGCTTTTAGCAATATTCCAGCAATATCACGGCGGGGGACACCAGAAATGGGCTTCACACATTGTACCCATGTGGGGAATCGAACCCGGGTCTTCGGCTTGACGAGCGAACGCTTCAACCACTAGGCTACCCGACCGCCCCTTCTTGACTAGTCTTCGGCGCGACTAGTATAGATTAGTAAAGCAGATAAGTCATTTATGTTGGTTCATACTTTCGTGGAGGTATATATATATATATATATAACGGGGTATATAGGTATGTGACAATATGATGAAATCTGTGTGGGAATACCAATGGATCAAGTAACCTTGAACCTCGTCATAATCCATGAAAAATACTGTCAATCCTTTAGAGAATCATCCTTACCAACCTTCAATTATTCCAAGCATTTTATTACACACATAAATGCCGTAATCATAAAAGACACCTTTACCATTTGTTTCAAAGAATTGAAAGACCCAGATGGGGCCAGACAGGTTGGATAATGTGAGGTGTAATATTCTGGTTCGTCAAACAATGCGGCTGTGGCTTTGTAAAGAGATTTCCTCTCGCAAGGAACTCGATCGTTGTGCAATCAGTGTCAACCCAGCCAGGCTGCACCGGTGGTATCACCGGGTTTACTGTCACACGCAACATTTACATCTGTCTGGCCGCGGAGCGCACGCAGCCAATCCCCCAATCACGGTATGTGTATCTGTGGTTCTAACAATCTGCTCTACAATTGGAGCTGTATGGGCGTCCAACGTTGTGCAATTGTCAGGGAGGACAATTCCAATATCCATGTAAATGTAGACAAGGGGTCAATTCACGACAGGTGATGGAATACCACGGCCACTATCAAAAACATGGGTCCAGAAATAGACTGGCATAATCAAGGTTCGAGACAATCGACGTTATCCGTGACCTTTCCAGGACGTTTGCGAAATCTCAGTGTTTGTGTGTTTCTTAAAATGTACATCCTGAAAGGATCAAAATAGAACGATGTTTGTTGTGGGTTTCCTGTTGAGTCTGCCGGCATAGGTAGGTGGTAGGGTAAAGGAGAGCATCACTTGCAGTGAGGGCGCTCCTAGAGTGTTGCTTGAGACTTGGGGTTGTTAGAGATGACTTAATGGATGGGGTTGTCTGGCTCGGTTTGTTTGTTTTTTTGTTTTTTTTGTTTAACGCCACACCCAGCAACATATATGACGACGGTCTGTCAATAATCGACCCCAATGCTCTTCCTAGATTCTGCAGTTCATAACCTCAAGTTAATTCAAAGCTGCCCATTGCCAATGCTGATGTCATGTTTATGACGTCATTCAGATTATGACAGATGAATGTCTCCATTAATTTAAAATATATCAGTACTTTAAATTACTTCGTTAGACTTTAGGAAATAACCAACAGTATTGGAATGACCTATTAGGTTCACTATTAGAAAGTTGAGATTCATTAAGTGACAAAAATGAAATCACTGAAATTTATAATAATTATATTGGTTTATTTAGGAGTGTAGGCGAAACTGTACGTATGTAGGCAATGTTGCATGATGGCTTCGAAAATACAGTTGTACTACTGTTTCTGTAACAGCTTTCCTAACTGATATAAACCGCCTCCGTGGTCTAGTGGTAGACCGCCCGCCCCGACCGCGTCATACCAAAAGACATTAAAAGATGATACTTGTTGTTACCCTGTCTGGCGCTCGGCATTAAGGGGCTGATTTGAATCTCCTCTATCTTTTACAGACCGCCTCCGTGGTCTAATGGTAGAGCGTCCGCCCGGAGAGCGGCATGTCCGGGGTTCGATCCCCTGCCGCGTCATACCAAAAGATATTAAATGATGGAACTTGTTGTTACCCTGTCTTAGCGTTAAGGGGCTAAAACAAGGACTGGTCGGCTCGGAGTTTGTATATTGTGTCTGAGTGGGGTATTCATGTTAAACTGCGGCATGGTATCTCAGTAGGCTAGCAATAAATCGGCATCAGTCCGGACAGTCCACCTCACCTCACCTATCTGATATAATACTGTTTCTAGCTGAAGAGTTGTGACATAATACTGTTCCTAATTAAAGATCCATGATATAATACTGTTCCCAGCCAAGGAACAGTGACATACAACACCGGGATATGACAGTGTTCCTTGATAAAGCCTCTGTTATGAGTGAGTTTAGTGTGGAACTTCTTTTGCATTTCATGAACTTTTCATTGAAGATATACATTTCAGCTGCAACCCTCCAAATATTGAAACAAGAGTCTGGACACGGCAAGACGGATCCGAATCCAAGAAAAGAACTATTTCTCACCAATGACTTTAATGTTTCGGAGTTATTTCAATCATTTAACATAATGTCAACAGGACATGAATCGGGGTAGCCTCGTGGTGTTAGCGTTCTCTCGTCACGCAGAAGGCCCGGGTTCGATTCCCTACATGAGTACACCATATCCGACCCAATATAGGTGCCCGCCGCGACGTTGCCGGAATATTGCTAAAAGCGGCATAAAACAATACTCTCTCCTTCTCCAGGACTCCATTGAGCTGACAAACGTTAATCACGAAGAGACCGGGCGAGACCACATGGCCACTGAGATACTACAACATAGGTGCAACTATTATAACGGACCGCCACCGTGGTCTAGTGGTAGAGCGTTCGCCCGGAGAGCGGAAGGTCCGGGGTTCGATCCCCGGCCGCGTCATGCCAAAAGACGTTAAAAGATGGTACTTGTTATTACCCTGTCTGGCAATCGTCATTAAGGGGCTAAAACAAGGACTGGTCGGCTCGGAGTCAGTATACTGTGTCTGAGTGGGGTATTCATGTTAAACAGCGGCATGGTATCTCAGTGAGCTAGCACTATAAATCGGCATCAGTCCGGCCTAGTACAAGCAGCCACACAAACACATACACGTACATGGACGTTGCTATATAAGTGCAATAATCTTGGACGCGACGTTAAACCCCATTTCACCTAACCTCACCTATTATCACGTTGGCTTTGGTTTTCAATAGTTGGCTGATAATTACATGTCGGAATATTAGCTTTAATCAAAGAACTCCATCGGTTAATGGCAGTTTCCAGCTACTCAAAGAGCGTTGGTGTTCTATAATTCTTGCACGCCTCACCTTCAAAGCGTCCTATTGCCATTGGCTTATTGAGTCTTCGTGTAACGACCTCGTCCGTCTAGACCGGGCGACCGTCTCCATATAACCGGCTTAATACGTTGATGTGTTTTGTGCGAGGGTATATTATTCATATCTGTGTATATATATATATAGCCAATGGATTTACAGATAAGAAGCTGGATTATTTTTGAATGGGTCAAAATTGCCTTCAATGGACACTGGTCTAGACTGTAAATGGATCAGCTGGTCAGAAGGTCTCAATTGACCGGCGTGATTGTTATTGTTGTATGGAATATAAATAGTTGGAATATCTAGTAGGAATCATATTATTTCTTAGGACCTGGATTGTGAAGATTTGACATTTCGCTAATGGGAAGAATTCTTTCGACAGTACGGGGGACATGGGTAACCTAGCCATCTAAGGCGCCGCTAGTCGATGTCCAGACTTGCCTCCTTTGAGTTAAGTCCCTTCTTAAGATCTTGACTTCGAATCAAGTGATTATCGTGATTATATTGATGCGTCTTTCTTTTTCGGACTTTCCTCCCGAAATACTCTGTCATGCTCTTCTAGAAATATCTTGGCGCCTTGGATTTTATCAATCTCATTACATTCAGACCTTCGTTCTCGCTACCGCTTAACAAAGAACATCTGAGGACATCCCATTAGGGGTAAGAACGTAAGAACGACCTTTCATCCGACCAGTCAGAGCGTCGCTTACCAGATTATGAAAGTGACAGTCGGAATGTTATTTCTAATCATGCAACCTCGGAGACGTTAACACGGGGTATTCAGAATGATAGTTAAGGGTTTAATCCATGAATCCATACAATCTAGACCATCTATCAGCCATTCCAGAATGTTCTTATGTTCAGGTGTAAAATTTGTAATCGAGAATTTGTCAAAATATGTATCGAAGCGTAGTCGCCAAGTTGAAGTTAGTACCGTAAAGCACGAGAAAGCTGCCTTCTGATTGGTCATTCCATTGGTCGGTCAAAGATCGCGCAAGTCGGTCTGACGTGACCCGTAATGGGATGTCCTCAGATCTTTGTTTAGCGGTAGCGAGAACTAAGATCAGATTTTAATGAGAGTGGGATTTTATCGAAATCAATAAAAAACATTGTACCTGAAAATTCTTGACAAAAGTAATTACGCACCAGACCTTTGACAAGAACGTTGGTTTCCACCAGTTCATATGTTTGAGCCATTTGTTTGCAGCAGTTAAGAAGATGCTATATTGATTACATAACTATAAGCAGTTCAGAGAGTTGAGCATGTCAAGCCCTGGCATAACTTTATTTCCGTCTTGGCATGTGTCAGATTTGCAATATCAGAAACATTATTCCTATATAGAAAACTTGGAAAGAGACAACATTTGCACCTTTTACCTTACCCATGACTCCCAGTCTTGTGATAACGATAACCCCGCGAGAAAACTAAATTTATCTCAATGCGCGTTTCGTATTAAAAGTTTTGTTATCCAAACGACCAGAGGGAATTCGGTCCATTGACAACACTGTTTAGGTGGCAGCGGTGGGATCGAGAGTGTATTTTGATAACGGCCTATCACCCTGCAGCCAATTGAATCAACAGCGCCAGTGGCAATGTACGTGTAGGTTCGCCCCTGCCCTGCCGGCAACCATCCGTTTATTCACTTTGCTCCAATTTACGCCACTCCTGAATACCTTAATGAACGTACAGTCCCCGTAATGACTGCAAAGCCTGGCTGTAACCTCCTTACAGTGTTCTGGAGTCGCCGGCCCTGCACTAAGCTCCTCCGTGTTAACGCTGCCAATGAGAGCGACACGTACTGCTAACAACGTTTTCTCTAACATTAACCACAGGCGAAATTTGTTTTAGCCTGAAATGCCTTTACTGCTCTGACCATTATTAGCACTGCCCGTATGGATGGCCAGTTAGGCCATTATTAGACCAAAATGGAATTAAATCTGAAATCACGTGATGCTTACACAATGGCGTTTGTTATGACGTTGTTGAGAAAAACATTGAGAGAGCATTGCCGTTGTTCACAAAGCGTCGATAATAGTTTGAAGTGTCCAATCCCAGGCAAAGTCAAGGCGTTGTAAATTGCCATTTTGGACACTGAACGTAGCCTGTGTGATTATTATAATAATTAACTGAAGATGGGTATATGAAATCACATTTAGTTCACAAAATTAGTGTCTAAATGAGTTTGATGAAACTTGCTGGGACGGCCAATTGTCCCGAGCTGTAAGGCTCCCTTTAAATCTCTTTTACAGTGTAAGAAGTGGGCGCTACGATCATGTCTCTCTGTGAAGGTTAAGTTAGTGGGTAACGTGTTTTAACAGAACATATTTTACACACGTGAACATGCTTTCCCTATTCATAGAACTGATGATCGCAAGGGTGAAGGTCATTATGGGGACCCCCCACCCCCGGAACATCATATCACGAAGCGCACGACTGTGCTCAATCCAGTCGTATTAAGTTTGTTTTGTTTTGTTGTTCAACGCTGCAATTACAGCTATAAACGTGAATGAATGAATGGATGGTTGAATGAATGAATGAAGAATAGTGCATACAGTTCATGACATGTCAATGGGAATGACAATAGACAAATAAAAAATATGACAAATTGAACAGGTTAAGCAGAATTGAAGTGAAATATGCAGAATTGTATTAACATGATATGTGACATATTTTCACAAATACAATATATACTCATGAATGTAGGCCAGCTGTCAAGTGTCATGTCCTGGATCACATCTGTAAGGGCACTGTGGTATGTCAGAACCTTGGCGTCATCACTAGCAGTGTCCTCGAGTCTGAGGTAGGTGTCAAGGCTAACAATGTCAAATAGCAGACTCACTAAGCACATTTCTCTGTTAGATCGTCCAGTGAAGCAATTGGTGCTTAACAATGTCATCACATTCACAGTTACAGAGAAGAGGTGAGGTGAAACGGGGTTTAACGCGTCCAATATTATTGCACTTCTAGAGCGACGTGCATGCACGTTACAGAGCAGACACAGTCCTATGTTAGAGGTAATATGGTGAGCTTTCCCAGAGCATATACAGGGGGAAAGAAATATCATACCACACACACACACAGATTCTAGAGGCGATGCAAGGCGGGTGTGGACGGGACAATCCAGTGATTGACATCATGAGCATCGATTCATGCAATGGGATACGATGACAATCATTAACCAAGTCAGCGGACCTGACCACCTTATCATGTTCGTCACCTTCTACCACAAGCATGGGTTGCTGAAGACCTATTCTAACCCGGATCTTCACGGGGATATATGATGTAGGTAGCGAACTTGATCGATCTTGTCATGAAGGTTATTCCTGTTGGAGCGGGGCAGTCGGGTAGCCTAGTGGTTAAAGCGTTCGCTCGTCACGCCAAAGACCCGGGTTCGATTCCCGACATGGCTACAATGTGTGAAGCCCATTTCTGGTGTCCCCCGCACTGATATTGCTGGAATATTGCTAAAAGCGGCGTAAAATCAAACTCACTCACTCACTCACTCCTGTTGGGGCGTCACTTCCATCGACTCAGGATAGAAGCCCGTGAAGAAAAACAATGAGTAGTTAACGCATTTAAGCAGCCTAACACGTAATGCCAACCGACTTAACTAGAAAAGAATATTCATGGATAAGTTCTTTTCATACGGTGCGGTGAGGTAGCCTGGTGGTTAAAGCGTTTGTTCGTCACGCAGAATGCCCGGGTTCGATTCCCACATGGGTACAATGTGTGAAGCCCATTTCTGGTGTCCCCGCCGTGTTGTTGCTGAAATATTGCTAAAAGCGGCGTAAAACCATATCATGTACCTTGTGTCAGTTGATGACAAAAAAAATGTCGGAAGCTTTCTTTCTTGTCCGAAACGTATCTGAAAATGATAGTATTGCAGGAGGCACAGCTGAAATGGCGTTATATCCAATACAAGCACTCGCGCGTCGTCGCAGAGGATATCGGTGGCCAGTCGGGGAAGATGTAGCAGTTCGCTGTGGTGATTTGCGTCTCCAGGTCATGGGGGAATCTATGATGTAGAGTTCGGGAGTGGTCATCCCCTTAAACCTACTGCTGGCGCCACCTATGTTGTACAACCTGCATTACTTCAGGCCTTCCTCCTATACTCAACAGGCACGCAGCGATATCACAATAATGCTTTTCAAACGGCGTTAAACTCACCGCAATGGCCACAGACGTCGTAGATTTGATTTGTTTGTTTGTTTGTTTGTTGTTTAACGCCGCACACAGAAATATTCCAGCTGTATGACGGATCTGTAAATAATCGAGTCTGGACAAGACCATCCAGTGATTGACATCATGAGCATCGATCCACGCAATTGGGATACGATGACATGCATCAACCAAGTCAGCGAGCCTGACCACCCGATCCCGTTAGTCGCCTTTTATGACAAGCATAGTCGCCTTCTACGGCAAGCATGGGTTGCTGAAGACCTAATCTACCCCGGATCTTGAGAAATTACTGGCAGATTGACTATATCACCTTTGACCAACGTGTTGGAATTCGCAGCCCTCTTCTACTATACAAGAGAAAGGCTGGGTCTATATGGCAGTTCTAAGTGGGTTAAAGAGTCTGATGGTATCGACCAACTTTGACCATCGCTTGTCACGTTAGTGTAACGTCGTAAGATGGACTAGATATTAATAATATGTATTAGTTAGATCAGTGACAATTGGATTAATTGTACTGCATTGCCATGGTTTCCATTTGGTCATCTGTGTTGACATGAATTGTCCATTTACATTGACGTTATCTCAGTTGCGTTGAGGGGTGATCAGGTAGCCTAGTGGTTAAAGCGTTCGCTCGTCACGCCAAAGACCCGGGTTCGATTCCCGATATGGGTACAATGTGTGAAGCCCATTTCTGGTGTCCCCCGCCGTGATATTGTTCGAATATTGCTAAAAGCGGCGTAAAACCATACTCACTCACTCACAGTTGCGTTGATCGATGTTCATGATGCAAATCACTGGATTGTCTGGTCCAGTATTCACAAATGCTGTGATATAGCTGGAATATTGCTGAATGCGGCGTTAAACAAATAGTTGTACAAGAGTATTGTGGGTATAACGGAACGTCACCGTATATCATCAGATCGTGGTTCGGGGTAGAATAGGTCTTCAGCAACCTATGCTTGTCGTCAGAGGCGACTAACGGCATCGGGTGGTCATTCTCGCCGATTGGTTGATGCATGTCATCGTATCCCAATTGCTTGGATCGATGCTCATGTTATCAATCACTGGATTGTCTGGCCCAGACTCGATTATTTACAGACCGCCGTGATATAGCTGGAATATTGCTGAGTGCGGCGTTAAACAACAAACAACTAAACATCGTGGTCAGGCGCTGCAAGTTTTTTGCAGTTCAACATCTTATCGGTTTGACTCAAAAAGGTTTCCCATCTTCATCTTCAAGATGAAGCTGACTTAAAGATGGCAGAGATAATGCTTTGCCAATATAAAAAGAAATGAATTTCTCCCGGGTCATACAATCCATAAACTTTGGTTGAACTACAATTTGGAAATGTGAAGGTATGTAAATATTCCATTGATTTCTCTCCTAGTGGGAACTCATATTATATCTCCAAATCAAAATTAACAGGCATAATTGCCCCAAAGGCAAGTCCGAGAGTTGGTCGAGATCAGTGATAGGGTTTTTAGCATAGTCAATAATCAAATACCGCGATATCGCTACTTCGCCTCCCCAGCTCGCGCTGGAAACAGAGAAGCCCATTTGACTGCCGTGCTTCGAATGCAGCTTGGTAAATGAACTTGTAATTATAATTAGTCGTCAAGAAGATTGATTTAGTAAACACGGATTATCGCAGGTCATTCGTTAAGAAACTGTTTTCCAGATGACTAGTAATGGTGAGGATTCATTCGACCCCAATTTCAGGAGTGGAACAAAATTCCCACATTATTCAAATTAGTAGAGCTGTGATACGGCTATTTTGATTAGCTCGTTCGCTTTGATGAATAGGTTATAGGCGCATGGTTTTGTTAAATGGTTTGGAAAATGAATTTATTCCCGAGGAGGTTTAGTTAGTAGTCGGTATAACAAACATAACTGATGTATGTAATTTCATAGACTATCGTGATAATGATGAGTAAAATCTGGTTAGTAGTCGGACCATCAGTAATAATCGTTTTCACGATATAAAAATGCCGGGCGAAAGAAAGTATACAGCCTTATTGATGGTGTCGAAAACAAAATCAACAAGAAATTGGTATTTGATGTTGATGTATTTGATACGAGTATCATAATGTTATGATAGATACCCTTAGGGTGTAGTCTTTGTAGCGTTCAGTATAGTAACGTTTTTATAACGTTTGTAATTTTGGGGACACACTCAATTGATACGTATATATTTTCTTTTGTCCGGAAGTCTATACAAAAAAACGGAACTCTTGATTATCGTGTGGCTAGTAGTATATATTAACCGTCCTTGTCGTTCCTTTAACTATCAACAGCCTGCGCAATTTCCGTGATAGAAGGTTGGTTCTAGGGGATACTCCTTCTTGACTCCTATATACGACACAAGTCTGTCTGCGGGTCGGGGGCACGGTTGGCCTAGTCGTCTAAGGCGCAGCGATTCGCTGTGCAGAGTTGCGTCCCTTGGGCACGCCAGAAATCTATGATTGTGGGTTCGAATCCCGGTTCGCCCCGATTATGTTTCTAGGTTTGTCAGCAACATACCCGAGGGTTTCACCGAAGTGGTAAACGTCTGAGACCTGCATCACTTCGGGCTTTCCTCCCACTTTAAGCTGACACGCCGTGATATGACTGGAATACTGTCACTCACTGTCTGCGGGTCCACAACGACTTTATTGAGACACAGTTAGAAAGTGTAGCTCCGACTCTTGTTTCCAGTTTATCCCTTGGTTGTGGATCGCTGAGCACATCAAACACAAGCACCATGTTAAACTCATGAATCAATACAACCGCTATGTTAGATTTAACGTTAATTGGTACCAGTCACCGAGATGATAATTGTCTGGACCAGATAACCCAGTGATTGATAACATGAGCATCAATCAACCCAATTGGGATACGATGACATGTATCAACCAAGTCAGCGAACCTGACCACCCGATCCCGTTAGTCACCTCTTACGACAGGCATGGGTTGCTGAAGACCTATTCTAACCAGGATCTTCACGGGTGACTACCTATTTTGAATACTTGTTAACAGTTGTACACAGAATCCGATAGTTTTAACACACACCCAGGCATCAGTTTTGGGGACGGTGGGGTAGCCTTATATTCGTCATGCCGAAGACTTGGATTCGATTCCTTAGAATATGTGAATATAAATTGTCAATGCAAGAGAATAACTCCGAAACAGATTCCACTTGGCGTAAAGGGCAAATAGCTGTGGACAATATATGAATGGACCACTGAAAATCAGTGATGACACTAATCTCATTAAAATCAGACCTTCGTTCTCGCTACCGCTAAACAAAGATCTGAGGACATCCCATTAGGGGTCACGTCAGAACGACCTTTCATCCGACCAATCAGAGCATCACTTACCAGATCATGAAAGTGACAGTCGGAATGTGATTTCTAATCATACAACCGTGAAAACATTAACACGGGATATTCCGAACGATAGTTACGGGCTTAACGACTGAATCCATACAATCTAGACCATCTATTAGCCATTCAAGAATATCCTTTTGTTCAGGTTTCAAATTTGTAATCGAGAATGTGTCAAAATATGTATCGAAGCATAGTCGCCAATTTGAAATTAGTGCCGTAAAAACGAGAAAGCTGCCTTCTGATTGGTCATTCCATTGGTCGGTCAAAGTTCGCGCAAAGTCGGTCTGACGTGAGCCGTAATGGGATGTCCTCAGATCTTTGTTTAGCGGTAGCGAGAACTAAGATCTGATTTTAATGAGATTGTGATGACACCAGATATTCGCGAAAAGGGTAAGCATGTCCTGCCCTACAGGTAGCACCCGCCATTCACACAATTTGCATAAAAAGTAAGTATTTATTGCCTGGCTCAGCACTGCAGTACTGCCATGCGACGTCAGTCTGTCAACCAACCACACAATCAAGAGATCAATGAACCAGAAAATCCAGTCACACGAGAGTACCATTACTGATTTTGTTGAAACTAATAAAAACGGTACGTTAATTTTGAATTACGTCAGCTGTGTTCAAGTGTAGAGATTTTGCAGCTTATTGGTAAAGAAAAACGATAAGAAATATATTCGTTTTGCAACAAAACATTTCTGATATCCCCCGAAGTCATAATGATGGGGGGCGGTCGGGTAGCCTAGTGGTTAAAGCGTTCGCTCGTCACGCCAAAGACCCGGGTTCGATTCCCGACATGGGTACAATGTGTGAAGCCCATTTCTGGTGTCCCCCGCCGTGACATTGCTGGAATATTGCTAAAAGCGGCGTAAAACCATACTCACTCACTCACTCATAGTGATGGACTATACGTATAAACGGCCTACAACCATACCCACTCACTCATCTATTTATCAGCGTGAGGACCATTCGTCCATGGCGCCTGGCAATCATTTGAAGGAGCGAATACACATTAATCACCGGTTATCACACAGCCTACCAAAGTCAGTCATGTATGTTTAAGTACGTGATGTAAAAATCCACAATCATAATCTCCGTGTGACCGGTGCCAATTAACGTTAAATCTAACATAGCGGTTGTATTGATTCCTGAGTTTAACATGGTTCTTGTGTTTGGTGTGCTCAGCGAGCCACAACCAAGGGCTAAACTAGAGACGGTCTCTTTATCCTACACCAATCTCAAATCAGCAGCGTGAGCGCCGCGAAGGGACCTGTGTAGGTCTTCATTATTCTACCGAACAGCTCATGACTCAGTCGGATATTGAGATAGAAAAGTACATTTGACCCGATATAACAAAAGTTTTCATTACAAATGCAAACTGAAGTATCTGTCCAACATATCACATTTTTATTTCCGCCTAAAGAGCAAGCGATGAAATGCTGTTTTTATCTGGCTGCGAAAGTTCGAATAACGTCCATTTGGATATTACACTAGTTGTCAAGAAAGATGTAGGAGATCGCACAGGGCGCGTGGCGGGTACAGATCAAATTAGTCATCCGGATAGTGCAACTATAAAACATGAGTTGAAAAAGGAATATCCCATTGATAGTTAAAGGGATCTGTCAGGTTTTCACATTGAACAGAATAAAGGATTTATGTAATGTTTGTAGTTATATTTTTCCTTTTGTAAGATATGATTAAACATAAACTTTTCCATTGTAGCACTGTGTCCATACCGTGGCCTTTCCACTCGTAACTAACTTTGTGAAGTAGTACACTTGCTTTATACCGGATGCCTGTCGGCCATATTTTTTTTATACTTCTAATAAAGCAGCATGCGATAGCGTGGCTGTTTGAAAAATATGGGATAAAGCTCAATATACGCAGAAAAATTTACCCCGCTTGCATTTGTATGGTTTAATATGATTAAACCTCGAAATGGAATATCAAAGGAATCATAAAAACCGAAAGTCACACATCAACATCGCCAAATTACTCGAAAATAGAAGTTCCATAATGGCGTGCCCCAACCTTATCAGTTACATTCTTCGGAGCCACATTTCAGCAAACACGTGATATTTTTCATTATCTTTGCTAACTGAAAATGAAGTTTACTTATGGAAGCTTTCAAGCACTTGTGAGGGGACAAACCCCCAAACCCCCTGTTGGTTTAACGAGACGGCTAAAAGTGGAGGCTGGACAACTAAGAAACCGTTACTGAGGATGAAACTCACGCACATCCCTTATCAAACTAGTGGAAGATATCCCGTATGCTGCAGCCAAGCCGTAAAGTATCACAGCGCCCAACTTCTATGCCACCACGGATAATGCATTTCCTGGCTTGGAATGGGGCGCTGCGGTCGCCCAGTGGTATAAGCGTTCGCTTGTCACGCCGAACGGTTCTATTCTGACATGGTCATTTGTGCACTTCGCATGATTTAGCTGCAATATTGCTCAGATCGCAAAGACTGCTGCTGCTGCAGCTGCATCCCAAGTACCAAGTTGTCCGACTCCCCATTGTTCTCGGCGCTTTAGGTTTAGTACCTCCCAATCTGTTGACTGACCTTGTGAGGTTACCCGGATTTGCTGCCCTTCTGACTACCCTACTTCAGCGTTAGTCTGTCGTAACTACCATACTTCAATCTAAGAATATCGTTACTACCACACTTCAACGTAACACTATCGTAACTACCATACTTCAACGTTAGTCTATCATAACTACCATATTTCAATCTAAGAATATCGTTACTACCACACTTCAACGTAACACTATCGTAACTACCATACTTCAACGTTAGTCTATCATAACTACCATATTTCAATCTAAGAATATCGTTACTACCACACTTCAACGTAACACTATCGTAACTACCATACTTCAACGTTAGTCTATCATAACTACCATATTTCAATCTAAGAATATCGTTACTACCACACTTCAACGTAACACTATCGTAACTACCATTCTCCAATCTAAGAATATCGTTACTACCACACTGCAACGTTACACTATCGTAAATACTATACTTCAGCGTTAGTCTATCGTAACTACCACACTTCAACATAACACTGTCGTAACAACCATACTTCAACGTTAGTCTATCGTAACTACCATACTTCAACGTAACACTATCGTAACTCCGATACTTCAACGCAACACTATCGTAACTCCCATACTTCAACGTTAGTCTATCTTAACTACCATACTTCAACGTTAGTCTATCGTATCTAGCATACTTCAACGTAACGCTATCGAACTCCCATACTTCAACGTTAGTCTATCTTAACTACCATACTTCAACGTTAGTCTGTCGTATCTAGCATACTTCAACGTAACACTATCGTAACTACCATACTTCAACGTTTGTATATCGTGAGACCATACTTCAATGTAAGATTACCGTAAATATCAAACATAAACGTATGTTTACGTCAGTCAGATTTTTCTTTGAACGGTTGAAAGCTGGCAACAAATGAAATTTTGAAAGACTTTATCAAGGCTAGGACTGCCTATTTGTCCGAATCCAGTGCCCATTTAAACAAGTGAGTGAGTGAGGTTTTATGCCGCTTTTAGCAATATTCCAGCAATATCACGGCGAGGGACACCAGAAATAGGCTTCACACTACCCGACCGCCCCCCTTTAAACAAGAAAAAGACTCGTGGAGCAAAGCAGTTCACTGTTTGCAGTTTAGAGTGGATATGAAATGTGAAAAAATGCTATCAGAAAGTTTTTAATTCACCAAGATCAAAACACTCGCAATAGTTCCCCGAGGGACACGAAAACGACCTTCACTCCAGCAGTAGCTTTGACCTTAGCATTGGTGTATTCAAGGTCAATAGTCCCGTGACTGCCAGGCAACGTCCCAGTGCAGTGCAGTCCATCAATGTGATCGTTAACGATGTCGCACCTATTGGAGGATGATGGTTCCTGAGAGGCTCTCGTGGCTATTGAGGGGGGCTGGGAGGATCAGAGGTGTTACCAACAAGACATTAACAGCATGTAACGAGGAAATTGGACTCCGTAAAAAGCGAAACTCGATTTAGTTTTTGAATTGGGAATCAATTGGCACACGGGTGATATGGAACTGGATTGATTTCAGTCCCAGAGTGGGAAACGGTTCCACTTCTCTGTTATACTTGTGTGAACGACCGATGAAACTCGAAAGAGATTTCTGTACTAAAGTCTGGAATGTTCGCTTTTTTTAGGATAACAAGTCGTGAGGAAAAACACTTTGTTTCATGATACAGCGTACAGTACGTCGTGAGGGAAATACCATTTGTTTCGAGATCAAGCATATAGCAAGTCGTGAGGAAATACAATGTGTTTCGAGATCCAGCGTATAACAAGTCGTGAGGGAAATACCATTTGTTACATGATACAGCGTATAACAAGTCGGGAGGGAAGTACCATTTGCTTCGGGATCCAGCCTACAATAAGTCGTGAGGGAAATGCCATTTGTTTTTAGATCAAGCGTATAACAAGTCGAGAGGGAAATACCATTTATTACATGATCCAGCGTATAACGAGTCATGAGGGAAATATTTGTTACATGATCCAGCGTATAACAAGTCGTGAGGCAAATATCATTTGTTACATGATCCAGCTTATAACAAGTCATGCGGGAAACACGTGTTACATTATCCAGCGTTACGAAGTCACGAGGAAAATACAAGTTGTTACATCATCAAACGTTAATAAGTCATGTTATATTGTTTATTGTAAACGTGAGGGGGAAATACACCTTAGGCTTACATAAGAAATGGGTGGTAACAATGATGCTTCCAGGTAAACTTGATAATAAACTTTAAAAAGAGTAAAAACAAATCGCATAATACACACCTGTTGATGGCTATCTCAGACATCTTATCTTTGAAAATCAATAATTATGCTTTTATAGGCGTATATATTTACTTTCTTTTGCGGCCTTGTATACTGTCCTTATCAAGCAAATCTACGAGACCCGTGAAGATCCAGGGTAGAATAGGTCGTCAGCAACCCACGCTTGCCCGCAAAGGCGACTATATGCTTGTCGTAAGAGGCGACTATTATCGGGATCGGGTGGTCTGACTCGCTGACTTGGTTGAAGCATGTCATCGATCCCAATTCTGTGGATCGATGTTCATGATGTCATTTACTGGATTGTCTGGTCCAGGCTCGATTATTTACAGACCACCGTCATATAGCTGGAATATTGCTGAGTGCGGCGTTAAACAACAAACAAACAAAAGTAAATCTACAAACGAGTCGGACGTTTTTACCTTGCAGCTATTGAAAAATCGCCATAACGGCCGGGCCAGGAAAGTCGATTCTTTCCTTTTCTTCAGAGTGCACTCTGATAGAGCTTGTGGATTCGGAGAATGATCCGCACCAGGCTCTATCAAACCGTTATTGTAGGAATGATTCTAGACTAACGCTAAGTCTGTAAAAATATATAATTTTGATAGAAACAAACAACTCCATTTAAATTGAAAAGGAGCCACACTGAGCTGGGTGATCGAGAGACCCTGAACCTGTGGTGGAAATCTAGACTTGCTTCATTTAGGGCAGAGAGGGCTGGGCGGAAGGGAAATAATATGTTCCAGGGACTGTGAGACAGGCTGGAGGGATTTATGGATTATTTCACTTCGTTATCGAAGATTTCCCAATTACTGCTTACTTTTAAACACCGATTCCGTCGGGGATCCATGCTGACAGATGACGAACCTCAGATACACTGAAGAACATGACAGACGATGCCTGCTCGCTGATTGGGCGCGTAATTGGTGCGCGAGGGTTGAAGAAAAGCCGCCCCTCCGGGTCACCATGAACGCTGTTGAACAATCACGTGTTGTCATGGAAGCTTTTTACTGGAAGACATTAAGGGGAGATAACTACCGAGAACATTGCACAATTAAGACGATTTTTTTTCAAGGCTGTATGCGATCATGTCTCTTTTTCAGTTTCTCGGTCGTGTTAAGGAAGTTAATATTAGAAAGTTAATATTTTCTTTAGCAGCGTCGTGATGTTTTTTTGGCTTGAAGGTATCTCCGGGGCTTTTTCAATCTACTCAATGAAAAAGGTGGAAGGTCGTCGCATGAGTGAGTGAGTGAGTAAGTATGGTTTTACGCCGCCTTTAGCAATATTCCAGCAATATCATGGCGGGGGACACCAGAAAAGGGCTTCACACATTGTACCCATCGTCGCATGAGGAACTCATCACACATTACCATTGAGTTGGTCAGGCCCGTAAAGATCCGTGGTAGTCTTCAGCTAATGCCTGTAAAAAGCTACTATGCTTGTCTTAAGAAGCGACAAAGGGGATCGGGTGGTCAGGCTCGCTGACTTGGTTGATGTATGCCATCGTATCCCAATTGCGTGGGTCGATGCTCATGATATCAATCACTGGATTGTCTGGCCCAGACTCGATTATTTCCCAGACCGCCGTCATATAGCTGGAATATTGCTGAGTGTGTCGGCGTTACCAAAAATCAAACCAACTACAAGATCGGCCATCAACATGATCAGAGATGAAGGTTATTACATCTTACGGCCTACCATAAGCTCATTACTTAACAATCTTAATCTCATTTCCATTGTCCATTATATATATCTTAATTATTTTTATCTCAACACTGGCTTCCAATCACTTCCAACATGCCTGGTTAATCCTGTTTATTCCAATACGTACGTCATAAGGATGCATACTTCAACCAGCAATAATTCAGACGCCTTGTGGTTTAGGGTCACATTCCAAAAGCGATCTTATTGCTGTGATGATCATAACTCTATACATAAACAGGCTTACGGTTGTTGCGCTAAAATCGCTTTAGAGTGAGTGAGTGAGTTTGGTTTAACGCCGCTTTTAACATTATTCCAGTTATATCACGGCTTGTCAGCTTAATGTGGGAGGAAAGTCCCAAGTGATGCGAGTCTCAGACGTTTACCACTTCGGTGAAACCCACGAGCACGGGTATGGTGCTGACAAACCTAGAAACATAATCGAGGCGAACCGGGATTCGAACCCACAGTCATAAGGTTCTGGTATGCCCAAGGGACGCAACTCTGCACAGTGAATCGCGAACTTTAGACGCCTGGGCCGGGGCCTATAGACATGTAGCTTCACACATGACAGACGCTCTCTTGAAACCGACTGACGTTCTTTCACAGACGTTAACAAATAAACATTAACCAGAAGATGAATCAAATATTCACCTATCGAACACAAAGAATTTCTCATAATCTCCAGCAGCTCTGGTTTGCCAAACACGACTTCTCTCCTTCCAGCGACGTGAAAACGACATTACTGCAGCCAGTTAAGCTTGACCTCGTTAATCGATGAGCACAACGCCGCCAATGACGGCGAACGTGCAGCACACAACACCGCCATTTACACGAGCTTTGTAATTCACAAGAAGCTAATTGGAGCTGTCGTGTTGATGTGTTGACTAACACCTGCCCTCACACTTCCCGGCCACTTCCCTGCCCAACACTGCGTCCATGAATGGCTAACGATCACTGCAGGCGACTGAGTGAGGCGTGGGGGTCCGGGGACATGGAAAACCAATTTTACTAGTTGTCTTCCCGTCTGCCTTAATATAGGCAAGGGCGGGGATTATGTCTTGTTGTGTTCGGGCTAATTGCAACAGGAATGGTCTCCTCGGAAGGTCAGCCCGGGTGTTGAAAGGTCTTCTCATCTCACAGCCAGGCTCGACTCTTCCAGTGAGTGAGTGAGTGAGTGTGGTTTGACGCCGCTTTTAGCAATATTCCAGCAATATCACGACTCTCTGTGAGAAACGAGTCAGGACCGGACAAGTGACTGACAGCATGAGCTAAGACTGGTGACGTTTGGGTGTGGAAACACGCGATAATAGAGCATCATCATCATCATCATCGTCGTCATCATCATCATCATCATCATCATCATGGGAGGTCGGGTAGCCTAGTGGTTAAAGCGTTCGCTCGTCACGCTTAAGATCCGCGTTCGATTCCCGACATGAGTACAATGTATGAAGCCCATTTCTGGTGTCCCCCGCCGTGATATTACTGGAATATTGCTAAAAGCGGCGTAAAACCATACTCACTCATTATTATTATTTTTTTTATTATTTTTGCATTCACTGGGGAGTATACAGCCGAACGGGCTCACATATCGGCTGGGTGAACAGAGGCACATTTGAACTAAGCCACTCGCCCAGAGTGACACCACAAGTTTCGAAACTTGCGTTTCAGGTGTATATACATATTCGTGTTTCTACCATCTGGTCATCTACCATCGGACGAGTGGGTTCTTTTGAGTGCACAGGGTGTATGTACTGAACGCTATCTTAATCGCCTCTTGCCTCCACCCAGGACTCTCTAAACAAACTGAAAGTAGAACTGGATGAGTGCTAGCTCTACACAAGGTAATCTCAGCGAGATGTGTACCCAGTTCCCTATTAACATGGGGATTAGAGGTCGATATGTGCCACCTGGTTGACCTGGTGTCGGTGCTCATGCTGTCGACCACCGATTTGCTTGGGTCAGACAGGTTTATTTACAGGCCGCCGTCAAAGAAAGTACATGCACACCGAGTGTGTTTATTTTCGTTATTGAAAATTGAAAGACCTGTTCTAAATTGGATTATGTCTATTTAACACTCATTCCTGCAACAGTTCGTTACAAGTAATCTGTGGCTGAGTAATTTTGGTAAAACCCCGGAGATACCTGCAAGCAAAAAACATCATGCTCTGCTAAAGAAAGAATCAATTTTCTTAACAGGATCGAGAAATGATGAAACTTATTAATCCTGAAAAAAACGAAATGATCGCATACAGCCTTGAAAAAAGATCAACTTAATTGTGCAATGTTCTCGGCAGTTATCTCCCCTGAATGTCTTCCAGTAAGAAGCTTCCATGACAACACGTGCTCGTTCAACAGCGTTCATGGTGACCCGGAGGGGCGGCTTTTCTTCAACCCACGGGCACCAATTACGCGCCCAATCAGCGAGCAGGCATCGTCTGTCATGTTCTTCAGTGTATCTGAGGTTCGTCATCTGTCAGCATGGATCCCCGACGGGAAAAAAGTAAGCAGTAATTGGGAAATCTTCGATAACGAAGTGATATAATCCACAAATCCCTCCAGCCTGTCTCACAGTCCCTGAACCATATTATTTCCCTTCCGCCCTGCCCTCATAGCCCTAAATGAAGTAAGTCTAGATTTCACCCACAGGTTCAGGATCTCTCAATCACCTAGCTCTCTATAGCTCCTTTTCAATTTAAATGGACTTGTTTGTTTTTAATAAAATTATATATTTTTACAGACTTAGCGTTAGTCTAGAATCATTCCTACAATAACGGTTTGATAGAGCCTGTGCGGATCATGCACCGAATCCACAAGCTTTATCAGAGTGCATTCTAAGGAAAAGGAATGAATCGACTTTCCTGGCCTTGCCGTTGATATTTTTCAATAGCTGCAAGGTTAAAACATCCGACTCGTTCGTGTGTCTTCGACCGCCTCCGTGGTCTAGTGGTAGAGCGTCCGCCAGGAGAGCGGAAGGTCCGGGGTTCGATCCCCGGTCGCGTCATACCAAAAGACGTTAAAAGATGGTACTTGTTGTTACCCTGTCTGGCGCTAAAACAAGGACTGGTCGGCTCGGAGTCAGTATACTGTGTCTGAGTGGGGTATTCATGTTAAACTGCGGCATGGTATCTCAGTGAGCTAGCACTATAAATCGGCATCAGTCCGGACTAGTACAAGCAGCCACACACACACACACACGTACATGCACGTCGCTATATAATTGCAATATTCTTGTACGCGACGTTAAACCCCATTTCACCTCACCTCACCTCTTGTGTCTTCAGGTAGATTTACAAGGTTAGGACAGTAAACAAAGGGCCGAAAGAAAGTATACCGAGTTTGGCGTTTCTATGTAATTGAACATTGAAAGAACTGGTGTCAAATTTGATTATGTCTATTTAACCATCACACATTCCTAGAACTGTTTGTAAAAAGTAATCTGTGACTTGGTAACTGTGTGTAAAAAATACATCGGTTCAATGAAGACTCGGATAAAAAATGAATTTGTAACGGCATGATTCGAACCATGTTTGTAAATTTGTGCCTAAAAAGGCAAATTTATTTATTTACAAAGATAAGATGTCTAAGATACCCATCAGCTGTTGTGCATTATGCGATTATATCTTTTTAAAAAAACATATAAAAATATTCTAAGCGCAAGTACAATTTTTCGGATATAATATCGCTAACTTCAAACTTTCAACTAAAAAACAAACACATGGTAAATTCAAATGAGATATATAGTTTGTTTTGACCCTGAGTATAGCTGGAATAATGGAGCACGGGTGGCCCAGTCGTCGTCTCAGGCGCCGCGATTCGCCATACAGAGTTGCGTCCCTTGGGCACGCCAGAAACCTATGACTATGGATTCGAATTCCGGTTCGCCCCGATTATGTTTCTAGGTTTGTCAGCACCTTACCGTTTCTCGTGGGTTTCACCGAAGAAGTAATTAAACGTCTGAGAGCTGCATCACTTCGGGCTTTCCTCCCACATTAAGCTGACACGCCGCGATATAAGTGGAATACTGTTAAAAGCGGCGTTAAACCCAACTCACTAGTTGGAATAGTTTTGACTGTCGAGTAAGAAGCAACCTTTAAATCATTAATTATTAAGATTTTAATTCACAGTTTAATATGGGTACCGGAAACCATCTCAAGTATATCGATTGTAACATAATGGCATCCCATGAAAATAGGGGACATTTTGTTTTAATAAGATTCATTGAGAAACGAAACGCTAGCCAATTCAAAGAGGCGTTTTTAAATATTGTTGAATAAGAATTGATGCATTTAATAACAGTTAGTTCTTACTAATGAATGTAATAATTTATATTCAGGGTATCCATGCTTGTGAGATCAAAAACTGAGAATCGATCTATTCGTGTAAAGAAGAATATTAATAAAAACAAAACAAAAAAACATTGTACCTACTGGTACACTCACTGGTCCAAACACCTATTTAAGAAATAAACGACGTGTGGAAGTTGTTTCTCGTACAATAAAACACTGCAGGGAGAATAAACCATGAGGGGCGCGGCACCGAGTGGTTTATTCTCCCTGTAGTGTTTCATTGTATGATAAACAACGACCACGTGTCGTTTATTTCTTATATGAGATATCCACATTATGTACAGCCTCTTTAAGGATGATGATGAAATGTACAAGGTTTTAAAATATTTACCCGTATTTTAATAATGATTATTCCCTCAACAGAATCCGAACCTTGGCAATGTCGGACAAGTCCATTTTCTGCACAGGTGGGTTTTCCCCGCATAATCACACAATCCTCACGACTATTACCTGTAACCTTTCTCTCAATACCGATTGTCATATCTCTCCCGCTTTTGGATACGATCATTGCCATCGCGTTTATCTGCGTTGCCCAGCTACATTTATGGGGAACAACTCACTCCTTCTCAACAATAACAACGTCCAACATACGACGTCATCATGTTGGGAACGTGGGTTCGAATCTCCAGAAATGACGTCATGTTTTATCGTGAAATAAACCACATTTCGTACTTTATTTTTCTTTGCGATTTATCGCGAAGCTATCTTAATTATAATGATAATGTCTGTCGGCGTGGGAGGTGCACCTGTTATTGTATACTACTCAAAAGAAGTTAAGGATCAACCGATTCTTTCATATTACTACAGGTAATCTCTCATTTCAGGGCAGATTAACAATTGTAATATGAAAGAATCGATGATCCTTAACTTCTTTTGAGTAGTATACTACAGAGCGCTACCTCATTCCCTTATCTGAAGCCGGGGTGGTCAAGGGATTCATCGCATTAGTGTAATATCTGACCTTCCTTACAAGGGGCTTTCCTGTCCCCTTGTAGACTCGCCGCCGGACCTCACTGAAATACTGGCCGAGTATTGGCCGATCAAGTCAAGAAATTAGCCAATCGGTATAAGAAGTCATTCGGGATGTCTCGTCATGACACGAATTGTCACGGGATGTCTCGTCATGACACGAATTGTCACGGAAACAGTTATGGATCTGTGAACGTCGGTGCGGGTAGTCCTGTGTCAACCACTGTTAGACCGAGAGACTGTGTTTCTTCACTGATTCCGGGGGGTATTTCCAAGTCTTATTTTCGACCTCTACGTGGGGCCAGTACGTGTCTGTCGTGATGTTAGGGGGTCACTGAGCCTCCAAGGACGGGGGATCGATACGGTACTCCTGCATCTTCGCCATGAGTCGGATCAGCATTTCATAACTTGTAACGAAGTGTCCATTATCTGCTCCAAGGCTGTTAGGGGTGCGTGCAAATACAGTACTAGTCGAGTTTAAGTTCCCCGTTGGGAGTCTAGATTTGATGCTCACTGAAATATGACAATGATTAAAGCGTTCGCTCGTCACGCCGAAGACCCGGGTTCGATTCTCGACATGGGTACAATGTGGGAAGCCCATTTCTGGTGTCCCCCGCCGTGATATTGCTAGAATATTGCTAAAAGCGGCGTAAAACCGTAGACACTCACTATTGTTTGTTAATAAATAATATTAAATAATAATCTCAAATTAATTTTTTTTTATGACATTACAAAGGTATGTTCTCAGGTTTAAATGATCAGTTTAGAATCGCAATAATGATTGAATGAGCAGTTTAAAATATATTTTTCATGCATGATTAATTTTGTGAGTGCACAATGTTAAATACACATTACGCTAACATTATTAGGAACTGTAATATCCGTCTTGTCTATAAATGGGAAACTATCTTTTCAAATATTTCAGAGACCCTTGAAGATCCGGGGTAGAATAGGTCTTCAGCAACCCTTGCAGTTAAAAGCGACTATGCTTGTCGTGAGAGGCGACTAACGGGATCGGGTGGTCAGGCTAGCTGACTTGGTTGATGCATGTCATCGTATCCCCATTGTGTTGATCGATGCTCATGATGTCAATCACTGGATTGCCTGGTCCAGACTAGATTATTTACAGACCGCCATCATATAGCTGGAGTGCGGCGTTAAACAACAAACAAACAAACAAACAAAATATTTCAGAGCATGGAATTCTGTAGGCAAGTCATTTATGTTTGTTTTCTCAAATAATTTTTCACAAGATATGGGGTTAAGCAGGATATTGAAAGTTTTTTTCGGAACAACGTTTTTGTAATGTTATGAAGGCGTGTAAGATGGATCAGGCAAACCAGCGAACGGTAAGCAAAAATTAAGTTTAATGTGTGGATAAAGCTTAAATATTTAGATAACGACCCGTCTGTTTCTCTGAAATAGCAATGGCATCCGGTTTAGATATATATTACTGAGGACTGTTCCTTGTTAGGAAGTTTGAGATTTAGAAATATCTAACAAACCCAACCTACAAACATCCATCCGAATAAAACCGTCTATCACCTTTGTTGTTATATATACTAGTACCCAGGCCAATCTTCAAGAATACGACCGCCTCCGTGGTCTAGTGGTAGAGTGTCCGCCAGGAGAGCGGAAGGTCCGGGGTTCGATTCCTGACCGCGTCATACCAAAAGACGTTAAAAGATGGTACTTGTTGTTACCCTGACTGGCGATCGGCATTAAGGGGCTAAAACAAGGACTGGTCGGCTCGGAGTCAGTATACTGGGTCTGAGTGGGGTATTCATGTTAAACTGCGGCATGGTATCTCAGTGAGCTAGCACTTTAAATCGGCATCATTCCGGACTAGTACAATCACAAACACACACACGTACATGCACGTCGCTATATAAGTGCAATAGTCTTGGACGCGACGTTAAACCCAATTTCACCTCACCTCACCTCACCACTACATGAAAACAATAACCAGTATAAAATATGACTTAACTAATATTCTTCTTATGTGTATAATGATACATTCTTGTTGTTTATTTGTTGTTTAACGCCAAAGTCTGTAATATTCTAGCTATCCAGTGACTGACATCATGAGCAACGATCCACACAATTGGGGCACGATGACATGCATCAACCAAGTCAGCGAGCCTGACCACCCGATCCCGTTAGTCGCCTCTTACCACAAGCATGGGTTGCTGAAGATCAATTCTAACCAGGATCTTTATAAGAGGAAGAATGATATATGCATCAAACACATCCACTTTATTGTGATATTTAAGCAATATGTACTCGGGGTCACATATTACTGATCCGGACTGTACACCAGTAACATTTTCTGTGCTCACGATTCGTCTGCCATTCCCTGGCTCGGGTAACCGAATCTAAGACAGGTTTCAGAAATAAATGATTCAAACGATCTCCGATAGGCCACAAAGCCGCATGCGCCCCGTAAACATGAACGCTACACCATCCGCGATAAAGTACAGAAATATGTTCCGTGACGGCGTGGATCTGACAACGTTGGCACAACATCAACCACAGGGATGAGATGTAAAAATATTTCAATTTAGAGCGCGTCTGTAAATTAATTGACTAGGGCGTGTATAAGGCCATCAACTTACGGAAGCGCCGACGCTTTATGAAAGTGGATACCGCAGAGAGGGGATATTCGCCTACCGTACGTGCTCATGTCACTGTGTGATGAGATAGATTATTGGACGTCCTTGGAAGATGCACAAACATCTCTCTTTCTTCTCACGTCTCATATGCATCACGAAATTGAAGTTACAACTTGATCACGCCACAAGAGGATTTCGTGCATCGTCAAGGGGCACTTATACATTTTGTAATTCCTTTGTACTAAATATAACGTTTTCTGGAATACAGCAAGCATTAACTTCTTGCGGTCTGTCATATTCGCAAATGGAAATTTTTTAACAGTTTTGCAAAGTTGACATTCAATGTTTGTTTGTTTTGTATTGTTTGTTGTTTAACGCCGCACTATATTCCAGAGGTTTGTAAATGATCGCGTCTGGGCCAGACAATCCAGTGATTGACATCATGAGCAACGATCTACGCAATTGGGATACGATGACATGCATCAGCCAAGTCAGCGAGCCTGACCACCCGATCCCGTTTGTCGCCTCTTACGACAAGCATGGGTTACTGAAGATCAATTCAAGTGAGTGAGTATTGTTTTACGCTGCTTTTAGCAACATTCCAGCAATATCACGGCAGGGGACACCAGAAATGGGCTTCAGACATTGTACCCATGTCGGGAATCAAACCTGGGTCTTCGGCGTGACGAGCGAACGCTTTAACCACTAGGCTACCCGCCCGCCCCTAGATCAAGTCTTACCCGGATCTTCACCAGTTTATATTTTGTGAGGGACTAAGAACAACAAGGAGTGAGTGAGTGAGTCTGGTTTAACGCCGCTTTTAACAGTATTCCAGTTATATCGCGGCGTGTCAGCTTAATGTGGGAGGAAAGCCAGAAGTGATGCAGGTCTCGGACGTTTACCACTTCGGTGAAAACCACGAGCACGGGTATGGTGCTGACAAACCTAGAAACATAATCCCGGTGAACCGGGGTTCGAACCCGCAATCATAGGTTTCTGGCGTGCCTAAGGGACGCAACTCTGCACAGTGAATGGCGGCGCCTTGGACGACCGGGCCCCCCGTGCCCCCAACCACTCCCCCCCCCCCCCCCCCCCCCCTCCCAACAAGGAGTGAACGGGAGCACCACGGTGAAAGGTTTGTGACTCGCCTAAGGGATGCAACTCTGCAAAGAATTGCGTTTTGTTCCTTATCAGATTGGGCGTTCGCGTAACGACAGTGGAGACCAGTTTGAGTTTTGCCCTTTGAAATCAGCTTGTTATACACGTGGCTTCTTGTTCAAGAAGACGAGAACGTCAAACTCAAGTGAGTGAGTGAGTGAGTTGGGTTTAACGCTGCTTTTTACAGTACTCCAGTTATATCTCGGCGTGTCAGCTTAATGTGGGAGGAAAGTGAAACAGGTCACCGACGTTTACCACTTCGGTGAAACCCACGAGCACGGGTATAGTGCTGACAAACCTAGCGAGTGATTGAGTTGGGTTTTATCGCCGCTTTTAACAGTATTCCAGTTATATCACGGCGTGTCAGCTTAATGTGGGAGGAAACCCCGAAGTAATGCAGGTCTCGGGCGATCACCATGTTAGTGAGTGGTATGGTGGTAAGGTGCTAACAAACCGAGAAACATAATTAAGGCGTATCGGCATTCGAACCAAAGATTATAGGTTTCTGGCATGCCCAAGGGACGCAACTCCACACAGCGAATTGCGGCGCCTTCGACGACTGGAACACACACACACACACACACACACAAACACACGGTCTCGTTTCCATAGCTGTCACTCGTTACACAAAGCGACATTAGCTACGACGGCCGTAAGTCTGCGAAGTAGGGGACTTACGACAGTCGACATGCTTAAGTCGCTTCGTGAAACCGGACCATAACATACTGGCAGTCATTTCGGACGTTCGTTCGAGAGGACCTGTAAATCTCGGGATGATTAATGGAAATATGCAAAGTCAGCGTACACAATCCCAAAACATCCTGTCTCAACACACCAGTGACTGTTTACACAAGGAAAATGTATCAATCAATGAAAATAACGCAGCATGTCAAGCCATGAACCGCGGCATCAGCTATTGTACATGCTGTAGGCGATCTCAACCTCCAGACTGCGCCTTGTAAAGTTGGACATAAAACTCCAAGCCCTAGAATTGATCCTCAAGTGTTTGTCGTTTTCGTTCTTCGGGGAACAATTCCAGAACCATCAGCGTCCATATTTCGGAGGAAAGAGTGTCGACTTGATTGATTAATTTGGTTGTATTTTGTCCGGCACCTGGGCCCGTCCTACGAAGCTATCTTAGTTTTATGACTGTCGGAGTGAGTGAGTGAGTGAGTGAGTATAGTTTTACGCCGCTTTTAGCAATATTCCAGCAATATCAGTGCGGGGGACACCAGAAATGGGCTTCACACATTGTAACCATGTCGGGAATCGAACCCGGGTCTTCGGCGTGACGAGCGAACGCTTTAACCACTAGGCTACCCGACCGCCCCTATGACTGTCGGAAGTCCAATAGTTAAACCACTAATGATACATACTGTAAGAGAGCGGTAAAGATCCGGGGTAGAATAGGTCTTCAGCAACCCATGCTTGTCGTAAGATGCGACTATGCTTGTCGTAAGAGGCGACTAACGGGATCGGGTGGTCAGGCTCGCTGACTTGGTTGATGCATGTCATCGTATCCCAATTGCGTAGATCGATGTTAATGATATCAATCAATGGGTTGTCTGGTCCAGACTCGATTATTTACAGACCGTCGTCTTAAAGCTGGATTATTGCTGGGTGCGGCGTTACACAACACACAAACAAACAACAACATACTGTAGGCGTCAACGACACAAGACAGAGCATGCTTCATGATTTGGCTGACCTGCTTGTCTTTCCTGGCCCATACTCCATTGTTATCAGGCCGCCGTAATCTTGATTGGGAATTGAAAATTCGGCATCAAAAACAACATTTAATCCCTCCGAAACTAATATCACTGAGACTGACATATTGTTGTATTTGAACGCTAAGGTATGTGTCAGGAATGTCGTACTATTTAATGTAAGCAGTTTTGTGGAAGTTACTATCCTTAGATGTTAGTTACCCATTCGTGACCAACTCGTGTTATTCCGGGACAAGCCGAATGGCGACTCGTGCCCCTCTCATGGCCCTTTTCGCGACCGGGCTCCGTCTTACCGCAAACGGGCATACCTAAAACAATTGTCAACTCGTTGCGTAATGGTTCACATATTATTTACCCATGTATTATATATATTTCAGATGCAATTTAAAGCACATTGGGACGTGCGGAATTATACAGTATGATTGAACACATTAAAATGTGTCTTGGGTATATTTTTAGATGCAAGACATATGTAAAATCAAAAATTTCTGAGGGATTCTTTGACGAAGAACTTGAAATCATACGCGCATTCTGATCGGTTTGTCGTATTTTCGCACATAACATTCATCGATAGGGGACGAGTCATCTTGCAGGTTACGGAAAGGGGCGAGTGGTGACGAATGGTTCGTTACATGTGTAAAACTTCCGGAAACCCGTCGTCTGTGATAGTGTGTTATAGAAACATGTGGAATATTCTATGTTGTGAGGGCACTGAGTAGAAATTTCCAGTAGCTAGTTATACTGTACATATAGAGGTCGTCGTTTATCGTATAATAAAACACTGCAGGGAGAATATATCATTTCTTTTTGAGATATCAACAATTTGTACAGCCCTTTTAACCATGTCAATTATGTGTACAAGCTTTAAAAACATTTACCCGTAATTAAATAATGATGACTCCCCGAATACAATCCGACCTCGGCAATGTCGGACAACTCCTAGTTAATTGGGGGCGGTCGGGTAACCAAGTGGTTAAAGCATTCGCTCGTCACGCCGAAGACCCCGGGTTCGATTCCCGACATGGGTACAATATGTGAAGCCCATTTCTGGTGTCCCCCGCCGTGATATTGCTGGAGTATTGCTAAAATCGGCGTAAAACCATATTCACTCACTCACTCTTAGTTAATTGTTGATTCACAAGTATGCCACTTCTTTGCATCCACTAAGTTCTTTTACGTACATATTTCTGGGTTAACATATTGTTTCAATTTCGGAATCGACACGTAACAGTTGTCATGTGCGTTTGAACGCTGCATGACAGTGCGTGACGGGCACCTGTGTCAGAAGTGTTGACAAAGAGACAAAGGTTTCCAGAGAACCATCCCTGTTAGGAGTCGTTAACCTCAGGTCGTGGCCTCTATAATACACTGTATTAATAACACGAGCTCCACACATTGCCCGCGGAAGGCCTCTCTGCACGACATAGACTCATTTAGACTTGGTCCTAATGGCTGCGTTAGGGCTTAGCTCGGATTTCCTATACCACGATTGTAATTAGTTCATCCAGAAGTTCATAGGGTGGCGAACAAAAACACATAATTGGGGTACAGTTTTAATATTCGTTGCTGTGCAACGACGTTGAGATATTAGTTTGTCTTCTTGCGTGAGGGGATTTATATCCAGTTTGAAGCTACCACAGCCGACAACCGCTGATATGCGTGAGGTGGGGGTTTAACATTGCTTCATACAGTATTTTAGTTTTGTTCCCGCTTGCCAAAAGGCAATCGTAACTCACGGGGGACACGGGTGGCTCAGTCGTCAAAGGCGCGGCGATTCGCTGTGCAGAGTTGCGTCCCTTGGGCACGCCCAAAACCTATGATGTGGGTTCGAATCCCGGTTCGCCTCTATTATGTTTCTAGGTTTATCAGCACCATACCTGTGCTCGTAGGTTTCACCAAAGTGGTAAACGTCTGAGACCTGCATCACTTTGGGCTTTCCTCTCACATTAAGCTGTAACGCCGCGATATAACTGTAATATAGTTAAAAGCGGCGTTAAACCAAACTCACTCACTCACTTTAGTAAGTGGACTAACGGATGTCGTAACGTTACGTGACGCCTTGTCAGTGAGTGAGTTGGGTTTAACGCCGCTTTCATTAGAATTACAGTTACGTCACGGCGTGTCAGCTTAATGTGGGAGGAAAGCCCGAAGTGATGCAGGTCTCACACGTTTACCACTTCGGTGAAACCAACGAGCACAGGTATGGTGCTGATAAAACGTAGATACATAATCGGGGCGAAGACGCCTTGCGGTTTAGGGTCACATTCCAAAAGAGATCTTATTGCTGTGATAATCATAACTCTATGCATAAACAGGCTTACGGTTGTCGTTGCGCTAAAAACGCTTTGCGGAACAGGGCCCTGGACAACAGAGGTCCAAAAGCGACCTTCTTGTTACGAAAATCGTTAACTCACTAAAACATAGTCTTTAAATATAGACACGTTTGTTTGTTTGTTGTTTAAGGCCGTACTCAGAAATATTCCAGCTACACAACGGCGGTCTGTACATAATCAAGTCTGGACCAGACAATACAGGGTTGACATCATGAGCATCGATCCACGCAATTAGGATACGATGACATGCATCAACCAAGTCAGCGAGCTTGACCACCCGATCCCGTTAGTCGCCTTTAACTGCAAGCATGGGTTGCTGAAGACCTATTCTACCCTGGATTTTCCAGGGTCACCAGGCAAACTGGTAACTGAAAACGTGCATACAAAATGCTCGAAGATCCGAACCCGCCTTTAGTAGGCTCTTACGGCAAAGCAATTCTTGTAAACCAGACACTGAGCAGACCATGGATCATACTGGACTCGAACACACAACAAATCAGTTCTGTCTAGCTGTGTTACCAATAGTAACAGTGTGCTTGTTATCTTAGTTACACATTGGTCACAGCTCTGCCGACTTTCCGGGGTAGAGGTGAGGTGAAATTTGGTAAAACTTCGCGTCCAAGATCATTGCACTTACATAGCGATGTGTCTGTGTGGCTGCTTGTGTTAGTCCGGACCGATGCCGATTTTATAGTACTAGCCCACTGAGATACCATGCCGCAGTTTAACATGAATACCACACACAGACACAGTACACTGACTCCAACCGACTAGTCCTTGTTTCAGCCCCTTAATGCTGAGCGCCAGGCAGGGTAACAACAAGGACCATTTTTATCGTCTTTTGGTATGAGACAGTCAGGGATCGAAACCCGGACCTTCGGCTCTTCGGGTAGAACACCACTGTTATAACATTCAAATATCAGAACAAAATAACAAGAATAGTGTAACTGAACTGGGATTTTTATTGGAGAACCAAGCATGTATAGCGGTTGTATTAATTGCCACGGTAACACAGTAACAGGCTTCCATACTCTGTATGGGGTGGTGGCAACAGCAGTAGTAGTAATGCCGTCAAAACTGCTAAAAAGATAGGTAGTTTGTTTTTATACATGGCTCCCTCCCCCCTCTTGATAATCAGTTCAAAAATATTTTGCTAGGTGGAAACAAGGTGACAACCACCAAAGGCAACATCCAGATGTCCTCAATAAAATGTTTATTAATCATTTTCATGTACAACCAAGCGATCAGATATCATCTCTGCTACAGTATCTATGATGGTGTGTTGATCATTGTTACAGTGAACAGTTCAGCATACTAGATCTGTGTTGATCTTTGTAACAGTGCAAAGTCCAGTACTCAATATGTTGAACATAGTAACAGTGAACAGTTCAACATACTAATTACTGTGTTCATCATTGCAACAATGAGCAGTTCAGTACACTAGATACTGTTGAACATTGTAACAGTGAACAGTTCAGTACTTGATAACGTTGAACATAGTAACAGTGAACTGTTCAGCATAGTAGACAGTGTTGATCATTGTAACAGTGAACAGTTCAGTACTTGATAGCGTTGAACATAGTAACAGTGAACTGTTCAGCATATTAGACAGTGTTGATCATTGTAACAGTGAACAGTTCAGTACTTGATAGCGTTGTACATAGTAACAGTGAACTGTTCAGCATATTAGACAGTGTTGATCATTGTAACAGTGAACAGTTCAGTACTTGATAACGTTGAACATAGTAACAGTGAACTGTTCAGCATATTAGACAGTGTTGATCATTGTAACAGTGAACAGTTCAGTACTTGATAGCGTTGAACATAGTAACAGTGAACTGTTCAGCATATTAGACAGTGTTGATCATTGTAACAGTGAACAGTTCAGCATAATTAACAGTGTTGATCAATTCAGCATCTGAGATACTTTGATACAATCGTCAGTTCAGCAATAAAGTTAGAGAATAACAGAGTATTTCTTTTTCAAATATTTCATATTCGAGACTTCTGTACAAAATTAAATTCCTCATAAAATAATTTAACAATTAACCTTAAAATGCTCCTCATTTTTAAGTAATTTTGCGAAGCTGTACATATGATACAAGAACCTACAACACAAATACTGCAAGCTAGCTGATGCTTCCTTACTTCATATTCAGCCACTGGTGAAATTGCTATAGAATAAAATGATTCACTCAAGTTGAACATCCAACTACCAATGCATCAGTGAAATGCAGCCAAAGGGGAATAACTCTTCCAAAATCCAAACAGAATCTATACATACGTTTATACAGACATCCATACAAATATGTAATAATTTACACTTCAGAAAATGTTTAAAATAAAATAGCATCCACACTCCCATATATTACAGGAAAAAAAGATTCAAACAAGCAATAATCAGTTGCTAGTTTTTGAAGGCCTCTGAGAAAAATGAAAGTGGAAAGAAATATAATAGTAAAAGAATCACATATCCTAACAGCAGCCTTAGAAATTTGTCTTCCTATTTCATAAGTCCTATATTGACATGACATGTATATATAAATGCTGTACCTGCTGAGATGAATAAAGAAGGAAAAAATAAAAAATAATAATAAAAAATTTCACAAGTCCTAAGAGTTCTACCAAGTCCTGCTTGAACATTACTAAAATGTTTACTGTTTACATTTTCTGCCTTTTATTCAGTTCAAACTTGTATCAAAAGTGATGCTTTGAGAATTATAGCCCTCAAATGCATGTCAATGAAGACTACAATCACTGGATATTTACATGACCTCAGCACAATTTAGTAGTCTCTGGCTATCAGACAAGATTGAGTGAGTGAGTGAATTGGTTTTTAATGCCATTTTGAACACTATTCCAGTCCCGGAATATCACGGCTTGTCAGTCTAATGTGGGAGGAAAGAGGGAAGAGATATGTACCACTTTGGTGAAACCCATGAGCAGGGGTATGGTGCCGACAAACGAAGAAACAATCCGAGTGAATGAAGATTCAAACCTAAAATCATAGGTTTCTGACATTCCTGGGAACGCAACCCTCTACACAGAAATGCTGTGCCTTAGACAACAGGGTCTACCCTGGCCTCCGGACAAGATTGAATTTTGAAGTGTACACAAATATAAATCATATTGTAAGAATACATACCAGTCTTAACAATGCACAAGCATGAAAGATAATAATGTTGAATTGAGGGAATTTTATTGATTGTAGCCCCAAACTTCTGCAATTTGTTTGGAAATACAAGTTTCCAGATGCCAAGACTAATCAGTTTGCCCAAAACAATTCCGGGAAACAGTTCCGATTCCTTAATATAGGATGTACAGAGAACTAGATAATTGCTTGCAAAAATGGGGAGTAGCCTCTGTTTCCTAAAAGACTAAAAATTAGAACAAACCCCAGTTAGATGTTAGAACTTATCACCATGCATTTCCAGTGGGATATTTTTACCTTCAAAAACAACCTGATACCAAACTTACTGCAACACTGCTCTAGTTAGCTTATTTAATGAAAAGGAGCGTCAGTTTAATGACATAACTTACTGTTACCATGCAATTCGCCATCTCATTAGCACAGACATCACTTAAGATTTGGGAAAATATTCCAGCAATATCATGGCAGGGGACACCAGCAATGGGCTTCACACATTGTACCCATGTCGGGAATCGAACCCGGGTCTTCGGCGTGACGAGCGAACACTTTAACCACTAGGCTACCCGACCGCCCCTGATTAGGGTGAAGACGTGATGAGCTGATTCTGCCACAAGAGTCAACTACCTTGTCTTACCTTCCACACCCATCAGGAAGTAGTCGGCCTATAGCAATTTTTAAATATTATATTTTATCCTGGAATCGTATTTCAGAAACCTGGTCCATCATTATCACAATCAGAGTTATGTAGTCATGTGATGATCGTTTTAATAATTTAATATAGGCTGTAAGCCACCGACAAAGTAAAATGGACCAAAAAATGCACCAAACAGGGATGATTCTGCCCATCTTGAAAACAAAAAATAGATTGCATAAAGACAGGATTGTATTTCATGCTGTCCAAGAACAAGTTGATATTGAAAATGATGTGTGTGTTAGTATGGACTGGGAGCGACCATGACCTTGTGTATGAAATCCCATACTTTGTACTTTGAAGACTTTTGCCAAGTAAGATTCACATGATTTCATTGGTCGGCTATGAACCGATCCATAACTTCTAAATATTAATCCATTAGTGAGTGAGTATGGTTTTACGCCGCTTTTAGGCTGGGAGACACCAGAAATGAGCTTCACACATTGTACCCATGTCGGGAATCGAAACCCGGGTCTTCGGCGTGACGAGCGAACGCTTTAACCACTAGGCTACCCGACCGCCCCTTATTAATCAATGAAGTCATGCCCCTGAAGATAACACTCTTTGGCCTAGCCTGCCACAACAGAATTGAGCGCTCTATACGAGAGGTTCGGCCATGGACTGGAGATCTGAGCAGGTCATCTTTAAAGTTAGTTCCATGAACACAAGTAAGCATTATGCACAGCTATTACATCAAAAACTCTGTACAACAAGATGCTGTTCTGAAATCTCACTTCATGTCCCAACGACATGCGTCACAAATGCAGAATATTCAAAACATTTACAATGTTCAAGGATCTGTACAATAAATTTAATATAGCTTCAAGAAAATATACATTAAATATTTCACACTGAAACAAATAACGTGTCAACATATTAGAAATCTGAATAAACAATTCAGTTTCTTTCTCAATTTTTACATAGAATGGAAAATTCAAAATTAGATCCAATGTAATCTCCTCAATAAAGTGCAATGTTTCGAGAATTCTTAATAAGGATGTTATAGAAACACGCTTTATCCTACAACTGTTGTCTACCAAGCCTACAGCAGCTCTCTCACACAACTAGGAACAATCCCATGGCGCGGATGTAAGCAGAAATTGTTCTCCTCTTAAGCAAATAGCTAGTCTTCAGATTGGTACACAAGCCATAACACATCTTCCGTCAGTTTAGCAGAAAATCTACCCAAGGACTGTTGCTCTACATCCACAAGTGTGAAATGCACAAGAAAGCAACAAGTTGATACACAGCTTCATCACAATGAGTCTGTCTGATGCTGTAAGATGCCTTCAAATAGTCTTGGGAAACAAGCACTGCACTGATTGGCTATTCAAAGAAAGTCAAACTGGCCAATCACAGCCCACAAGAATCATTCCAAAATGCCCTCAAAGGTATGCAATTCACACAAGTGCTTTTCTGATTGGTCAAGGAAAAGTTGGAACTAGCCAATCAGCATTTAGATAGTGCAACAGATAAAGCTTCCTGCTGTTCTTGTGACAAAGCTCCCACGCAAGCCTGGAACGCCTCCTCATTGGCCTGAAACAAACAGAGAGGAGTCAACTCAGCATTCGTACAAAACTTCAAGCACAAAATTTAACATCTTTTAAGATGATTTTAAAGGATGTCGACCGTTCTGAGCATTCCTTGCAAACAATAGCCGATAACCCTGTGGATCCCTCAGCCCTGCACCCCTTATTCGGCGAGAGAAGCTTTTGCACCCCTTATTCTGCGAGAAGCTTTTGCACCCCTTATTCTATGAGAGAAGCTTTTGCACCCCTTATTCGGCAAGAGAAGCTTTTGCACCCCTTATTCGGCAAGAGAAGTTTTTGCACCCCTTATTCTGCAAGAGAAGCTTTTGCACCCCTGATTCTGTGAGAGCTTCTGCACCCCTTATTCTGCGAGAAAAGCTTTTGGACCCCTTATTCTGCAAGAAGCTTTTGCACCCCTTATTCTGCGAGAGTAGTTTCTGCAGCCCTTCTTCTGCGAGTAGTTTCTGCACCCCTTATTCAGCGAAAGCTTCTGCACCCCTTATTCTGCGAGTAGTTTCTGCACCCCTTATTCTGCGAGAGTAGTTTCTGCACCCCTTATTCTGCGAGAGAAGTTTCTGCACCCCTTATTCTGCGAGAGTAGATTCTGCACCCCTTAGAGAAGCTTCTGCTCAACTGACCACACAGCAAAAGGCTCTTCAGGTTAGGAAGCGAATTTTTCTGTGGAATAACCCTGCCTTGTCATATGACCAAGGCATTCATATTGTAATCTAGGCATGGATAAACACTGGCTTCTAATCCATTCAAGCAGGTAATTACTGCCAGTTAGTATTTTGTAACTCATCCTAAGAGGACCACACAAGATTTCACTTCACTTTGCCTCTTATAAAAACATGGCAAAAGCCAGTTTATTCTGCGCAGTGCTTGGGTTATCCGCTTCACTGTGTAGAGCTCTATTAATTTGGTTATATTGAATTAGTGTGACGTCACTCTCAAAAATTATTTCATGCAAAATTTAAAAAACACCCAGAAACATCAACATCCTGGCACGTTATGGCAAGATAAATATATTTTCTGAGAAAATTATTCTGTATTCTTAAACAAAATAATATTCTATTCCAGATGCTTGAGCATAACTCATATATGTAAAATTCATTTTTTTTAATAGACAAATTACAGGTCCATATTTAACATTGCTTTTGGATCAGTTAATTCAAGGATGCAAATTGGCACAAGCCCAGGTCAGTCTGTCTCGCCACATTTCAGGCTTCAAGTTTTTCGGGAGTGTCCTAACATGTTATCACTAGGCTTGTAATTGTTTCGAGCTAAGTTGCCTCCCTTGTTAATTACAGGAGATCATGCTAATTGGTATTTTAGGCCATGGCCTTCAATTCTTCACCAACCTCAAGGACGCACGAAGCAGGATGCAAAATCCCGCATCCTACGTGCATAAAAATTGAAAACAGACAGACAAAAATACAAAGTACATCCCCTGGGATGCAGACAGTTGGTGTGCATGTTTCGTAATGATACTGCCATTTCTAAATTTGGTACCACTTAAAATTAAGTTTCAAATGAAATCCATTAAAAAGTACCATACACAGTTGAATGCTTCACTATTTTCCAGCACTAGCACTTCAGTTGGGGAGCACCAAATCTAATTTAATTAACGGCCTTGGATCATGTGTCATTTTAAGTCACCGAGTGCTGAATGTAAATTTTGACAATTCTCCGGGAGCCAAGCTTTTAACAAAGACCCCCATTGTTTTTACCTGGAACCCCCACAAGAAAAAGGCTTTGTGTCACTATGGATCGTTAAAATAAATATTCTAGATAAACCCCCATTGTTTTACCTGGCACCCCCAAAAGAAAAGCTTTGTGTCCTCTGGATCGATAAATAAATATTCTAGGTAAATGCCAGGGAATCAAGTGTCAAAATGTTTCCCACAATAGACACTGACATTTGCTCTATCTTCATAATTTACTGGGTAGTATTTGTAACCAATATTCCGAATTTGTATGTGAAAGTTAAATATCTCTTCTGCTTTCATGTCTCAGTCCTATCATTAAGCATCAATAGATTCAGACAATATAGGCTCTATGATATATCATCATGGACAATGAAAGCATGTCTACCCTGAGAACAGCGGTATAGCCCAGGACCTCCAACAGAAGTTTACTGACTTCGGGCTCAGGACAACCTTCTCCATACGTAAATACCAGAATTATAATTTTACCTTCACTTGATTCACAATCTGCAGCATCCTCCCAAAGACGGCTTGTGACGGTTCAATGACCTCTTTATATATTGACTCTGCGATGATTGCCACTATCCGCGGCAAGTTCTGACTGTTCTCTCCTAGCATGCCTGGGTGGTTCCTGCACACACAGCAAATACTTCAGTGTGTTTATGTCACATCACACTAGCGGGGCAATGAATTTGTTTGTTTGTTGTTTAACGCCGCATTCAGCAATATTCCAGCTATATGACAGCTGTCTGTAAATAATCGAGTCTGTACCAGACAATCAAGTGATCATGAGCATCAATACCCACTACTGGGATATGATGACATACATCAACTAAGTCAGCAAGCCTGACCACTCAAACTCGTTAGTCGCCTCTTATGATAAGCATAGTTGCCTTTATCAGCAAGCATGGGCTGCTGAAGACCTTTTCTACTGCAGATCTTCACAGGTCAAGAATGGGTTGCTGAATACGTTCTCTACCCCGGATCTTACTTACACTGTGAGCAGGTCGCAAATGTAGCCATATATATGAACGGATCTACCCTCGATCTTACTTACAATGTGAGCAGGTCGCACATGTAGCCGTATATGTGAACGGCTTCATCCTCATCCTCCGTCACAGGGAGCCAGAAGATGAATCGAGGGATCAGCTCCTCCACATTTACTTTGGAAGCATTATATTTGCATATTTTAGTCACTGCCGATATGGCATTTTCTGTCGCGTTCACATTTGATGAGCATTTCGATTCTGGATTTTCGATCATCTGGACTAGCCTCGGAACTGCCTCTGAAAAAGCCAAGGAAAAATGTGAAATATTCACCTGTTTTGTCTGAATAGTTTCATAATGCACATATCATTCATACCACTGTTCTAAATTCTGGGGGAACCTTGAGGTTTTCTTCTTTCTTTTCAGGACCCACTAAATCTTTATCGTTGGCATTACTTTCATATAAGGACTGATCCTACTAGACCAGAAACCATTTCACTAGACACAGGCTGTTTGAAGTCACACACTGTCTTACCTAATAGGTGAGGTGAAATAGGGTTTAACATCGCGTCCAAGATTATTGCACTTATATAGCGACGTGCATGTACGTATGTGTGTTTGTGTGGCTGCTTGTACTAGTTCGGACTGATACAGATTTATAGTGCTAACTCACTGAGATACCATGGCGCATTTTAACATGAATACCCTACTCAGACACAGTATACTGACTCCGAGTCGACCAGTCCTTGTTTTAGCCTCTTAATACCAAGCGCCAGACAGGGTAACAACAAGTACCATCTTTTAACGTCTTTTGGTATGACGCGGTAGGGGGTCGAACCCCAGACCTTCCGCTCTCCGGGCGGACGCTCTACCACTAGACCACGGAGGTGGTCCGTCTTACCTAATAAATTGTATGATTCAGATTCCCTAATACTATGATTAGGCTTTCATGTCTCAGTCCTATCATTAAGCATCAATACATTCAGACAATAAAGGCTCTATGATATATCATCACTGACAATGAAAGCATTTCAATATTCATCAATTTAGAGTGATTTCAGATCTATGATATTTTAACCTTCTAACAACGACCCGAAACTGAAATTTGACCTGAAGTAAGTTAGTGAGTTGTGTTTAACGCCGCCTTTGACAGTATTCCCATTATATCACGGCGTGTCAGTTCAAAGTGGTAGGAAAGCAGGTCTCAGACATTTAACCACTTCGGTGAAATCCACGAGTACAGCTATGGTGCTGACAAACCTAGAAACATGATTGGGGCGAACTGTGATCCGAACCTACAATCATAGGTTCCTGGCGTGCCCAAGGGACGCAACTCTGCACAGTGAATTGAAGCGCCCTAGACTTCTGGTCCACCCGTTCCCCCACTTGACCAGAGATAAGCATGAAACTAGTGACACAATATGAGCAGGAGTAGGAGCACAATCTCCATTTCAGCTGGCAAGTACCAGAATCCTGATGTACTGGGATCTACTTTTCGACAATCCCATTTTACTAGACACGGGCTTCAGACCAGTGTTTGAAGTCTCAGACTGTGTCTTAACTAACAAATTGTATGATTCAGATTCCTTAATACCATGATTAGGCTTTCATGTCTCAGTCCTATCATTAAGCATCAATACATTCAGACAATAAAGGCTCTATGATATATCATCACCGACAATGAAAGCTTTTCTATATTCGTCCATTTAGAGTGATCTCAGATCTATGATATTCTAACCATATCACAGTGAGTTAGTATATGAGAGTTCTGCTTATCGCCTCTTTTTAGTATTCCAGTTATATCGCATCAGTTTAATGTGGGAGGAAAGCCCAAAGTTATGCAGGTCTTAGACGTTTACCACTTTGGTAAAATCCACGAGCACAGGTATGGTGCTGACAAACCTAGAAACATAATCGGGGCAAACTGGGATTCGAACCACAATCACAGCATTAGAAATTGGCACTAGTCCTATAGTCCTTGCCAAAGTGGCCTAAGAGTTAAGCTATCATAAGGACTAGCAGAAATTTGCGCTTTTTAAGGGTTTAGTTTATGTTATCATTATAAGGACTAGTGGACTAATGTTAGATTCTATCGCTGCAATCATAGGTTACTGGCGTGTCCAAGGGATGCAACTCTGCACAGTGAATTGAAGCGCCTTAGACCTCTGGGCCACCAGTGCCCTCACTTGACCAGGAAAAGCATGAAACTATATGTTGGCAAGTACCAGAACCATAATGTACTGGGACCTACTTTTCAACAATCCCATGACAGAACATGAACATGAACTGCAACACCAGTGAGTGAGTGAGTTGGGTTTAACGCCACTTTTAACATTATTCCAGTTATATCACGGCGTGTCAGCTTAATGTGGGAGGAAAGCCCGAAGTGATGCAGGTCCCATTATATCACGGCGTGTCAGTTCAAAGTGGTAACCACTTCGGTGAAACCCACGAGCACGGGTATGGTGCTGACAAACCTAGAAACATAATCGGGGCGAACCGGGATTCGAACCCACGATCATAGGTGTCTGGCGTGTCCAAGGGATGCAACTCTGCACAGCAAATCGTGGCACCTTAGACGACTGGGCCACCCATGCCCCCCCCCCCCCCCCCAAGAGAACATGAACCTATTTAGCAGAAAATCACATTTTCTGTAGAACACGTGCAGAATTTTGCATTTATCTGCTGCAGAATTTTAACACATGAGTTGAAAGCTGGTTTTAAACGTTTAAATGGATATTTATGTCATTTTGGAGTGAAGGTGACTTTTGTAATACTGCTTACTGAAAATGCTCACTCGGCGTGACAAGCGAACGCTTTAACCACTAGGCTACGCAACCGCCCCCTAAAAAGGCAATGAGTGAATATTGCTAAACGGCTGCGTTAGAAACAGACACTAGTCCTATAGTCCTTGCCAAACTGCCCAATAGTTTAGGTACCTAAGGACTAGTAGTAATTTGCCCTTTAAAGGGTTTTGCTATATGTTATCACTATAAGGACTAGTGGATGAAAACTGTTAGTTTCTGCCACTGTAAATCCCACATGAAGGACAAGGAAAAGACCACCAGATTTTATTACCCATAAAAGAAACATGCATGTTGAATTAAGCATCAGCCTTGTGTTATGGAGGACTCTTCCCGAACACTGATCTTAATAGGCCCAATATATATGCATCTTTATTATTGAAGAGAATATATTCATCAGGTAAAGGAGTAAGTATATACTCCTAAACGTCTTCTCACTTCCTAATGCCTTTCAAAGACCTGATCTTTATTATTGTTTTCATATGTTATGAAATTAGGGTCAGAGGATCTGTGATGCAACAGGTAACAAAGTAATGGCCTCAGTGTGCTTTCATGTCTCAGTCCTATCATTAAGCATCAATACATTCAGACAATATAGGCTCTATGATATATCATCACTGACACTGAAAGCTTTGATACCCTGAGTGAGTGAGTGAGTGAGTGAGTGAGTGAGTGAGTATGCTTTTACACCGCTTTTAGAGATATTCCAGCAATATCAGTGCGGGGGACACCAGAAATGGGCTTCACACATTGTACCCATGTCGGGAATCGAACCTCGGGTCTTCGGCGTGACGAGCGAATGCTTTAACCACTAGGCTATCCGACCGCCCCTCTTTGATACCCTGAGCACAGCTGGATATCGAACCAATGATCTTGATCAGGGTGTAGCTCGGATTCCAACCATGACGACGAGTGGAGTGGAGTGGAGTGGAGTGGAGTGGAGTGGAGTGGAGTGGAGTGGAGTGGAGCGGAGTGGAGACATATATTATCGCCAGTTATGTTTACTTTTAGGTAGCCAAGCGGCGAGCAGTAGATAAATTTAGGTCACCAATCATAGATTTAAGTCGCATTTGGCAGAGGGCTGCATTTCACAATAGCCCGTACACCAACAAGACTTGACCAGGAAAAGTATGAAAACATTGCGACAACTTGAGTCGGAGCACAATCTCCATTTCAGTTGGCAATTACCAGAATCATGATGTAATGGTAACCTATTTTTGGACTACACAATGTCAGAACATTTACTCCATGTATTCGTACGGTAAAACGCTGATAACATATATAGCAGTAGTTTTAGGCTTTCATGTCTCAGTCCTATCATTAAGCATCAATACATTCAGACAATATAGGCTCTATGATATATCATCACTGACACTGAAAGCATTTCAGTTAGAATACCAGGACAGCTGTTGATGTTCATTAATCGGTTTCTGTAATGAACTGAAGAATCTATAATGAAATTCAGGATTGATTTTTTTCAACAATATTAAATCTTAATAAATTTGTAGGGGCAATAAAAAAATAGATTAAATGTGCAAACAGAAAAAAATCGAAATACGACTATGGTTTGAAGGCCTGATGCCATGTTTCTTCGTAGATGTGTTTTGAGTTGGAGAGAAGAAAATGTAAGAATCTTGCTATTATATTTTTTGTCACTTACATGAAAGATACTGATTTCTGATTAATCATCAATTGATCATCAATTACCGTATTCGGCGTAATAAACGCCCAGGGCGTTCTCGGAATTAGAAATAGGGGGTGCTTATTAGAATATGATTTTAGTGAGAGAAAAAAACAGAATTGAAAGATCATAAATTTCTTGGTTTGTTGAACACAGATAAAACCACCGCTCTCAGTATTTTACCCCTTCTGATATATATGTCTCATACAGATAATGCTACCTGCATGTTTGCACGTGCTGACTTACATATCTATGTATTTGTGATACTCAACTCGACATTAACAATGTGTAAAAATCATCGTTGATGCCCACTGTTCCATATGGGAAGTACCAGTAATCAGAAGGTTAAGTTTAAAATATCAGCAAACATCGCCATTGATGCTTAATAGAGCAGGGCGCTTATTACATTGAATACGGTACATTCCCGAACCAGTGTCCAGTTTCTACGTGTATTTGTACCAGGGGGGTCCAGGGGGGTCCAGGGGGGTCCAATATTTCATTTCAATATCTGATTTGATGTGTTGGGTCCAGCCATACTTCACAATCAATGACAGAGTTCAAATTCTTAGATACAACATTTTGTAACTTAACAAGTAATAATTCATTGTGTTTGTTAAGCAATCGGAACTTTTCAAACGACTGAAAAATAATGAAATAAATATATTTCATGAAGAATGCATCATTTTCTTGTGCCCCTCAGGATTAAGTAGATCAATTTCTGCATATTAAACACACGTTTTCCTATACTGGATGCACATTCACACATAATGTAAATACCTGAATGGTCAATCTAGACATCATAAACAGATCCCTACAGTAAGAGAAGATGTCCTTTTCAGGTTTTCTGGAGTCACCCCTAACACTATCTGTGAATACGTCTATCTTACCAGCACAAGCATCAGCATACACGTCCTGCCCGAACTGAGCCATGACCCCGATGCCATAGGCTGCAGCCTGCCGCACCTCCGTGCTCTTGTCCACCAGGGAGTCCAGCATGTTTCTCAGGAAGAACTCCTGGTACTTGATGGAGATCTGTCCAGAAGAAGTCAAGTCTGTGAGTTTAACACAGCATGGCAGTTTTTCTCTCTATCTTTTAAACGTTGCACAAATAATAGAGTCAGGACCATACAACCAGTGATTGACGTCATGATTTGGTTGGTTGGTTGGTTGGTTGGTTGGTTGTTTAACGCCGCACTCAGCAATATTTCAGCTATATGACGGCGGTCTGTAAATAATCGAGTCTGGACCAGACAATCCAGTGATTGATATCATGAGCATCTATCCACGCAATTGGGATCGATGATCCGCATCAACGAAGTCAGCGAGACTGACTACCCAATCCCGTTAGTCGCTTCTTACGACAAGCATAGTCGCCTTTTACGGCAAGCATGGGTTGCTGAAGACCTATTCTACTCTGGATCTTCATGGGTCAAGCATGGGTTACTGAATACGTATTCTACCCCGGATCTTACTTACAATGTGAGCAGGTGGCACATGTAGCCATATATGTGAACGGATCTACCCCACATCTTCACGGGTGTAAAGTTACTTTGCACTAACACAGGATGCTGGGAACCAATTCTAACGGGTTTCAAGTGTCAAACAAGCGAGTAGGCACAGCTGTCTCATCCCATAACAATGTTCCTTCGAGTTTGGGAGTGGGCCAAATGACCAGTGTTCTATCAATAGGTCACGCCACTCTGCCAGAATCGAAGCCGGAGTCTGGTCAAATTGGCACCGACTGTCACAACTGAGATTTGGTCTTCTACAGGGTCACAGCTTCACTGAGGATCCTACTCCGCAGCCACTGCAACCATCAACTACCCATTTCATGGTTGGCTGGGTTTGTGGTCTCGGAACATTTACCTGCTTTCAAGTCTCAGTCCTATCATTAAGCATCAATATATTCAGACAATAGAGGCTCTATGATATATCATCACCGACTTTGAAAGCGCTTTTAATTCATGAGAGAGACCAACACAACAGTCTGCACATCTACATTTGACTTTTAGTTTGTACAACAATCAGGACATCTCTAGCTCAGAGACTGATATTTGGTTCCAAGTCTGCAGCAGTCAGTAAATTAGGAATTACAAATGTAGCAACTCATGTTAAATAGTAATACTATTTCCATTGTTTGGTTTACCAGGCTTAGAAATTAACACTAGCCTGCTAGCCTAGGGCTAGAACAAATTCCTGTGGGCTTGTACAAAATTTCAAATTTCCCCATTGTTTTCACATTGCAAGGGCATTTTATCTTTACCCGGGCTAGTAAAGCTTTTGATTTTAGTTCTAACCCAGACATAATATCTGATTCTAGATTGTGTGTAGGTGGTTGAAAATAAACAAACAAATGAAAATCATCAACATTTTCCTAATATGTACAAGGCAGTTGAACACCATCAAGAGTCAAATTATAACTCAATACCATCGGCAGTCGTCTATGATGCCAAAATGTATTTTGTCCTCACGATAATCTGACACAATATGCCCCAGGGTCCACCTCAGTACTGACTTGGTGCAAAAACATTTTGTCCATTGTTCAACAGATGTGGAAAATTCTATTTATTTTTATTGCCACATATTTATTATTGCTGGAACCAAACCATCAATATAAAAAGCTTTAATGCCACATATTTGACTTCTAGTTGTTGTTAAACACCACACTCAGAAATAAAGAGGCCAGTAAATACTTTACTCAGGACCAGACAATCCTGTGATCGATATTGTGAGCAGCAATCAATGTCATCGGGGTACAAAGACATGCATAGTTTGCTGGGGACCTATTCAAACCCGGGTTCTCTACAGGCATCCCATGTTCGACAGTACAACTTACAGGTCCAGTGTGCTCCAGCACGTCATCCCACACACACAGTGCCCACTGCCTGTCCGGCCACGACCGAGCTGGGTTCTGAAACAAACAGATCTCTGTAAGGCTCTCATCATAAAGGTCATAATTCTCATATGTGTCCGAGTGTGTTTGTTCGTTTGCCTCACTCAGTAATATTCAAGCTAAATGATGGCAGTTTGGAAATAATCGAGTCCGGACCAGACAATCCAGTGAAGAGATCAAGGCAGGGTTTTACCTTGACTTTGTGGGGATGCAGAAGATCCCCAATGATTAATTTTAAACATCCTTGCAGACAACATGAGGGTCTTGTAAAGTAATGGCACAGAATTATAAGGGCAAAGTTCTGAACGGTTTCTGAACGGATACTCATATAGGTGTGATTTTTCTAAATTTGTTTATTTGTTCTTCAACCCTGAACTCAGCAATAATACAGCTATATCAAGGCCGTCTGAATTCAACTGAGTCTGAACCAGAAAATCTAGAGATGGACATCATGAGCATCGATCTACCCAACTGAGATATGACCTGCATCAGCCAAGTCAGTGAGTCTGACCATCCGATCCTGTTAGTCGCCTCTTGTAAGCATGGGTTGGTGAAGACGAATTGTAAGCCCGGTCTTCATGGGGGTATTTTATAAGTATGCAAGATGAAATATGAAATATACAATTACCCCTACTATCAGTTTATCATACTATGGACGGTGTGTGTAAGTGTATAAGGGTGAGCATTGATGATGACTATAGATATCTTTACTTGCCATTGATGCTCTGTCACCTGCCCATGGAGAATGCACTGACTGATAATTATTACACATCACTTAATGAAATGAAATGAAATAAAATAATAATAATAAAAACAAAAAATGAATAAAAAATAATTTGAAAAATAATTAAAAACATAAAATAAAATAAGATAAAATTTAAAATAAAATTTAAAATAAAATAAAATAAAATAAAATAAAATAAAATAAAATAACATCAAATAAAATAAAATAAAATAAAATAAAATAAAATAAAATAAAATAAAATAAAATAAAATAAAATAAAATAAAATAAAATAAAATAAAATAAAATAAAATCCTTACCAACAGTTTGACAAAATGTGGCATGATCTGTTCAAATATCGGCAAAAAGGCTTCTTTGTGTGTCCCGAAGAAGGAATGGATGATGTCGGATACCTTGCTGAGTATATACACATCTTCGTCATCCTGCAATCAAGGGAAACAGTGACTAGGAACAGAACTGTCTTTAAAATAAACTCAGAATGTTCGCAATAACACAACAATTTGAACATTCAATGCCATTTAGAAAGTGGTCAAATATAACCAGATAACAAATGTTATATTTGGGATAACACTTTCTTAGTAAGAGGGGTACACAATGTACTTAATCTAGACAACTAGTTGTCAGACTTTCATTTTTGTGGATATACTCTCTGGCACTGAGTTTGAATCCTGGATAGGACTCAATCCAAAAAAGTACGAAAATCTGTACTTTACTACGAAAGTTTTACGGTATCCCAAATATAACATTTGTTAACACAACAATTTGATATCTCACTGCTGGACAAGACAATCCGATGATCAATATTATGACCAACAATCCAGTTGGAGTATTTGACCCGCTATCAACTAAGTCACCAAGCATGACCACCCAATCCATTTCGTTGCTTCTCACAAACAGCAGGTTGGTGGGGACCAGTTCTAAAACGGAATCTCCACGCCTACTCTGTATATGAAAAACAACACAATCATATGACATCCAAACTTTTCTCTCCCTAGAAGGTGACATTGTTGAGGTTTTACACTTTTTTAACGCAACATTCCTGTTGGACTATGTCTGCAACACGATAGATGCTGTTTGAGTCCAATTTGTTTGTTTGTTGTTTAACGCCGCAGTCAGCAATATTCCAGCTCGATGACAGCGGTCTATAAATAATCGAGTCTGGACCAGACAATCCAGTGATTGATATGAGCATCAATCCACACAATTGGTGAGTGAGTGAGTGAGTATGGTTTTACGCCGCTTTTAGCAATATTCCAGCAATATCATGGCAGGGGACACCAGAAATGGGCTTCACACATTGTACCCATGTCGGGAATCAAACCCAGGTTTTCGGCAAGACGAGCGAACGCTTTAACCACTAGGCTACCTGACCGCCCCTCCACGCAATTGGGCTACGATGACATGCATCAACCAAGTCAGCAAGTCTGACCAACCGATCCAATAAGTTGCCTCTTACGACAAGCATAGTCACCTTTTACGGCAAGCATGGGCTGCTGTAGACCTATTCTACCCCGGATCTTCACAGATATGCTGTCAGAGCATGAGGACATGCTCTCAACCAAGTTGCCAAGCCTGACCACCCAATCCATTGCCTCTTAGAATCTGCGAAAGTTTGAACCCCGACTCCCAGGAGCTACTGTTTGACATACTGACTCACCTCATCCAACAGAGATTCTTCCACTTGTTCATCATAGTCTTCATCCTTTCGCTTCTCTGCAACACACAGTTAACATGTCACCACAGTTATAGTGGAAACACTTGTTGCAACCACCCTCATCCAAGTCAACACGTCCAGGGTTAGAAATTGGCACTAGTCCTATAGTCCTTGCCAAACTGCCCAATAGTAAGGACTAGCAGAATTTTGCCATTTTTAAAGGTTTTGCTATATGCTATCATTATAAGGACTAGTGGACTGAAACTGTCAGTTTCTACCACTGACTTCGTTCGTTTGTTTGTTGTTTAACGCCACACTTTTTTAAAATTATATTTTCAACATATATATTGTGCTTTCATGTCTCAGTCCTATCATTAAGCATCAATAAATTCAGAGTAAATAGGCTCTATGATATATCATCACTGACAATGAAAGCATCTACACAACTCCAGCATTATCAAATAGTCCTCTTTCTATCAATAGTGATAAGTTGGCATTGACATTAGATGATTAGTTCTTAGTACACATTGCAAAGGTAAAGCTTGCATGCAGAGAAAACCAATTTCAGTACAAGTTTGTTCATTTGTTTGTTTGCTGTTTAACGCTGCACTCAGCAATATTCCAGCTATATGACAGCAGTCTGTAAATAATTGAGTCTTGACCTGACAATCCAGTGATTGACATCATGAGCATCGATCCACGCAATAGGGATACGATGACATGCATCAACCAAGTCAGTAAGCCTGACCATCCGATCTTGTTAGGTGCCTCTTACGACAAGCATGGTCGCCTCTATTTCCACTCGGAACCTCCACAGCACGGCTGACTCAAAGAGTGTGAAAGTGAGTAGGGTGTACGCCGCTTCCAGCAATATTCCAGGCACATCACGATGAAGGACATGAAGAACTGGATTCACACATTTTACCCGTGGGGAATCGAACCTGGGGTCTTCGGTGTTGCCGCGCGAAAAGGCAAAGCTGTCAAGGCTAGGCCACCACACGACTCCAAGATGTGATCTGACATAAGTTGTTTGAGTTGCATTTGTTTGTTGTTTACGCCACACAAAGCAATATTCCAGCTATATGATAGCGACATGAAAAGACTGAACAGCATCACAGCCGCAAACGTGTAAAGACAACTACCACAAAGCCTCCAACATGTAAAGACAACTACCACACAGCCTCCAACGTGTAAAGACAACTACCACACAGCCTCAAACATGTAAAGACAACTACCACAAAGCCTCCAACATGTAAAGACAACTACCACACAGCCTCAAACATGTAAAGACAACTACCACACAGCTTCCAACATGTAAAGACAACTACCACACAGCCTCCAACGTGTAAAGACAACTACCACACAGCCTCCAACGTGTAAAGACAACTACCACAAAGCTTCCAACATGTAAAGACAACTACCACACAGCCTCCAACATGTAAAGACATCTACCACACAGCCTCCAACGTGTAAAGACAACTACCACAAAGCTTCCAACATGTAAAGACAACAACCACACAGCCTCCGTGTGAAGACAACTACCACACAGCCTCCAACGTGTAAAGACAACTACCACAAAGCTTCCAACATGTAAAGACAACTACCACACAGCCTCCAACATGTAAAGACATCTACCACACAGCCTCCAACGTGTAAAGACAACTACCACAAAGCTTCCAACATGTAAAGACAACAACCACACAGCCTCCGTGTGAAGACAACTACCACACAGCCTCCAACACGTAAAGACAACTACCACACAGCTTCCAACATGTAAAGACACTACCACACAGCCTCCAACATGTAAAGACAACTACCACACAGCCTCCAACATGTAAAGACAACTACCACACAGCCTCCAACATGTAAAGACAACTACCAAACAGCTTCCAACATGTAAAGACAACTACAACAAAGCTTCCAACATGTAAAGACAACTACCACACAGCCTCCAACGTGTAAAGACAACTACCAAACAGCTTCCAACATGTAAAGACAACTACCACAAAGCCTCCAACATGTAAAGACAACTACCACAAAGCTTCCAACATGTAAAGACAACTACCACACAGCCTCCAACATGTAAAGACAACTACCACAAAGCCTCCAACATGTAAAGACAACTACCACAAAGCCTCCAACAATGTAAAGACAACTACCACAAAGCCTCCAACAATGTAAAGACAACTACCACAAAGCTTCCAACATGTAAAGACAACTACCACACAGCCTCAAATGTGTAAAGACAACTACCAAACAGCTTCCAACGTGTAAAGACAACTACCACAAAGCCTCCAACATGTAAAGACAACTACCACAAAGCCTCAAATGTGTAAAGACAACTACCACACAGCCTCCAACGTGTAAAGACAACTACCACACAGCCTCCAACATGTAAAGACAACTACCACACAGCCTCCAACGCGTAAAGACAACTACCACACAGCCTCCAACGTGTAAAGACAATGACCACACAGCCTCCAACGTGTAAAGACAACTACCACACAGCCTCCAACGTGTAAAGACAACTACCACACAGCCTCCAACATGTAAAGACAACTACCACACAGCCTCCAACGCGTAAAGACAACTACCACACAGCCTCCAACGTGTAAAGACAATGACCACACAGCCTCCAACGTGTAAAGACAACTACCACACAGCCTCCAACGTGTAAAGACTCCCCCTCCCCCACCCCCCCCCCCGGCTGGAAGAAGTGGCCTCACCTTGTCGCTCCTCCTGCCGGGACGAGTGATCCTTCAGCAGTTTGTCTAAAGACTGCACCAGCTGTTTCATGTACTCGTCCGTCAGGCAACCCTTACCCAGCTTCTCCACACACTGAAACAGACAGGAGCATCTCAAAATAGATATCTATAGTCGGACTAGATGTCAATTCGGTGGATTATCATTAAGTAGCTTCACTCAACATATCTGAATAAATTCTTTTAGTTGGACACAAGCTTAAGAACAGCCCAATGAGAAAACTTACTTTAAAAAAATCCACATTTAATCTCAGAACCTAACTAACTACAACTTCCTGAGGCAAGGGATTTAACTGACAATAAAAGTGTCGTTTCAACCTTTTCCGAACTAGGTTGGAATTACTGGGCTCGATCCAGCGCCACCAGTGGTTATGTCCTTTCTATGTCCCTCCTACTGACCAATCTCTGGATCAATCATATCACTTGTATTTACTTCAAACAAAATGGTGGCGCCTAGTGAAGACGATCTGATCGATAATAAATGTCTACATTGTGATAAAACGGGTCTTACTTCACAAAGTGCATCAAATCATGTAAACACCTTGATTGAAACCATGAAAAGTTTTTGTAAATATCTATTGACGCTAAGTTGACGAACCGGATGACGATTGTGTTACGCGATTTTGATTGGAATGTGCATAGTCCAGCCAAAACATAACTCCATAATTCCAGCCTAGTTCGGCAAGGGTGGAAGAAGGACATTTATAGTCATTTAACTCCCTTGCCTTGGGAAGATGAACTCAAGACCATTAAGGCAAAATACAGCAACTGTCAATGTCAACATAGGATAACTCAGTAAACATGGCAAACTGTCATTTACTATTTACAAGAAAATGGAATTGTTTAGAGATTATTAGCCGAGTGTTTCCATATCGACAACATCATCTGTCAGGAATAAAACTTGTATTAGTGAGCCTTTGGGGAGCCTAACACATACTTGTTATTCCTAACATATATCGAAATATACGAGGACAATAATCTCTATCATATCAAGTCACTCTATAATTACTTGATGCTCATGTATTTTCACTCAAAGAAATTCCTTAAGAAACTGCATATGAATACAATGTTTGAGAGATTGCCTACAGGAACACCCTAACACTGGGAAAACACTATCGGTTTTGCTTCCTTGTTTGATTTTTAATGCCGCACTAGCTTGTCGCCTCTTACAACAAGTAGACACCTTTTACGGCAAGAAAGGGTTGCTGAAGACCTATTCTACCTCGGATCTTCAAGGGTCTCTAAACTTACTGAAAACCTTGGTCAATAATGCATTGATCAAGATTGGATTGTTGTACTAAGTCATGTAGGATTGGTGTATTGCATCGATAACACGGTCCATTGTATGACAAGCATACATGCAATGTGAATACAATGTGAACAGAATTTGTTTTTAACTATATTTTCAACATATATATTGTGCTTTCATGTCTCAGTCCTATCATTAAGCATCAATAAATTCAGAGAAAATAGGCTCTATGATATATCATCACCGACAATGAAAGCATCTATACATCTCCAGCATTATTAAATTGTCCTCTTTCTATCAATAGTGATACATTGGCATTGACATTAGATGATTAGTTTTCAGAACACATTGCAAATAAAGGTAAAGCTTGTACGTGGAGAAAACCAATTCCAGTACAAGTTTGTTCATTTGTTTGTTTGTTTGCCGCACTCGGCAATATACCTGCTATATGACGACGATCTGTAAATAATCAAGTCTGGACTAGACAATCCAGTGATTGACATCATCATCGATCAACGCAATTAGGATACGATGACATGCATCAACCAAGTCAGCGTGACTGACCACCTGATCCTGTCACCTCCTACGACAAGCATAGTCGCCTTTTATGGCAAGCATGGGTTGCTAAAGACCTATTCTAGCCATTATATTCACAAGTCCAGTATAAGTGCTTAACGTCAGTTTGAACAGTATTTCAGCATATCATGGAAAGTCAAGCTTGTGTGATAAAGCTGGAAGTGATGCCGATCTGAGAAGTGTACAACTTTGGTGGATCTCATGACTGTGATATAGACAAACCAAGGCTTGAACCTACATCATTGGTTCTGGCAAACCCAAGACTCCACATGCTCTTCTCAGCCATCGAGGACTTACTTGTTACCATTAATATTGGGTATTGATAGTTTTCTTTGGGTATTCAATATATCTTAACTCCCTTGGGTCTAGTCTGCTAAGAAATCATAAACCGATAATAACCTTATATTGATTTTGTATAAAATGCTTTTTCAGGTTAAAATTCAGAATCCATGTCGACATGATGCCTGCCCCTAAGGAAACATAGGCACACAAACTGAACAGCCTACTTGGGTACATGCACACAAGGTTATACCTTTGGTTGTTTTATTTCATTTTTTATTCATATTTTTGTACGCAAAACTAGACTTGAACACAGCATTAGAAATTGGCACGGGTCCTATCGCCCTTGCCTACTACCAAACAGTAAAGGTATCATAACCAGTGGAAATTTGCCATTATTTCGGGTTTTGATATGTGTCATCATTATAAGGACCAGTGGACGAAAAGTTAGTTTCAATCACTGGAACTGGGTATTGGCGATTAAGCACTGCACATATCATGCAAATACCCAGCTTACCTGGAGTGAGTGAGTATGGTTTTACGCCGCTTTTGACAATATTCCAGCAATATCATGGCGAGGACACCAGAAATGGGCTTCACACATTGTACCCATGTCAGGAATCGAACCTGGGTCTTCGGCGTGATGAGCGAACACTTTAACCACTAGGCTACCCGACCGGCCCAGCTTACCTGGAGCTTAGCCAAAGTGAATTGTTCCAGGACTTAATGTTTTCACGAAGTATATCTTAATACAAAAACTTACTGAACACAATCTTATGGCCATAAATAAAACTAAATTATTTATCTGGTTTATGTTTTTATACAATTGTAAATGATGAACTGTGGGTATCAGCCTATCAATAACATAGTTTAAAATCTATAATGCGCTTTCATGTCTCAGTCCTATCATTAAGCATCAATACATTCAGACAATATAGGCTCTATGATATATCATCACTGACACTGAAAGCATTTATATTTCTTAAGCATTTCAAATTCATATGAACAAGACATATTTTCGTCTCAAGATATGAGATGGTTTTACAAAGTTATAAAGGGAAGAATGATAGTGTGAAATAACTTTCCATTATTTGCACATACGCATTTTAGCCCTTCTCAATGCCCATTGGTCAAATGAAGCCACATAGCGCCACAGTGAGAAAAATACAATATCACGTCACCCATTGTTCACACAAGGCCGCCTTCAGTGAAGTTTTCATCATGTTTTTCTCTAAAATGTTAATGTGTAATACATAGAATGAACTACTCAAATTATGAATTAGCTATCCCCATGAATAAGAGCTGTAACATTCGGGACAGATAATTCGAAATTACTCAAGAATCGTAGGTGATTGTCTAAACTCCTCACAGCTTGTTATTCCCTGACTACTGACCTTCGCTAAGGAGTTGAGGTGTTCTGGCAGGACTGTTTGCTCGGGCTCGATCTCGATGGCTTTGAGCAAGTTCGGACAAATAAAGTCCCACATCTGGGCAAGGTATTCTGGTCCACGTATACTAGCACATCCGATCAGGAACGGCAGGCTCTCCGACGCAGCGATCCGAACATCTTACACGCTAAGGATCCATTTTGAACACATTATAAAACAGCATCACAACTCAGGATTGTTTAAAGTGGGATCCCATGATGAACAATTAAAATTAGAGCCACGTTTCTTAACGTTATCTCCAGTGACCTTGACCTTACACAGGTGACCAAATAGACCCACCTTTAAGATCATGCTTTATATAATTTGTAAGTTATAGCGTACACACACCTTTTTATGCCTAGATCACATCAAGTGACCTTGACATTAAATGTCATCCAATCGTATGTCAGAATGTCCCTACGGGTCTATAGAAGGTATATTCAGGGATATTTTCCTTTTCAGTTGAAACCTCTTTGCAATGGAGCGTCGGCCATAACTAGGGGGTTCAGGGGGAAGCCATGAGATTTTAACAAATTTGTGGTCACTAAAATTCGCGGATCCGTGGAAGATTCTTACCCATGTCTATTAGGCATCATTTTCTAACATTTTTCTTAAGTGTTTTGTTAAAAAAACTAGTTGTGGCAGAAGAGCTCAAATTTGAGCACAAGTACATATAATTAATGGTATCGAGTGCTGATTCAAGATTTAGAATGACCAACAGGAATGGAAATACCCTGAAATGTTTATGAGGCCCATAGTCATAACACAAAAGAACACCCCTAAAAATCGTGACATGACATCCATGAACTCTAAGTGGCATGTGACGTAGACAAGGTCGTCGTGACACCTATTCGTGTTTGAAGTTGACATTTAATATCATGCTTTCAATTGTCTCAGTCCTATCATTAAGCATCAATAAATTCAGACAAAAAAGGCTCTATGATATATCATCATGGACATTGAAAGCAATGACACCTGACAAAGTTTAAATGTGGTTGAAAATATCTGTAGAGCTTGGGATCCCTAAGATTGTTTTTTGTTTGTATTTTGTTTAAAGCCGCACTTAGCAATATTCCAGCTATATGACGGCAGTCTGTAAATAATCGAGTCTGGACCAGTCAATCCAGTGATTGATATCATGAGCATCGATCCACGCAATTGGGATACGATGACATACATCAACCAAGTCAGCGAGCCTGACCACCCGATCCTGTCGCCTCCTACGACAAGCATAGTCGCCTTTTACAGCAAACATGGGTTGCTAAAGACCTATTCTACCCCGGATCTTCACGGGTCGGGATCCTTAAGAAGGCTGGATCAGCAAATACAGACACTTGGATCTATATGACATCTTATGGTCTCTGTTCCACAAAGCGATAATAACTCCCATACTTTAACATAGACTAACATCAGTCATGACAAAACCAGTGCCATGTGGCCCTGAACCCTACACATTATTCCTACGAGTACCACCATCAAATATTAATTGTTACTCCCTTTTTCCCCTATTTTATCACAGACTAAGGCCAGTTCCGGCACAGCAATTGCTTTGTGGAACAAGGCCCTGACTTTTACATATTATCCCTACAAGTACCGCCATTAAATATTAATCCTGACAATCTGATCAATGATACTTTAAGTTTCTTTTCATGCAGAAATTGGTCTGTGTTCTCTGGTGTCCCAAATTTGCATGTAATCCTGTTGCTGTAGACAAAAGCAGCAGTATGTTCCCAGCTCAGTGAGGAAGGATACCGTCGTGAAAGTAGAACTTGAGGAGCGGTACTAGCGTCTTGACAACCTCCTCTGTGTATGGAGCAAATGCCTCATCCAGCTCCCTGGCATAGCACACCAGCATCTGACAGGCCGTCGCCTTCTCTTCCAGACCCGCCGTCCGAATACCAAAGCTTTGCTGCAAGAGAGTGCATGTGTAACTTGAATTCAATACACAACTGTTGACATTGTAAGCAAGTGCTTGTTGTTTAACATGACACTCATGATCCAGTCTGTACCAGACAATCGAGTGATCGATATTGAGAGCAACGATCTACGTCATCGGGGTATGATGTGTCATCTACAAAGTTACCAAAGCTGACCACCCGATCCATTTGGTCACCCCCTGAAGACCAGCACAGGTTGATGGAGACCAGTTCTAACCCAGACTGCCCGTCACATAGCTGGCATACTACTGAGTGAGTGAGTGAGTGAGTGAGTGAGTGAGTGAGTTGTTCGAAACTGGAGCCAGCAATATCTGTATGTCAGCTGTATGAGTGAGTGAGTGAGTGAGTGAGTTTGGATTAACGTCATTTTGAACAGCATTCCAGTCATATAACGGTGTCTCAGCTTGAAGCTGGAGGAACGTCCAAAGTCATGTAAGTGAGTGAGTGAGTTGGGTTTAACGCCGCTTTTAACAATATTCCAGTTATATCGCGGCGTGAAACCCACAAGCACGGGTATGGTGCTGACAAACATAGAAACACAATCAGGATTCGAACCCACAATCATAGGTTTCTGGCGTGCCCAAGGGACGCAACTTTGCGCTGCGATTTGTGCAGGCTGTCATCATAGAGCTAGGGGGCACAGTAGCCCAGTCGTCCAAGGCCCCACAATTGGCTCAGCCGTGCCCCCTAGCTATATGATGACAGCCTGCACAAATCAGTGACTGACAGCAGCAGCATGTATCAGGACATCCAATCAGCCAAGTCACGGAGTCTCACCAATCAATTTCTTACAAGCATAAGTTACATGGGACAAATTCTACTCTGGAATATCCGAGACTGAGTTGGTAGAGTGTGTGTTTGTTGCTTAATACTCCAGCCATATGACAGCAGCCTGGAAATAAGAAAGTCTGGACCAGACAATCCAGTGATTGATATGATGAGCAACTATCAATGACATCAGGGTATGATGACAATCAACAAAGTCTCCAACTCTAACCACCCAATCCTTTAAGTTGCTTGAGGGACTAGGAAAGACTGCTGGGGACGAATTCAAACATGGAATCACTACGGGTTTCTGGTCCGGATGGAGACAGAATCCAAGTTCATCTCACCTGATCCCCGAGAGTGACAAACTGCCAGTCCGAGTCGTTCTCCATAGCCTTCATGTCTTCACCTGAAACACGGCACACCATTACTTCTCCAGCAATGCTCATTCGAACTCTACATTCCATCTCTTGGATTAGATATTTTTCTGTCAAAACCATGGGTCAGTACTTGAAATGAAATTGAAATCATAAGACCCTTCAATTATTTTATATCATAAACAATAAATTCTTGTGCTGTCATCTGTACATCATGCATGCCTTGCGACAAATACCTGAGACTAAGACTGACTAACTGACCAGAAAGGTACGTACTATCGACAACCGCGACCTCGGGTTTTAGAGAGGCTGCCTTGAGCACTGGCCCCATCACAAGGGGCAGGTACTGCTGGAAATCCTTCCCCAATATCTTGCACATCCTTGCCCACGCCGAGATCATGTAAGATATCTGGAAATAAATATATAACCCATATGGACTGCCTTTTTTCATCAACAGCCTTGGATATTCAAGATTTGCCAACATCTGATTAACAATCACAGTATACCGCCAATGCATGAAACTCATGGATCCCCAAAGTTGTTTTTGTTTGGTTTGTTGTTTAACGCCGCACTCAGCAATATTCCAGCTATATGACAATAGTCTCTACATGATCCAGTCTGGCCAAGACAATCTAGTGATCGACATTATGAGCATCAATCTACACAATTGGGATACAATGACAAGCACCAACCAAGTCAGTGAGCCTGATCACCTGATACAGTCAGCTCTCACAAGCATGGGTTGCTGAAGACCAATTCTAACCCTTCATGGGATCCTGAAACATGTCCCATGCATAAAACCCCACTGGCCATCCTATTCAGATACTTACAATGTTGTCACTCCTGATAATTTTCAGAAACATTTCATCCAAGTCTTTAAAAGATAAAATCGCTGACAGTGATCTAATTATCTAAAGGTTACTCTTGTTTGTCAACAACATGTAAGGTCCTATCATTCAAAATAATGAGTGAGTGAGTTGGGTTTAACGTCGCTTTTAACAGTATTCCAGTTATATTGCGGCATGTCAGCATAATGTGGGAGGAAAGCCCGAAGTTATACAGGTCTCAGACGTTTACCACTTCGGTGAAACCCACGAGTACAGGTATTGTGCTGACAGACCTAGAAACATAATCGGGGCGAACTGGGATTCGAACCCATAATCATAGGTTTCTGGCGTGCTCAAGAGACGCAACTCTGCACTGCGAATCGCGGAACATTAGACCCATGCCCCCTCATTCAAAATAACAGATGTCAGATGATACAGTTCTGTAGTGGGGTCAAGTGGAAGGAAACATGGGATAGTGCAAGGGAGACAAATGCTGACCTGTGGGTCGTCATCCGCCATTTCCTCCTGGTCCATCTGCGTCTTCAGCAACAGCTGCATCACGTCGTTACAGTCCTGCATGAACTGGAGACCACAAATGCACATGTGGCATCACTGATTACTATTCATTATTAAATCTCCCCTGGTTACTATTTCAGAAAACGAGTGAGTGAGTGAGTATTGTTTTACGCCGCTTTTAGCAATATTCCAGCAATATCACGGCGATGGACACCAGAAATGTGCTTCAGAAAATGAATCATGTCACTGTTTTCACAATGTTGCTGCCACCAGACACGGGAACAAAGTGAGGTTTCCAAACATGCGCATACGCAAGCAGCCTGCAAGCAAGATACTATTACTTGCACAACTTATTATGGATAGTTGACACTGATGAGGACTTCTGTTGAAAATCTGAAGATTTCATTGCGATGACAGCCAAAATACAGGATTTCTGTCACTGATGTAACCGAGGTTTCGTATTTGTAAGATTGTATGATTCTTTTTTTAATTTAGCCATCTCATTGAATGGCTGAACTTGTTAAAACCAATTCACAGCATGTATAGATGTAATGGAGGTTTGTTGTGAAGCCACGCACTCCTCTCGATTGTTCACAATGAGTTGCTACATTGCTACAAGATACAAGATAGATCAAATTGTCCTGGTGGACTGGCAACTCTAAACATTACCCCCTAATTTAGGTTTGTTTGTTTGTTGTTTAACGCCGCACTCAGCAATATTCCAGCTATATGACGGCAGTCTGTAAATAATCGAGTCTGGACCAGACAATCCAGTGATTGACATCACGAGCATCGACACACGCAATTGGGATCGATGGCATGTATCAACCAAGTCAGCGAGCCTGACCACCCGATCCCTTTAGTCCCCTTTTACGACAAGCATAATCACCTTTTACGGCAAATATGGGTTACTGTAGACCAATTCTACCCCGGAATTAATTCTACTCCCTAATTTATGTCAGTCACGACTTTCAACAAATAATACAACGTCTGAAAATTACCTGGTTATGATTCTATCAACATCATAACTTCTTTGAGAGGCATTTAGAAGTTGGGAGTACTAACTAAGGATAAGAATTTATGGATGAACAACTTCTTTATTACAATTAAGGGCGACGTTTCGGTGTAGGTTCTAAAACCATTATCAAGCAAGTGCTCAACATCATGTTCAATGTAATGACGTCATCTCTGAAGTAACTTAGTTCTATACGTCATTCACACAATGTTCAGGAACAATTTTCTCTTTTTTTAAAAATATTTCCAGTCCCAAGTCGCTACAAATATATATTTAACATCAAAGCAAAGCAAAATCTTATTTCACTGCACTAACAATCTACAAGGGGAAACCCTGATGGTAACAGACAAGCTGACTTTGTTCGAAAAAATATACTTATATGAATATAACAGATTTATAAGCTACTTTATTTGCTGGTCCACAGGGACTGGCAGTCACATGAATTACCGGTCCAAGCCTAATTTTACTGTTAAACAACTGGTATTTACCAGTAAACGGGAACGCTGGGACTAGCTACAAGCTCTGAGGACCAGTGAAATACGGTCTTCTTATCCTCTGGACTAGTCTTATAAGAAACAAATGTACAATGCTGTGCTAGATGTACTACTCACCCTCTCCCTTCCAACAGCCAACCCTATAAGACTGATGCACTCAATGGTCTTCCCTCGCAGCAGGCGTAACTCTGTCGTCGTGGCGTTCTGAACGATGTACTTCAAACACGGCATAAACCTGTAGAAGATCACATACATTATAATAATGTTCTTTTCTTTGAAATCAGTTGAAGTTTGTTTGATCAAACAATACCATGCGATCAATGTAAGAGAAGGCAATAATAATCTTTAAAATCAGATCTTAGTTTTCGCTATCGCTACGGGTCACGTCAGAACGACCTTTCGCGAACTTTGACCAATCAATGAATTGACTGACAATTAGCCAATCAGAAGGCAGCTTTCTCGAGCTTTACGACACTAGTTTCAAACTAGTGACTACACTTCGAAACATATTTTGACATATGCTTGATTAAAAATTTTAAAACTGATAAAAAGAACACTCTGGAATGGCTTACATATGGCCTAGATTGTATAGATATTATAATCATAAAACCCGTAACTGTCGTTCGGAATACCCTCTGTAAAATATTTCGAGGTTGCATGATCAGAAAACACATTCCGTCTGTCAATTTCATGATCTGGTAAGCGACTCTCTGATTGGTTGGATGAAAGGTCATTCTGACGTGACATGTAATTGGATGTCCTCAGATCTTTGTTTAGCAATAGCGAGAACTAAGATCTGATTTTAATGAGATTCCAATAATAATATGCTGAATATTAACAGCTTTCAATGGTAGTGTTTTCCATGTCAATGCATACCTTGACATTTCGAACAGAAACCACCCCTCAGACTATCAGTCTCAGTCAGAAAATTCAGATAATAAGACAAGGGAAAGTGAAGCACATCTTATTGCTTATTTGTAAACCTTTGAGAATACCATTTTTGTTGTATCAATCAAGTAAACTGTTTGTTGTTTAACGCCACACTCAGCAAGATTCTAGCTATATGACGGCGGTCCATAAATATATCAGGCCTGGAGCAAACAATCCAGTGATTGACATCATGAGCATCGATCTACGCAATTGGGATACGATGACATGCATCAACCAAGTCAGCGAGCCTGACCACCCGATCCTGTAAATCGCCTCTTATGACAAGCATGGGTTACTGAAGACCTATCCTTCCCCGGATCTTCACAGGTCTCATATATACCGTATTCGACGTAGTAACCACCCCGCTCTAATAAGCGCACACGGCATTATTTGCTAATATATTGGCTAGTGAACAATCCCATTTAGCACCCCTTCCGATTGATCAATGTACACAAGACTTATTTATTTGCGTATAATACACACTCTTGTGTTATATGCATTCTTAATTATGGGCAATTAAATTCTGGAAAAACATATCTCTCGCATATAAACATTTCAGTCTGTCAGCATAAACCACGAAATTTATCTTTCAACTCTGTTTTTTCCCACCAAAATAATATTCTAATAAGAGCCCCCTATTTCTAATTTTGAGAGTGCCCTGGGCACTTATTACGTCGAATACGGTATACATACACACTACTCAAAACAAGTTAATTAAGACCAATTCTAACCCCCGTCTTCACAGTATTTCAGCAATATTACAGAGACATATAATTCTGAGTCTAGCAAACAAGCAATTATTGTATGTCTGACTAGCCATTATTGTACGTCGATGAGCTAAAAATCGTATGTCTGACGAGTCAATATCTTATGACTGAATAGTCAATATCTTATGTCTGATTAGCAAATATTGTATGTCCAATAAGCCAATACAACTACACACTATTATTCAGGTCATATGATTTTCTGAACAGCCAAGAGGCATCGACTGAGCTACTATCGACACACTGATCTTCTCACCTATCATAATACTGTAGGAACTTCTCCTCCGCTGTGTCCGCCACAGACGCTAGTGTTGTGACAACTTGTTCTAATACAAGCTTAGTACCCTTCTCCAACAGCTGAAACAAATGCACATCCATGTTGGTTCCATCCATGAACAAAAACATTTGTAAAACACAAGAGTATCAAGTTAGAACTTACCATTAGCCTGGAGTTAGTACAAATTCCTGCCGTCTAGAACAAACTTCCCAATTTTTCTTTTCACAGCCATTTTGCAGAGCTGCAGATAAGCTTTTGGCGTTGTGGGTATTTTACCCATGCATTTTAAAGTCATTGGGTATCAGTAATTCTATCTGGGTATTCAAATTTCTGTTACCCACTAGTTTTTACACATGTGGGTATTTAAGTTAAATATTTAAAAACACTATTCATCTAGTCCCTGCAAACTGGTGTCATGTGGGTTTGAGAGCTTTATAGGACTCAAAACTACCACGATACTTCCACAAGAAAGTGTGATGGCAAATGATCATGATGTAACTGTCGTCGTGGAGTTTGGCATGGTTGACGGAATGTCCGTTTATAATTTCAAAATAATGTGCTGATTTGCTAATCGAATATGAAGGGTCACTTCACAATATCTTAATGATACACACTAGTTTTATTTTTGTAGCGTATCTGTTATGTTCGTTGCATATTTGATATGCTTGGATTTTATTTTACTGCATATTTCTGCATTTCTGATGCATATTTTACACCAATACGCAGCTTACCTGGAGCTCTGATTTTGCCATAGGGGCTGATACTCTGGTTGATAATACTGTCATATTCTTAGCAAAAGTCAAACCAAATAGTGGTTCAAGTAATTTACATCTACATACATTCCTTAGCAATATAAGTATAATTTAAACAAGCATAAAACACCCATATCCCCTGCCAATAAATATTGGAGAAGAAATACTGCACGTTTTTCAAGATCTGCTCCGGAAAACAGCACTACAGCCATTTTCAAACAGTCAAATGTTGTTGCCATGGAAACTCGAAAAATATTTTTTTTTAAAATCCCAAACTATCAAAAGGCACCAGTTCACCACTAGACCTATCTATGTGCCAAGTTTGGTTAAGATGCTTTTTTAGTTCTGCTCTGAAAATGAAACGGGACAGACGGCACCCATTCCTATCTCCCCCTTCAACTTCATGATGCTAACAACATGCATAGAAACAAAACCTTACAACATCATCCTTCAATAATTGTTAATACATGTTGACAAACAACAAGATCCTCAATTTAGGGCTTAGAAATATTTTCAATCTCCCTGACATGTCCAAGCAGAACATTCCTGGGTGAAGTGACTCAAATCGAGTCCTACAGCTACTCACTTCTTTCAGTTTGCTGGTGAGGACCTGTTCCAGCTTGTTAACAATGACATCGAGGTATGTTACTAGTATATGCTTTGGACAGTCTTCGCTGAAGTTGACGAGGGCCGCAGCACCGTGCGCCTGCACACGAGGGTTAGCCTCATCGTCCATGATCTGCAGCAGCTCAGATACAATCTGCAACACAACAACGCACCATCATCTGTCAATTATATTCTCATTACCTGTGACTATAACATTACGTTTTAGTTGTTGTTGGTTCGTTGTTTAACGCCGCACTCAGCAATATTCCAGCTATATGACGGCTGTCTGTAAATAATCATGTCTGGACCAGATAATCCAGTGATTGACATCATGAGCATCGATCCACGCAATAGATTCGACGACATGCATCAACCAGGTCAGCGAGCCTGACCACCCGATCCTGTTAGTCGCCTTTTACGACAAGCATAGTCGCCTTTTACTGCAAGCATGGGTTGCTGAAGACCTATTCTACCCCGGAATCTTCCTGAGTACTACATTTTAGTGAGTGAATGTTGATGTATGCTGCAGTATATTATGCTTGACCACTGCGGCCTGTATGACCTAACAAAAAGGTTTATCATGAATATTTGAGGGGATATTTTATGGAATGGTATGCTCAGTTATCTACAAATAGAATATCCCCCCAAATATTCATGATCCCTAACTTTTTTGGTTAGGAGAATCCAGTGGTTGATATTATGAGCAACATCCCCATGGCTGGTTGGTTTGTTGTTTTAACGCCGCACTCAGGAATATTCCAGCTGTATGATGGCGGTCTGTAAATAATTGAGTCTGGATTAGACAATCCAGTGACTGATATCATGAGCATCGATCCACACAGATGGGTAAATGACACTCAACCAACCCAATCAGTTTCAGTCGCTTCTGTCAACAACCGAACTTACTCAGTACTCAGGTAGATACGACTGGTTTTCAAGGAATCTCCCTTGATCAAATTATTATATGTCCATCTATGCTGCCGTGGCTTACTTAACGGATGATAAGAAACATTGAAGTTGACATACGCTTTTAAGGTTTGAGTCAAACAGTAAATTTCTGCATTAAGTGGGTGGTTTTAAGCCAGTGACAAAATACCAGGTATATCACACATTGTGAGAACTTGGGCAAGATGAGAGACAGCTCTTACCTCATTGTTGCTGCTCCATCTTAATATCCTTAAATACTTGTTAAAAGTATTTGAAAAAATAAATAGGTTTGAAATAGGTAAATATTCTTACCCGCTGGTGGAACTTTTTCTGAAACGTTGGACCAAAGTCTGTACACAACTGCCCAATAGCATTACATGCAGCGTACCTCACCCTCGGATGCTGAAACAAAGGGATGAGGTTTGTGGTCTTACGAGACAATATTCCAGCTACAACAACTGCCTGTTAATACTGTAAATCGTGAAATAAATGCGTCTCCAAAAGAATGCGACCACTGGACACTAGCCAAAAATGTGACTCAATATGAATGCGACACCCCCTCCTCTAAAGCATCAGTGGATTTCTATCTAAAGAAAATGTCCTCAGTCAGGATTAGAATTCTCACCTTAATCCAACCTTACATTAATCCAATCACACACCAAATAGCACCGCTTATTAGCGCTGAGTAAAGTACTTCCGCAAAGACCACTCGCATTTTTCGCATTTAATTCACGCTCGCGTTAATTTGAAGATTTACAGTATATATAATCAAAATGGCCAGAAAAAACAACTATCGAGTTAGTGAGTGGATACCATTGAACAACAAGTCTGCAAATACCAGATATATCAAAAAGACCTGTGAAAACAAGAATGGGCCCAAAGTGCAGACAGTGTGCCATTGTCAGGACAATGCCAATCTCAGTGACGCCACACATTGTAAGCCACACATTTTGCCCCGGAATCGCCAGGAATTATTCTTGAAACAATGGTAATGACATCATATGATTACATACAGGGTCCTTTGTTTGTGGCATGACAGCATCCATGATGTTTCCTAACATTGTCTCCATCTGTAGATGACAGCCCTCGGCACATGCGGATATAGCCATGAGCGCCGCGTGACGGTACCGCCAGTCGTCTACAAGGCAACATAGGCAATTATTGCAACATAAAAAGGGCAGATGTACAACTCGTATGACCTCACTATTTTTACAGTGTCAAATTATTCTTCCCTTGAAACATGTAAATTCAGAAGGGCATGTTTAAAATTCTTTTGAGGGCCCTATGACATGCTTGATAAAAAAGTACATTTCTGTGATGATAGGTGACGAGTTTCTACCAGCTGCTGCAAATGCACTCACCGTGAGCCATCATCTGAGAAATGTTCGTGACGATGTGTGGCAGCATCGTCTTACCCCCCAGCGCACACGCCAGTCTGTCGAGAGCACTCTCACCCGCGATGGCATTGCTGAAATACACAATCACCAATTACAGCCGACAGATTTGTAAGCTTGTTTGTTTGTTTGTTGTTTAACTCCGCGCTCAGCAATATTCCAGCTATATAACGGCGGTCTGTAAATAATAAAGTCTGGACCAGACAATCCAGTGATTGACATCATGAGCATTGATCTTCACAATTGGGATACGATGACATGCATCAACCAAGTCAGCGAGCCTGACCACCTGATCCCGTTAGTCGCCTCTTACGACAAGCATAGTCGCCTCTTAGGGCAAGCATGGGTTGCTGAAGACATATTCTCTCCGTGATCTTCACGGGTCAGTGTTTTTTTCATTTCACCTAAAAACAGAACATTTGTATGTCAAATATTCTTCTCTAATTACTTTATCACCCAAAACTGGCTCCCACAGGAGATATGACTTGGGTGAGATCAAGAGATATCTATATTATAGATATAGCTGCAATAAAATTGCATCACAATGCTTTGCAGACCATTGTGACATCATTGGTTACCATGACGTCACAATCAAATGACATCACTAATGGCTCTGCTACTGAAGCTGTAAGCATTACTTTTTACACTTAGACACTGCTTATTACTGTCGACCAACTGAAAAAGTTGGAATCTCATGATCTCTATTTCAGCGTTTTTTTTGGTCGAAAACAAAATAAGGTCTTATCAAAGCGACCTTGAACTAATCATGGGGATGCCAGTAACTAGATGACAGACAATGGTGTCTGATGACGGCATTTAATATCATGCTTTCAATTGTCTCAGTCCTATCATTAAGCATCAGTAAATTCAGACAAAAAAGGCTCTATGATATATCATCATGGACATTGAAAGCAGTGACACCTGACAAAGTTTAAATTTGGTTGAAAACATCTGTAGAACTTTGGATCCCAAAGAAGGCTAGATCAGCAAATACAGACACTTGAATCTTTACGACATCTACTGAACTGTAGGAGTGAGTGAGTATGGTTTGACGCTGCTTTTAGCAATATTCCAGCAATATCACGGCAGGGGACACCAGAAATGGGCTTCACACATTGTACCCATGTTGGGAATCGAACCCGGGTCTTCGGCGTGACGCTAAACTGTAGGAGACCATAATCATTTTCTCAGGGCTCGAGCATATGTTTTTTCACATAATTCACCACAAAATGAGGAAAATGGAAGCAAAGATTTAATCTTGAATGCAGGAAAAGGCATTTCAAAGGGTGAGGAGTTCTATGAGTTTCAGAGTCCCTCTAGGTGGCTACGCGGCCTCCATTTATTGTAGGCCAGGTGACGGGCAGTAAGTGTTAAAAGGAGCAAGCCCTGCTGGCTACAATCAACCTCTGTATCAGGTCTGACCTGTCAGCCTCGTCCTCATCTTCATCTTTGTCTTGCACTGACCAATCAGGATCATTCTCCAGGTCAACCATCAGCGCAAGCACCTGGGGCACTACAAATAGAATAGTAAACCAATCAAGGAAAACATATCAGATTTCTTCCATGAAGGGAATATATCAACCAACACTGAAAATATCTGAGGACTAAAGAAATAAGCGTCTAAAATGTCTGATGTTTGCAAACATTTTACTGATGAGGATCATTTCCTGATGATAGTAGTATTCACAATTAGAAACTGTGAGTGAAGATACAATTACAATAATTCAGAACTACAGATAAGCTGCATATTTGCGTAAAATACCCCCCAAAAACAGCACTCGTAAATTCCCAATAAAGCTTTTTCAGCATGCGTACAAGGGAGCTAATTTCCGAAACACAATTACGAGCTAATTTACTTTCCGAGTCAAGCCTATATTTAGAACCGTTATATACATCTAAAACATTGTTTCATCTCTTTTGAAATCTCAAAATGCTTTCTCATATTGGGAAAAAAAAAAATATAGTGATGAACAGATGAGTGAAATAATATTGGTTACACAACGAAAAATGTAATAACCCAATTAAAATAGAAACCTTTGAGTAAAAACTCAATTGCTCAAAAAGTTACCTGGAGCTCTGAATAATAAAATATGCAGAACGTACCTAGTAGAGGAATAAATTTGCTGAACTTCCTGACCATGGCTGGCGCCGTTTCTGAAAGAGTTGTGATGACCTCCAGACCAAGCTGGCGCCAAGAGTCAGGTAAATTGGCATCTGATACAACCTGCAAAAAAAACAACCAATCACCACGTATTTAGTACTTCTCACAGACTCAATATTGTATCTTGTCATTAGGGCCACAAAACAATGGAGCAACAGCCTCACCGTGAGAATGACAAAGAATGGTATGCTGAAGTGTGATAAAGGATGAAGGTTGACTGCGACCATAGCTTGATTTAGCTACATAAAACATGCACAATGTAAACCTAATTAAAGTTACTCGAAACTGATGTTGAATCTAACACAAATTTGCTATTAAAGAGAACATCATTAACATGAAAAATAATAATTTTGAAAACACATCAAACTACAATACTTTTTATTGGTATTGACTTGTAATTTCAGTCCTTTTCAAGATAAGCTTGTATTTAAGGTCTTTTCCAGTCAAACATTGGAATTCCAGTAAACCAGTTCACACTGAATAAGTTGATAAGTGGCATGCTTGGACTGACTGACCTTGAGACACAAGGGAATGATGCTCTCCAGTTGGGGCCTCAGGTACTTGGGAACGTTCTCCGCCAGCTCGATCATACACTTGAGTAGCGCATCATCTTCCTGTTGGTTCACACTCTCCACAACACCCTAGACACAGAACACAGGTTTAGAGCAAAACACCCTGGAGACAACACAGGTATATAGCACAACGCCCTGGACACAGAACATAGGTTTATAACACAACGCCCTGGACACAGAACACAGGTATATAGCACAACGCCCTGGACACAGAACACAGGTTTATAGCAAAACACCCTGGAGACAACACAGGTATATAACACAACACCCTGGACACAGAAAACAGGTTTATAGCACCACACCCTGAAGACAACACAGGTATAAAGCACAACGCCCTGGACACAGAACATAGGTATATAGCACAACGCCCTGGACACAGAACACAGGTTTGTAGCACAATGCCCTGGAGACAACACAGGTATATAGCACAACGCCCTGGACACAGAACATAGGTATATAGCACAACGCCCTGGACACAGAACACAGGTTTATAGCACAGCACCCTGGAGACAACACAGGTATATAGCACAACGCCCTGGACACAGAACATAGGTATGTAGCACAACGCCCTGGACAAAGAACACAGGTATATAGCACAACGCCCTGGAGACAACACAGGTATATAGCACAACACACTGGACACAGAACACAGGTTTAGAGCACAACACCCTGGAGACAACACAGGTTTATAGCACAACGCCCTGGACACAGAACATAGGTATATAGCACTATGCCCTGGACACAGAACACAGGTTTATAGCACAACGCCCTGGAGACAACACAGGTATATAGCACAACGCCCTGGACACAGAACACAGGTTTATAGCACAACACCCTGGAGACAACACAGGTATATAGCACAACGCCCTGGACACAGAACATAGGTATATAGCACAACACACTGGACACAGAACACAGGTTTATAGCACAACACCCTGGAGACAACACAGGTATATGGCACAACGCCCTGGACACAGAACACAGGTTTATAGCAAAACACCCTGGATACAACACAGGTATATAGCACAACGCCCTGGACACAGAACATAGGTATATAGCACAACGCCCTGGACACAGAACACAGGTTTATAGCACAACACCCTGGAGACAACACAGGTATATAGCACAACGCCCTGGACACAGAACATAGGTATATAGCACGACACCCTGGACACAGAACACAGGTTTATAGCACAACACCCTGGAGACAACACAGGTATATAGCACAATGCCCTGGACACAGAACATAGGTATATAGCACAACGCCCTGGACACAGCACACAGGTTTATAGCACAACACCCTGGAGACAACACAGGTGTATAGCAAAACACCAGTGTTAGAAACTAACAGTTTTTGTCCACTAGTCCCTATAATGATAACCCTTAAAACCCAAAACCCTTAAAATGGGCCAATTTCTACTAGTCCTTAGGATACCTTTACTATTGGGCAGTTTGGTAAGGACTACAGGACTAGTGCCAATTTCTAACACTGAAAACACCCTGGAGACGGAACACAGGTAAATAGCACAACGTCCTGGAGACAACACAGGTATATAGTACAACACCCTGAAGACAGAACACAGGTATAGTACAACGTCCACAAACATTATGTGCTTTTAGATTTGCTGGCATTATTGAGTATTTCATGCCCAAGTCTTTCAACATTTGAAACCTTTGGCAAACTGTGTGCATTCCAAGTGACATTTCTGAAAACACATAACTTTCTATCCCCTAAATATCACACAGTGTCAGAAACAAAGCAGGGTCCTAGGGTCCTTGATAGTTGCTGCTTGAGACCCTAAATCTTTCCCTCACACTCAGGACACCTAAATCTTTCCCACACACTCGGGACACCTAAATCTTTACCTCACACTCAGGACACCTAAATCTTTCCCTCTCACTCAGGACACCTAAATCTTTCCCTCACACTCAGGACACCTAAATCTTTACCTCACACTCAGGACACCTAAATCTTTCCCACACACTCAGGACACCTAAATCTTTACCTCACACTCAGGACACCTAAATCTTTCCCTCACACTCGGGACACCTAAATCTTTCCCTCACACTCGGGACACCTAAATCTTTCCCTCACACTCAGGACACCTAAATCTTTCCCTCACACTCAGGACACCTAAATCTTTCCCACACACTCAGGACACCTAAATCTTTCCCTCACACTCAGGACACCTAAATCTTTCCCTCACACTCCAGACCCCTAAGTCTTTCCCTCACACTCAGGACACCTAAGTCTTTCCCTCACACTCGGGACCCCTAAATCTTTACCTCACACTCAGGACATCTAAATCTTTCCCTCACACTGGAGACACCTAAATCTTTCCCTCACACTCAGGACACCTAAATCTTTCCCTCACACTCAGGACACCTAAATCTTTCCCACACACTGGAGACACCTAAATCTTTCCCTCACACTCAGGACACCTAAATCTTTCCCACACACTGGAGACACCTAAATCTTTCCCACACACTCAGGACACCTAAATCTTTCCCTCACACTGGAGACACCTAAATCTTTCCCTCACACTCAGGACACTTAAATCTTTCCCACACACTCAGGACACCTAAATCTTTCCCTCACACTGGAGACACCTAAATCTTTCCCTCACACTCGGGACACCTAAATCTTTCCCTCACACTGGAGACACCTAAATCTTTCCCTCACACTCAGGACACCTAAATCTTTCCCTCACACTGGAGACACCTAAATCTTTCCCACACACTCAGGACACCTAAATCTTTCCCTCACACTCGGGACACCTAAATCTTTCCCTCACACTGGAGACACCTAAATCTTTCCCTCACACTGGAGACACCTAAATCTTTCCCTCACACTCAGGACACCTAAATCTTTCCCACACACTCAGGACACCTAAATCTTTCCCTCACACTCAGGACACCTAAATCTTTCCCACACACTCGGGACACCTAAATCTTTCCCACACACTGGAGACACCTAAATCTTTCCCACACACTCAGGACACCTAAATCTTTCCCTCACACTCAGGACACCTAAATCTTTCCCTCACACTCAGGACACCTAAATCTTTCCCACACACTCGGGACACCTAAATCTTTCCCACACACTCAGGACACCTAAATCTTTCCCACACACTGGAGACACCTAAATCTTTCCCACACACTGGAGACACCTAAATCTTTCCCACACACTGGAGACACCTAAATCTTTCCCTCACACTCAGGACACCTAAATCTTTCCCTCACACTCAGGACACCTAAATCTTTCCCACACACTCAGGACACCTAAATCTTTCCCTCACACTCAGGACACCTAAATCTTTCCCACACACTGGAGACACCTAAATCTTTCCCTCACACTCAGGACACCTAAATCTTTCCCTCACACTCAGGACACCTAAATCTTTCCCACACACTGGAGACACCTAAATCTTTCCCACACACTGGAGACACCTAAATCTTTCCCACACACTCAGGACACCTAAATCTTTCCCTCACACTCGGGACACCTAAATCTTTCCCACACACTCAGGACACCTAAATCTTTCCCTCACACTCAGGACACCTAAATCTTTTCCACACACTCGGGACACCTAAGTCTTTCCCTCACACTCAGGACACCTAAATCTTTCCCACACACTCAGGACACCTAAATCTTTCCCTCACACTCAGGACACCTAAATCTTTCCCACACACTGGAGACACCTAAATCTTTCCCTCACACTCAGGACACCTAAATCTTTCCCTCACACTCAGGACACCTAAATCTTTCCCACACACTGGAGACACCTAAATCTTTCCCATACACTCGGGACACCTAAATCTTTCCCACACACTCAGGACACCTAAATCTTTCCCTCACAGTCAGGACACCTAAATCTTTCCCACACACTCGGGACACCTAAATCTTTCCCACACACTGGAGACACCTAAATCTTTCCCACACACTCGGGACACCTAAATCTTTCCCACACACTCAGGACACCTAAATCTTTCCCACACACTGGAGACACCTAAATCTTTCCCTCACACTCGGGACACCTAAATCTTGCTCAGACACTCAGGACACCTAAATCTTTCCCACACACTCGGGACACCTAAATCTTTCCCACACACTGGAGTCACCTAAATCTTTCCCATACACTCGGGACACCTAAATCTTACCCATACACTCAGGACACCTGAATCTTTCCCACACACTCGGGACACCTACATCTTTCCCATACACTCAGGACACCTAAATCTTTCCCACACACTCAGGACACCTAAATCTTTCCCACACACTCGGGACACCTACATCTTTCCCATACACTCGGGACACCTAAATCTTTCCCTCACACTCAGGACACCTAAATCTTTCCCTCACACTCAGGACACCTAAATCTTTCCCACACACTGGGGACACCTAAATCTTTCCCTCACACTCGGGACACCTAAATCTTTCCCTCACACTCAGGACACCTAAATCTTTCCCTCTCACTCAGGACACCTAAATCTTTCCCTCTCACTCAGGACACCTAAATCTTTCCCTCACACTCAGGACACCTAAATCTTTCCCTCACACTCAGGACACCTAAATCTTGCCCATACACTCGAGGCCCCTAAATCTTTCCTATACAACTGAAGGGTTCTGACAAGGACGCCTTACTACCCCTGTACAAGTTGTTACCGCTGTACGTACCTGCACAACCCCGGGCAAGAGGTCCCGGAAGTGGTTCAACAGGCCCTGCTCCTTGTCATTAGCATTGAGGAATGCTGTAGTTGCCTTGACTGCTTCAAACCGCACCTGTCAAGACCCACACGATGTTAGGCTTAACACAAACTTATTGGCTTACTTGAAGGTATGTCAACTCTGACAAGTACAGTAGTCAGGTGGTAGACAACCGATGAGGGATAGACACCTTCGGTCTTAGTTACCTAGTCCACAGCTCATTTTGACTATTAATATATGTTTGCTTTGTTTACTGTTGTTTAACGCCTCACTTAGCAATATTCCAGCTACATGACGGCGGTCTGTAAATAATCGAGTCTGGACCAGACAATCCAGTGATTGACATCATGAGCATCGACCCACGCAATTGGGATCGATGGCATGTATCAACCAAGTCAGCGAGCCTGACCACCCGATCCCTTTAGTCGCCTTTTACGACAAGCAAAGTCGCCTTTTACGGTAAGCATGGGTTGCTGAAGAATTATTCTACCCTGGATCTTCATGGGTTGACTATTACTTTAAGTAAAACACTGTCGCTCTAGATTTTCACAAGTCTCAGGCAAAAAGACTAGTGCCTGTCTAAACCATAACATAAGCTCACATTGCCTAAATCATAGCTGTTGTACAGCCAGGTGACAGCTAATCCCCATATATACCTTCAAATTGGGAAAGACAATGCACATAAATGCCACTGTACACTATAGGCCACTGCCTGTCCACATAGCCAATCGAACTGTTCAGCTTAGCTGAAGCACGAGCAAGGCAAATCTATACAACTACATTTATAAGAATCGATATGCAGTCAAGTGTGTGCTAGTGTCAATTCTAGCTCAATGGAGAAAAATATTTCGCTGGTAATGAGTTTTTGTTTGGTGTAAGAGTTACTAAAGCAAACATTTAATGTAAGAAGTAATATTTTTCATCTGGTGGATCAACATCCCACCACAGTTTAAGACTGCACAATATTATGAGATGGATATACATACACGTGAAAATCCAGGTTAGGACAGGTCTTCAGCAACCCATGCTTGCCGCAAAAGGCGACTATGCTTAGCGACTAATGGGTTCAGGCGGTCAGGCACGCTGACTTGGTTATACATGTCATTATATCCAATTGCGTACAGACACCCACCATGTACATGATATAGCTGGAATACTGCCGAGTCTGGCTTTAAACAACAAACAACAAACAACAAACAAAACACCAACAACTTATACCTGAGCGTGTTCCCTGTCCAGCAGACTCTGCCCGAGCATCTGTTTGATGACCTCAATGTAGTGAGCCTGTTGGTTCCCAAATACTCCCGGTACCACACTGCAGTAGAAACAAACAGAACTGTAATTATGCACTTTGTTGCCATGTAATGTGTCACATCTTACATGGAAAGTCAATCCTACCATGCACTGAACCGTACAGAAGTCATGGTAGTACTCCATCTTCAAATATTATTCTTAAAAGTTAGTGCAGAGGTGTATAAGTATAATAACATAATATGTTCAGCCATGTTAGAAATTGGCACTAGTCCTATAGTCCTTGCCAAACTGCCCAATAGTTAAGGTATCATTAGGACTAGTACTAGTAGTAAAAATTGGCCCTTTTTAAGGGGTTTGCTATATGTCAGCATCATAACATCTTCCCGAGGCAAGAGAGTTATCTGACTATAAAAGTCAAGTTTCCACCCTTACCTAACTAGGATGGTATTATGGAGTTACATTTTGGCTGGACTAACGTGTCTATGCATAGTCCAATCAAAATTGTGCAACGAAATCGAAATTCGGTTTGTAAACTGTCGTGCAAAGTTCGGTCTATTGCAGGATTGCAAAGCATGTGCACCACCAACTTGTCAACAGATATTTCCCCAATCTTTTCATGTTTTTAATCAAGGCGCTCATGTGATTTGATGCATTTCGAGATGTAAGACTCGTTTAATCACGAAATAGTCCTTGATTATCAATCAGATCGTCTTGACTGGGTGCCACAGTTTTGTTTGACTGGGAAACACCATTTGTTTGAAGCAAACGCAAGTGATACGAGAGATGGAATCTGATTGGTCCATAGTAGAGGCATAGAAGGGACATAACTCGTAATAGCCACAATCGAGCCCAGGAATTCCAGGCTAGTTCGGCAAGGATGGAAACTGGACTTTTAAAGTCAGTTAACTCTCTTGCATCAGGAAGATGGCATCATAAGGACTAGTGAAAAAAACCTGTTAGTTTCAGCAGTTGTAAATAAAAGAGTTCTTATCATCAGTGCTTAAGAACAGATGGATGGACATAAAAGAAGTCAAGGTGAACTAAAAACTAAAATATTCCTTTAGACCACAAATTTGCTGAGGATCATATAAAATTTGGAACCACTTGGGGATAGAACAAATACTTTTCTATTACTGGGTAATGTAAGCAACGGAGATAATGTGGCCATCAGGGGCTGTTGTTTTGATTGAAGACCTTTAATTAAACAATTAAAAGTACTTATTATTCTAATGTTTGGTAGACTTAATTATGGTAGAGTATCTGAACTGACTAATTGTATCACTGAATGATGTGAAGATCTGGGCTAGAGTTGGTCTTCAGCAACCCATGCTTGTTATCAGAGATGACTAAAGGAAATGGGTAGTCAGGTTCATGCATGTCACTGTATCCCTATTGCCTAGATCGATGCTCATGATATCAATCACTGGATTGTTTGGTCCAGCCTTGATTATTTACAGGCGTCCATCACCTAGCTCGAATATTGCTTAGTGCGGGTTGAAACAACAAACAACAAAGAAATCACAGATTCTCTTCTATAAAATGGAGGTACATGCCATAACCTACGTGAATATGTGTAAAGCGCTCTCTCTCAAGCCAGGGTCCTGTGAGTTGGCGCACTCAAACAGAAACTTGAGGAAGTCCGGCCACAGCATGTTGTTTTCCTCATCTAAAACAGAACATGGGGGATTTACTGGAATAGTGAGTGAGTGAGTTTGGTTATACGCCGCTTTATCAATATTCCAGCAATATCACGGAGGGGGACACCAGAAATGGGCTTCACACACTGTACCCATGTCAGGATTCGAACCCGGGTCTTCGGCGTGACGAGCGAATGCTTTAACCACTAGGCTACCCGACCGCCCCGATTTACTGGAATAATGGACATAGGTCAACAGTGAGTAAAACCGTCTCAAAATATTGTGGGCATGCTGGCCTTAAAAGTTACTAGCCAGTTTCAAATTTCACTAGCTTAAATATGTGATTTTATTTTCCCAGAAATATGATTCCGCAAAGTTGATCTGTAAATTGGGTTTATTTTATTCATGATAAAATAACAAGGGAAACATAAAATAGATCCAAATTGCAAATCATGAGTCAAATATTAATAGGGGTGGAGTAACTCTGATCTCGATTCACTGGGGATATTAATTTTTGATTTTTCAGTTTTGACGGTTGTATTGGTCTACAGAAACGGTTGAGGTGTTCATGCCAAAAAAGAGTGAATGTCTCAATAGCCAGTCGGGCTACGGACATTTCTGAATCTTTAGCCCTGCCCAAATTTTGCTGTGGGCAGGCAGCTTTTTCACACACTGGGTCAAGCATCACATTGTGAGTGAGTGAGTGAGTGAGTGAGTTTGATTTTATGCCAGTTTTAGCAATATTCCAGCAATATAACGGCAGGGGACACCAGAAATGGGCTTCACACATTGTACCCATGTCGGGAATCGAACCCAGGTCTTCGGCGTGACGAGCGAATGCTTTAACCACTAGGCTACCCGACCGCCCTGCATCTCATTGTGAAAATGATGGCTCAAGTCCAAGAAACACAGAGCAAACAATAGGTACCCAGGGACCCACATCGCACAAAACTGGCCCCTTCCTAGAGGAATGTCATGTAAATGTCATGTCATGTCATATGGGTAAATACACAGAGAAATTGGTGACCCATGAAGATCCGGGGTAGAATAGGTCTTCAGCAACCAAAGCTTGTCGTAAAAAGGCGACTAACAGGATCGGGTGGTCAAGCTTGCTGACTTGGTTGATGCATGTCATCGTATCCCAATTGCTTGGATCGATGCTCATGATGTCAATCACTGGACTGCATGATCCAGACTCGATTATTTTCAGACTGCTGCCATATAGCTGGATTATTTGCTGAGTGTGGTGTTAAACAACAAACAAAGATAAATTGGTCAAATTCCCTAAACATTGTCTTTAAACTGCCATAACGTCAAACTCTGCTCACCGATCATATTCCTGGCCAGCTCAGCCAGAGCATCACAGACTTTTTTCCTGACAGGGGGAGTTAACTCTTCTTGGACAGCGAGCAGCATTTCCTTCTTGATGGCATTTTTAAGGTCTTCCGTCACTTGGGGCCAAAACTCTTCAAAATTGGATGTGAACAAACGTCGCAGGAGTACATTTGCCAAGCTTCTTGTCTACAAAGGGGTACAGACATGATTCAGCATTATCTCTCAGGGTAACCATAGTAACAAAGTTAACATAGGTTAGACATACATACTTGTTGCCTGGCAACTCACCAACTCTTTTCTCAAACTAGCTTCCCAACAATTTAATATGATCAATACTACAAGGATCAATGTCCATGTCTTTCTTCACTAACATCAACACTGAACCATATACACTCACCAGAACTACAGATAAATCGCCCCCCCCCCCCCCCCCCCCCCCCCCCCCCCAAAAAAAAATTATTCAAAACCAAATTACTTTAACTGGCATACAGAAATGCATGCATTAAATGAAATACTCAAATGTATAAAAACAGCTCGCGTAAATTCCCAATGAAGCTTTTTTGGCATGTGTACAACTGAGCTAATTTCCGAAAACACAATTACAAGCTAAATAACCTTCTGAGTCAAGCCTATTTATTTAGAACAGTTATATACATCTAAAACATTATTTCATATTTTTTTAAACCTTAAAATGTTCACTACTTTTGGGAAGAAACCAATAGAGTGCTGAATAGATGAGTGAAAAAATATTGGTTACCCAATGAAAAATGTAATAATCCAATTAAAATAGAAACCCTAGAGTGAAAACTCAATTGCTCAAAAAGTGATCTAGAGCTCTGACTCACCGACAAAATGAAACGCGATTACTATACATGTTGGTTAATATGTCAAGAATTGCCTCATATTCAAGAGATATTAGATTGTTTTGATACACAAACTAACATACTGTTATGTTGTGTGAACCGATGCTCATGAACGCATAACATGTGGTCACAGATCAACGACTCGAGACTCGGGCAGTATTAGTGCGTAAAGTTTGAAATCATGTGCAGCATATCGTGATAAGAATAAAGACACTGTGGAAACACTTGACCGAGTGTTAGTTTTGTCATTAAGTGGTTCACATTGGAAACATCTCTTCTTGACATACATACTTCTCTTTATGTTCTTATGGTTGGCGTTTCTTATGCAGTGAGTATATAATTGGTTCATAAATCATAAAATATATATTCACAGATTATTGAAACGCACACTGTGTCACTGTGTTTATGTTACAGGGTGCTGTTTTAAACATATTTCATGATTGTGTCATAAACTCACCTCAATGGAGGTGTCTGCGTTTCGTACAGTTCGGATGAGGAACTCCAGTCGACTTGGGATTGGGATACCCTCATAGGCTTGCTGAAATGGAATTTATTTGTAAGTAATTAGAGTTAGACAGGTGAGGTGAGGTGAGGTGAGGTGAGGTGAGGTGAGGTGAGGAGAGGTGAGGTCAGGTGAGGTGAAATGGGGTTTAACATCGTCTCCAAGATTATTGCACCTATATAGCAATGTGCATACACATGTGTGTGTGGCTGTTTGTACTAGTCCGGAATAATGTCAGTTTTATAGTGCTCGTCCAGTTGGATTCTGTGGGATACCATGTCACAGTTTACCATGAACACCCAACTCAGACACAGTATACCGACTCTGAGCCGACCAGTCCTTGTTTTAGCCCCTTAATGCTGAGCACCAGACAGGGTAACAACAACCCCTGACCTTCCACTCTCTAGACAGACGCTCTACCACTAGACCACAGAGGCGGTCAGACTTAGATGACGCCTGGTTCATTGACCAGGTTAGGTGAAATAGGACTTATTGTCAAGTTCAAGATCATTGCACATGTGTAGCTATAGGCATACACGTGTGTACAATTAGCTATCTCATTAAAATCAGATCTTAGTTCTCGCTGCTGCTAAACAAAGATCTGAGGACATCCCATTAGGGGCACGTCAGAACGACCTTTATCCGACCAATCAGAGCGTCGCTTACCAGATCATGAAAGTGACAGTCGGAATGTGATTTCTAATTCTGAATGAATAGTTACGGGCTTAACAACTGAATCCATACAACGTAGACCATATATTAGCCATTCCAGAATGTTCTTTTGTTCAGGTTCCAAGTTATAATCGAGAATTTGTCAAAATATGTTTCTAAGCGTAGTCGCCAATTTGAAATTATTGCTGTAAAGCACTAGAAAGGTGCCTTCTGATTGGCTAATGTCTACTTCTTATCAGTTATTCCATTGGTCGGTCAAAGTTTGTGCAAGGTCGGTCTGACGTGACCCGTAATGTGATGACCTCAGATCTTTTTTCAGTGGTAGCGAGAACTAAGATCTGATTTTAATGGGATTGGTACAGTTAGTGGTGTAACAATATGGTGATACAGTATTGTATCCCGATACATGACCCATGATACAATATAGGGCTGGGGTCGAATGGGTACTGAGTAGGACCTGGGATCCTATAGGACTTCCCAGACCCATGGTTAGTTTCATGATATATTGTTATGAAAGATGAAATTCTTCTTTACCAGAATGCGGACACATCAGTACTAAACATATGCCCACTCAGCATGCCCAGGTTGTGGAATGACTCACTATTCAGGCCGCAAAGTTGCGACTAAAATGGTCGCCAATGTGACCTAAATTTCAGTTTGTCTACTGTCTTAAATTCAGAGGTAACCAAATGTGGACCTCTGTGTGTGTGTGTGTGTGTGTGTGTGCATGTGCGTGTGCGTGCGGCTGCTTGCATGAGTCCAGACTAAAGTTGGTTTTTAAATTCAAACCCCTTGCGATAGCATGCTACAGTTAAATATGGTTACCCAACTCAGACACATTATAATAGCCAACAAGTCCTTCTTTTATCCTCTTACTTCCAGGCCAGGCAGGGTATCAAGTACCATCCTTAATGTCTTTTTGGTTTGATGTGGACAGGGGATCGAACGGACCAACCTTCTGCTCTCCAGACTGACACTCTATCAATTAGACCACAGCCACATTAACCAGAAAACTAGGACTGTCAGTAACAAATGCTTACGCGCTAAATGGCTTTTCAGTTTCAACTCCATACAATATTGATGGTCTGTCTTGATAAAACAGTGAGATGTAATTCATCAAGAGTTTCATACAAGCTCAAACACTCACACTTGAAAACCAAGGGATAATGTAATCCCCAATCAATTTTTTATCAGTTTCATTAATAAGTACAGAGGCAGTAGCTATTGACAAGGGAATTGTGTTTCACTCTGATCACAACATCGAAAACGTGTCGGTTATTGCAAATTGTAATACAAGGCACTTCATATCTGAAGATTGCCATGTGGACAATACCACTTAAATAAAATATTACAATCATAAAATTTCCTGTTCATGTTTGGCAAAACTGTTTTTTAATGTTCAACTCTGCAGATACATTTGGAAGGAAGTCAAAATGCAAAGTGATGACGCATAGAGCTACTCCTAAAAATTACTTGGCTCATACAAAGTCTTTTTTTCTCCCTTGTTCATACATATTGCGAACTATACAGACCAAGGTGTTTTTTATCCTTGATATATATGCTATCCCAAGATAATAATACCCTACTTTCATCCAGACATGTGTGACCAGTTGTTTTATTCATAACCACAGAAAAAAAATCACAACACCAATTTGTAAGCAAGACACGAGTTGATCGAGCCGAATTCAGTTAGGCCTACTTTACGGTATCAGTTAACGACCTAAACAATATTCGTTTATTTGTAATTATATGTACACACGGTGAAAGTCAAAGCTGAACTTCAGAGAATCGCAACTCCCTCCAACACGCACACGTGTGTCTGCCTTTATTATGACCACATGGCAGAAGGCTGGAGTCACATGGAGAAGGATCGATGAGACAGAGGCTCACACCACCCAGCGTCTGGTGCCGCGATCTCTTGTTTGGGGCAGCTCTCAAGATATTTAATTGGAAGACACATAAACAATCTTCAAAATACATACCTCTGATTGTGTTCTTGTGTTGTTATCAGGGCTCAAAAGAGACTGAAGTAATAAATCGAATTGTGCCAAATCGGCAGCCATTTTTACTTGGCATGTACTGTAACCCTTGACCTCGCTTGAATTCCCGCGTGAAGAGCGAGAAAGAGAGTGCTCTCCCTTTGCGTGGAATTCTTTACACTTGTTCTTCTTATCAGAAAAAAAATTGGGAACAACTTTGATGGACATAACAAAAATCTATATTTTGATATTTACATTTGTAGTATGCCGTTGCATGTGACTGTCAATGTATGCGCATGTTATAGAATTAGTACACACACACACTCTCTCTCTCTCTCTCTCTCTCTCTCTCTCTCTCTCTCTCTCTCTCTCTCCCCTCTCTCTCTCTCTCTCTCTCTCTCTCTCTCTCTCTGTAAACGCTATAAATGAATATAAAATTACACATCTGTGAGTTGAGTTGAAAGGATGTTCAGGCATTAATATGTGAACATCACATCTCGTATCGACAATTAATCTCAATGTCCGCTCTCAAGACCAGCGCACGGGCCGTTCCACAAAGTCACCTTAGCGCTGCGGCTGTCACAACGCCCATATTTACGGACCCATGAAGATCCGGGAAGAATAGATCTTCAGCAACCCATGCTTGCCGTAAAAGGCGACTATGCTTGTCGTAAAAGGCGACTAACGGGATCGGGTGGTCAGGCTCGCTGACTTGGTTGATGCATGTTATCGATCCCAATTGCATGGATCGATGCTCATGATATTAATCACTGGATTGTCTGGTCCAGACTCATTTATTTACAGACCGCCGTCATATAGCTGGAATATTTCTGAGTGCGGCGTTAAACAACAAACCAACCAACCAACCCATATTTACGACAGCCCAGCGCAAAGATCGCTTTGTGCAAATAATCTCTGTGGTATACGTTAATGAAAACGGATCAGTTTACAGGATAGAAATTAGCCTCATTTGGTTAATTCCATATCATTTGATAAACCGACCAACATTCTATATGGTCAAACGCCAAACTTGCCATTCGCATTGGACAGCGCACGCGCCGGTTATTGGAATAAGCCCAAGCATACGTCCACACAGGTTAAATTACGTGTTGCATATAACTGCCTTGAAATTCCAACGTGACACAAAGCCTATATATCACATTCTTTCAGGCGCATGAGTCATATGATGATCACGTGACTAGTGAGCTCAGCTTCTAAAAGAAACTTTACGTCATTTTTCAAAAACGTGCGTGTCTGTATGATGTCCCGGATTCCGGATTAGAATAGTCCCCAACAACCTAAGTTTGTCTCCCCGTTGGGATTCCGGATTAGGAAAGTCCCTAGCAACCTGTGCTTGTCTCCCCGTTGGGATTCCGGACCATTTCCTACACCAGGAGATCTGACTTGATTGTGGTTCAGGGACATTTGACAGCAAATCGCTACATGAATCAAATTCTTCAACCTCTGCTTCTTCCAATCATTGACCGCCAGAGGGAGTTGTTTCAACAGGACAACGCTCCACCTCACACAACTCGAGTCACGGTAGGCTACCTTCATAATGCCCACATCAACATTTTGCCCTGGCCGTCGAGATCTCCAGATCTCAATCCAATCGAATACATCTGGGATGAACTCGATCGACGTGAACGTCAACGTCAGAACACGCCGCAGACACTCCCACAACTGGCCAACGCGTTACAAGCAGAATGGCACAGAATTCCGCAAGACAGAATTCGTACACTTATCCAGTCAGTGCCGAGGAGATGCAGAGCCGTGATTGCTGCCCGGGGCGGTCACACGGGATAATGAATTCAGCGCTACCTTGTGGCCTTATGTGACATGACAATGTACAGTTTTGAATGCCCTTGTACAAGGACAACATGTGACTATCGAGCTCCAAAATTTCATATTTATATCTATGATATTAAATTAAATATATCGACTTTATTAGACATGTACAATAAATTTACTAAAAATCTACCTGTGCGTTTCTTCTTTTGAAGAGTGTGTTAACAAAATGTGAAATTCCAGGTCAACAACACAAGTCGATTAGTTAGAAACCATTCTCTAAAAAATCGAACCCAAACAGCCAATCAAACCGCTGTACACTTGCGTCAGGCCAACGGAGTTCAGATTACTGATTGGAAAATTAGAAATCGTCTGCATGCAGCTAATCTTATGATCGGCAACCAGGTGTTGAACCACCGTCAGGAAATCGACACATTCTAGCCAGACGCCAATGGTGTTCAGAGCGAGGATACTGGGTGAATCGCCGAAGGTCTCGTATAATGTTTTAAGATCAGTCCAGATTCGCTCTGGACTTTATTGATAGGCATGGACGTGTCTAAAGGCGTCCTCACGAACGCCATGCGAACGTCAGCGTAAGGCAACGTAACACATTTTGGGGATGGGATGGGTGGTTCTGTAAAGATATAGGTCGGGATCACTATAACTACAAGAGGGCCACTGTTTATTGTCCATGGGTGAGTGAGTGAGCTTTTAGCAATATTCCAGCAATATCACGGAGGGGGACACCAGAAATGGGCTTCACACATTGTACCAATGTCGGGAATCGAACCCGGGTCTTCGGCGTGACGAGCGAACGCTTTAACCACTAGGCTACCCGACCGCCCCTTTAGTCCGCGAAAGATCTCCTGGACAGAACTTGTCTGTCACACAGATCCTGAAACAAATATATCGAATACAGCCCATGCAAGTCTATAATGTTTGTCAAGTCTAGATTACTGCAGTATCAGGTCCTTGCTTTGACCCCTTAATGCCGAGCGCCAGACAGGGTAACAACAAGTACCATCTTTTAACGTCTTTTGGTATGACGCGGCCGGGGATCGAACCCCGGAACTTCCGCTCTACGGGCGGACGCTCTACCACTAGACCACGGAGCATAGAGATGGAAATCACTGTTTTCAACAACAACAGTGTCTCAGACATGAGCTTTGAAACCAAAGTGATGACAAGGATTGATTCAGCGCCCGATCATCCCGTTTATCTTGGACACGGGTCTTACAGACATTAGTATCTGTGATACTTATATTTTTGGTTATTTTCGCTTCATGTTCTTAGTATGATCAACAGTGGTGTTTTTTACCATCTAAATTATATTTTGTTGTGAGAAAACGGTGCATATTGTACTATAACTTTGTACTGTTGTTAGTGTTTGAACCATTTATTAATAATTTCAAAGTTACTGATATTTCGTTGGACCTTAGACAACAGAAGACAAGGATCGAGATACTGTAAATCTTGACATTAGTGAGTGAGTGAGTATGGTTTTACGCCGCTTTTTAGCAATATTCCAGCAATATCACGGCGGGGGACACCGGAAATGGGATTCACACATTGTACCAATGTCGGTATCGAACCCGGGTCTTCGGCGTGATGGGCGAACTCTTTAACCACCAGGCTACCCGACCGCCCCTCTTGACATTAACGCGAGCGTGAATTAAACACGAAAAGTGCGAGTGGTAATTGCTCGCATTAATTAACTTCGCATTTATGTCTCCAAATGGCTATCAACAATAGGGCGAGGCGTATTGATATGGAGACGCATTAATTTCCAGATTTACGGTACATATATCTATTATAAACTCCATATTTTATTTACTAGTATATATGAGTTTTTGTACACTTTGACCTTGACATCGGGAGTGATCCTCATTGGTAACATTGCCATTGCTGCCTATTCGTAAATCTTGCTAAAAACAATTTTTCTCTAACTGTACAAATAATTTGTCCAGTCTAGTGAGTGAGTGAGTGAGTGAGTTGGGTTTAACGCCGCTTTTAACAGTATTCCAGTCATATCACGGCGTGTCAGCTTAATGTGGGAGGAAAGCCAGAAGTGATGCAGGTCTCAGACGTTTACCACTTCAGTGAAACCCACGAGCACGGGTATGGTGCTGACAAACCTAGAAACATAATCGGGGCGAACCGGGATTCGAACCCACAATCATAGGTTTCTGGCGTGCCCAAGGGACGCAATTCTGCACAGCGAATCGCGGCGCCTTAGACGACTGGGCCACCCGCGGCCCCTGTCCAGTCTAGAGCTGCTTATTGCATACGTAGTGTAGATGTTGTTCCGAACTCGGTACAGTAGTTTTCAAGTATCAAGATCAAGGGAAAGTCTCCCAATCTCGAGTGGTTCACTATGCATGGGCTCTTCCCACGGCAAGAGAGTTAACTGACTATGAAAGTCCAGTTTCCACCCTTGCTCGACCGTAGCGCCACCAGTGGTTATGTCCCTTCTACGCCTCTCCTATGGACCAATCAGATTCCACGTCTCGTATCACTTGCGTTTGCTTCAAACAAATGGTGTTTCCCAGTCAAGACAATCTGATCGATAATCAAGGTCTATTTCGTGATAAAACGTGTCTTACATCGCGAAATGCATCAAATCACGGGAGCACCTTGATTAAAAACATGAAAAGATTTGGAAAATATCTGCTGACAACGAGTTGGCGGTGCCCATGCTTTGCAAATCCTGCAATCGACCGAAATCTGCACGACAGTTTACGAACCGGATTCCGATTTCGGTGCGCGAATTTGATTGGACTATGCACAGACTCGTTAGCCCAGCCAAAATGTAACTCCATAATACCAGTCTAGTTCGGCAAGGGTGGAAACTTGACTTGTATAGCCAATTAACTCTCTTGCCTCGGGAAGATGTATGCATGGTTGGCCCCATACAGTGGTGTATTACCTCTTGAAGTATAGATGCTAAGATGACAGAAGTAGCACTTGAAATCTGGCTTTAACAGTTAAATTTTACTTTGAAATGAGAAGAAATAGTATTTTGTAAACTATAGGTGAAAATATAAAACCCTCGTCCAATGTGTAATTCGTTCCATTCCTTTTACTGGTATACCTCTTTCTGTCCCCTTTTCTACTTCCCGAGAACGAATTGAGTTTTCTTACTTTTGACGTCTTTCAGTTTTGAGTGAGTGAGTGAGTACTGTTTTACGCCGCTTTTGGCAATATTCCAGCAATATCACGGTGGGGGACACCAGAAATGGGCTTCACACATTGTACCCATGTCGGGAATCGAACCCGGGTCTTCGGCGTGACGAGCGAACGCTTTAACCACTAGGCTACCCGACTGCCCCTTTTCAGTTTTGAATGAGGATTATTTTTATTTAGAAAATATATGTTATAATGAGCAATATTATTCTCTCTGTTTTAAAAATGATGATGTCGCATTTCAGTGTATATTTTGCTCAATTTTACTGGTAACTTGCCCTTTAAATAACACATTTGATAGATATCGCGACAGTATAATGTTGGATGGTTGGTGGGTTTGTTGTTTGATTAAAATCATGAATATTGATCCACACAATTGGGATCGATGACATCCCAAATGCGTCCCCAAACGGTCCCAAAATGCAGGAAATGGCATTTAAGAGCATCTAATTTTCTAAAATTTCTGGGAAAGCATGCCCCCAAATCCTCCTAGCGGCCTTCGAAAAATTGGTTATGCCTTACACTTAAAATCAGCCTAGTTGCGCCCCAATTATTATGAGCCCCGGGTATTATGGATACCCCGACATAGACCCTGACTACCTGGGTCCCGATGTACTAAACAACTTAGCGCTACGACTGTCGTAAGTCTATGTTATGCTATGGGAGTTTGATCACTTTAGCGCTAAGATCGTTTTGTACAACTGCACATGGAGTCTTCTGGTACAAGAAGCGTAGGTTACTAGTGATCAATTCTAATCTAGAGTCCACTCTGGGGTAACACCAATCTCATTATAATCAGATCTTAGTTTTTGCTACCGCTAAACAAAGATCTGAGGACATCCCATTAGGGGTCACGTCATACCGAGTTGGCAATATTCCATATCAAGCTATCAAGAGTCTGGACCAGGTAAACCAAGCTGACACTCCAAGAGAGAAGGTGGGTGGGTGAGTGGGTGAGCTAGTGAATGGTTCGTTGGTTTCTTGTTTAAAGCTGCACTCAGCAATATTCCAGCTATATGACAGCGGTCTGTAAATAATCAAGTCTGGACCAGACAATCCAGTGACTGATATCATGAGCATCGATCCATGCATTTGGGAAACAATGACATTCATCAACCAAGTCAGCGAGCCTGACCACCCGATCTCGTTAGTCGCCTCTTACGACAAGCAGTCACCTTTAACGGCATACATGGGTTGCTGAAGACCTTTTCTACCCCCGATCTTCACTGGCCTAGAGTTATTTTTGAGTTAGTTTTCAGTTAGTGAATGAGTTAGTTTTGCAATATGACAGCAAGGGACACCAGAATAAGGTTCACACCTAACAAAGTGGAGAATCAAACCCAGGCATTCGGTCAAATGAGCAATTGCTTTAACCACTGGGCTACTGTATCTCCCATGAACAGAATAGTTTGTTTGTTTGTTTGTTTATTTGCAGCACTCAGTAATACTCCAGCTATATCACTGGGGCCTGTAAATAATCAAGTCTGGGCCTGACAATCCAGTGACTGATATTATACTGAACAATCCACACCAATTTCAACCCTGAATCCCCATTGGGGTGGCTAGCAGTAGTTCTACTCCGGCATGGGGATCTAAGTTTACCTGGTCTCCCGAGATACAGTAGACGCATGTTGTCAATCACTGGATTGTCTGGTTCAGACTCAATTATTTAAAGACTGCCGTGTGCAGCGTTAAACAAAAAACGAAGAAAAAACAAAAAAAACTTAGATGACATCCTTTGATGCTGAGAATAAATAACTATTAACAAAACTTGTGAAATGTTAAATTTATTCAGTATAGTTTTATATGTCAATATGTTTTAATAATGCTGATACAAAACACATGGAAAACCTTAACAAGCATAAATTTGAGCAAATCATGGATAATAATACTCATCCTTAACAGCATCAACGTCAAATCCTATCTGAGAAAGATGGTCCTCAGAAAACAACACAAGAAACCTGGTGAAAGCAGGCTCTATGTACATCTCCCTTTGGGGTGGAGGTAGATCTGTTTCTAATCATTAATGTGGAAGAAAAGAACAAAGTGATGCAGTTGTTACACAATTACTTCTTTAGGTGAGTGAGTGAGTGAGTGAGTTGGGTTTAATGCCGCTTTTAACAGTATTCCAGTTACATCGCGGCGTGTCAGCTTAATGTGGGAGGAAAGCCCCAAGTGATGCAGGTCTAAGACGTTTACCACTTCGGTGAAACCCACGAGCACTGGTATGGTGCTGACAAACCTAGAAACATAATCGGGGCGAACCAGGATTCAAACCCACAATCATAGGTTCCTGGCGTGCCAAAGGGACGCAACTTTTCACAGCGAATCGCGGCGCCTTAGATGACTGGACCACCCGTGCCCCAAACAGCTTATATGTGAACTGCGCTCTTGGCCAAGTCACTTCATGACTTGGGTATTATGTAAACCCTCAATGTGAAACAATACTCACTGATAATCATTGGTTGACTGGATACACATGCAATAACAAATACAACAGTCAATAACCAGTCAATAATGTTCAATTTTCAACTAAAATATTCAGCATTCTATTAAGAATTTTCATTTGAGGAATATAATTCCTAATACATTTAAATCATGGTAAGAATAGGTTAACTGACACACACATACAAGACACAAGGCTTTGTATGCTCACAAAACGGTTAAGTATGGGGTCAGAATATCATTTCTCAATGTGACTGCCATGTTAAAAAATCAGACAAGAATTCTGCAGGCACTTTCTGGAGATACCACTGAATGATTTGTTTTTGTTTGTTTTACACTGAGCAATATTCCATCTATATGACGGCGGACTGTAAATAATCGAGTCTGGACCAGACAATCCAGTGATTGACATCATGAGCATCAATCCACCCAATTGGGAAACGATAACATGCATCAACCAAGTCAGCGAGCCTGACCACCCGATCCCGTTAGTCGTCTCTTACAACAAGCAAAGTCGCTACCACTGAATGTATATCCCTTCAACAATCTAGATAATTAATTAACAACCAAATGTCACTGGAGATCTGAGAAGTTGAAGATGCAGCAAATGTAGACACAGGGTCAAGGTCATAGCAGGGATAAAAGGAACACCCAAACACACCAAAAGATGTCAAATAATGTATTGGCCAATATTACGTCAAGGTAAACCTTTGGAACAGGGACACGCGAATAGACTAGTAATAATACTATCACCGGTACGTTAAAAATTTGCTCTGTGTGACTTTTTATTAAAAAATGACAAAATAAAAAAAACCCCAGTAATTTAGTGCCGAACAAGCGTAATTGTGTAATTTTAGGCTTATTTTGGCATATTATGCCAAAATAATAGCATTCAGCATCTCCCCAGGTTTTTTTTGTACATTAAAATCCCAGTCACATAATCTTTAAAATGTACATTCCGTATCTGACGAGTTATTAAAGAATAAACTTAAAAATCTCTAAAAGATTGTTATAAAAAATAGTTGATTAATATGTATACACAAGTATAAGCATATCAAAATAGAATCTTTCAATTTCATCATTTTGTAACCGGAAACCATCCTAGTTCCTCCTACGGAGATTGTAACCACGAGTACTATTTTCGGCACTGTTTGGGCCCGACTCGGAAACATCGGACGTTTTAGCCCTGATAGTTTTTGGGTAGGCACCCTGTGATGAGTAGTCCCTACTTAGTTTTAAGGACGTTGGTCTTTTGGGGGAGTGGGCTTCTCGGAGTTGAACCCAGGACTGCCAGAGCATGGCAAGTGGAATCACAACCCACAGGCCATTAAAGAAAACAAGATAAACCCACAGGTAGAGGGCGCTGTCAGTCACCAGATTGGGGCTGCCCACAAACCAGTCTGGACAGAACGTCATCCAACCTGAAACAAATCATAATAAAAACTTTGTTAGTTAAGATGAGGTGAAATGAGGGTTTCAAGATTATTGCACTTATATAGTGATGTTGTGCATGTGTGTGCATGTGCGTGCGCATGGATGTGTGTGTGTGTGTGTGTGTGTGTGTGTGTGTGTGTGTGTGTGTGTGTGTGTGTGTGTGTGTGTGCATACTTATACTAGACCAGATTAATGCCTGTCTGAAAAGTGCTAGCCCACTGAGACACCATGCCCCAGTTTTAACCTGGATACAGTTTACTTTTGTTTGTTTGTTGTTTCATGCTGCACTACGCCATATTCCATCAAAATGACGGGGTTTGTAAATAATCAAGGCTGGACCAGACAATCCAGTGATTGACATCATTAGTATCGATCTACACAATTGGGATTCAATGACATGCTTTTGTTTTTGTGTTGGTTAACGCCGCACTCAGCAATATTCCAGCTATATGATGGCGGTGTGTAAATAATCAAGGCTGGACCAGACAATCCAGTGATTGACATCATGAGCATGGATCTACTCAACTGGGATACAATGACATGCATCAACATGATCTCGTCGCCTCTTACGACAAACATGGTCGACTTTTACAGCAAGCATGGGTTGCTGAGGACCTGTTCTACCCCGGATCTTCACATGTAACACAGTACACTGTTTTATATATAGTATGTTTGCTCGTTTGAAATGACAGAGCACAGTTGCACCTTAATTAGAAACTGAATATCATGGTATCAAAGTTTCACAGTACACCATGAGTGTTGATGTATTCAGGACGCTTTCTCGAGAATGCACATTTTTCAATTTTTCAATAATCATGATGTGTGTGGAAAAAATCTTTTGCCTGTGTGAAGACCTGGTGATTCCCTCTATAGGAGTTCGCATCATTGGAACTTTCTGATGAGTCAATCAATGTTGAGGCTCCAAACAATTTGGATGGTTGCTTTGTTGATTAATGCCGCACTCAGCAATATTCCAGCTAAATGACGGCGGTCTGTAAATAATCGAATCTGGACCAGACAATCCAGTGATTGATATCATGAGCATCGATCCATGCAATTGGGATCGATGACATGCATCAACCAAGTCAGCGAGTCTGACCACTCGATCCCGTTAGTCGCTTCTTAAGACAAGCACAGTCCCCTTTTACAGCAAGCATGGGTTGCTGAAGACCTATTCTACCCCGGATCTTCACAGATCCCAAACAATTTCGTATGAGCATGAAGAGTGAACAAAGCAATCAGACAAGCATATCTGATTTCTGTGACTTGAAAATGAATACAATCTGAATATACAAGAAAAAAAGCTGCACTATAATCAGACCATAACTGAATAATATGGATAATACAACAAGGTGTTTCTCACGCCCTCCTATTGTTAATGTCACGGTTTGTTGGATAAAAAATTCTTTTCAAACATGATCTGTCGTTGCAATCCATTGTTAGTACATGTAATAGTCGCATTATCAAATATACCATTGAAATGAAGTGCACAATGCATAAAGGCCCAGGTGTAAACATCTCTGAAAATACAGCAGTAGTAAAATGTTTATTAAAGTGTCACACGCACAACATGTACAACATAAAATTGATGCACATAAGACAAAAGGTGTGTGTGTGTGTGTGTGTGTGTGTGTGTGTGTGTGTGAGAGAGAGAGAGAGAAAGAGGAAGGAAAGAGAGATAGAGAGAGAGAGGGATAGAGAAAGAGAAGAGAAAAGAGAGGAGAAAGAGAGAGAGAGAGAGAGAGAGAGAGAGAAAGAGGAAGGAAAGAGAGATAGAGAGAGAGAGATAGAGAAAGAGAAGAGGAAAGAGAGGAGAAAGAGAGAGAGAGAGAGAGAGAGATAGAGAAAGAGAAGAGGAAAGAGAGGAGAAAGAGAGAGAGAGAGAGAGAGAGAAAGAGGAAGGAAAGAGAGATAGAGAGAGAGAGATAGAGAAAGAGAAGAGGAAAGAGAGGAGAAAGAGAGAGAGAGAGAGAGAGAGAAAGAGGAAGGAAAGAGAGATAGAGAGAGAGAGATAGAGAAAGAGAAGAGGAAAGAGAGGAGAGAGAGAGAGAGAGAGAGAGAGGAAGGAAAGAGAGATAGAGAGAGAGAGAGATAGAGAAAGAGAAGAGGAAAGAGAGGAGAAAGAGAGAGAGAGGTATAGAGAGAGAGATAGAGAGAGAGAGAGAGAAAGAGAGAGAGAGAGAGAGAGAAAGAGAAGACGAAAGAGAGATAGAGATAGAGAAAGAGAAGAGGAAAGAGAGGAGAGAGAGAGAGAGAGAGAGAGAGAGAGAGAGAGATAGAGAAAGAGAAGAGGAAAGAGAGAGAGAGAGAGAGAGAAAGAGAGAGAGAGATAGAGAAAGAGGAAGGAAAGAGAGAGAGAGAGAGATAGAGAAAGAGAAGAGGAAAGAGAGAGAGAGAGAGAGAAAGAAAGAGGAAGGAAAGAGAGATAGAGAGAGAGAGAGAGATAGAGAAAGAGAAGAGGAAAGAGAGGAGAGAGAGAGAGAGAGAGAGAGAGAGAGAGAGAGAGAGAGAGAGAGAGAGAGAGAGAGAGAGAGTCAAACATTGTAGAGTATGATAACAGGGACTGATCACCCAGTAGGCCTTAAAACAAGCAATAGTATTGGTGGGAAACAATTCTAACTCAGAACAGGAAAAGTAGTTTGTATTTCACCAACCTCCATACAGTTCACAGACACAGAGGACTATCTGCACAAAATGGCGGTAGTGCTTGTCGTCCAGGATGGCGTACACCAGCAACACACAGAGCGGGCCGTCGAGGAAGACAGTCAGCATCTCCAGGGATACGATCGTCGGGTCCGAAACCAACCAGCGCTTGTCCGCTTTGCCATACTCCTGCCCTATACAACATACAACATACAACGTACAACATACAGCGTACAACATACAGCATACAGCATACAACATACAGCATACAACATACAGGATACAGCATACAGCATACAGCATACAACATACAGCATACAACATACAACATACAGCATACAACATACAGCATACAACATACAGCATACAGCATACAACATACAGCATACAACATACAGGATACAGCATACAGCATACAACATACAACATACAGCGTACAACATACAACGTACAGCATACAACATACAGCGTACAGCATACAGCATACAGCATACAACATACAGCATACAACATACAACACAGCATACAGCATACAACATACAACATACAACACAGCATACAACATACAGCATACAACATACAGCATACAACATACAGCGTACAACATACAACATACAACACAGCATACAGCATACAACATACAACATACAGCATACAGCATACAACATACAACATACAGCATACAGCGTACAACATAAAACATATAGCATGCAGAATGCAGCATACAACATACAGCATACAACATACAGCGTACATCATACAACATACAACATACAGCGTACAACATACAACGTACAGCATACAACATACAGCGTACAGCATACAGCATACAACACAGCATACAACATACAACACAGAATACAGCATACAGCATACAACATACAGCATACAACATACAGCGTACAACATACAACGTACAGCATACAACATACAGCGTACAGCATACAGCATACAGCGTACAACATAAAACATATAGCATGCAGAATGCAGCATACAACATACAGCATACAGCATACAGCGTACAACATAAAACATATAGCATGCAGAATGCAGCATACAACATACAGCATACAACATACAGCGTACATCATACAACATACAACATACAGCAAACAACATACAACATACAGCGTACAACATACAACATACAACATACAGCATACAACATACAGCATACAACATACAACAAACAGCATACAACATACAGCATACAACATACAACATACAACATACAGCATACAGCATACAACATACAACAAACAGCATACAACATACAGCATACAACATACAGCAAACAACATACAACATACAGCGTACAACATACAACATACAACATACAGCATACAACAAACAGCATACAACATACAACAAACAGCATACAACATACAGCATACAACATACAGCATACACCATACAGCATACAACATACAACATACAGCATACATCATACAACATACAGCAAACAACATACAACATACAACATACAGCGTACAACATACAACATACAGCGTACAACATACAACATACAGCATACAACGCACAGCATACAGCATACAACATACAGCATACAGCATACAACATACAGCGTACATCATACAACATACAACATACAGCAAACAACATACAACATACAGCGTACAACATACAACATACAGCGTACAACATACAACATACAGCATACAGCATACAGCAAACAACATACAACATACAACATACAGCGTACAACATACAACATACAACATACAACAAACAGCATACAGCATACAGCATACAACATACAGCATACACCATACAACAAACAGCATACAACATACAACACACAGCATACAGCATACAACATATAGCATACAACATACAACATAAAACATATAGCATACAACAAACAGCATACATCATACAACATACAGCATACAGCATACAACATAAAACATATAGCATACAACACACAGCATACAACATACAACATACAGCATACAGCATACAACATAAAACATATAGCATGCAGAATGCAGCATACAACATACAGCGTACATCATACAACATACAACATACAGCAAACAACATACAACATACAGCGTACAACATACAACATACAGCATACAACATACAACAAACAGCATACAACATACAGCATACAACATACAGCATACACCATACAACAAACAGCATACAACATACAACACACAGCATACAGCATACAACATATAGCATACAACATACAACATAAAACATATAGCATACAACAAACAGCATACATCATACAAGATACAGCATACAGCATACAGAATAGAGCATACAACATACAGCATACAACATTCAGCATACAGAACACAGCATACAGAATACAACATACAGCATACAACATACAGCATACAGCATACAACATACAGCGTACAACATACAACATTCAGCATACAACATACAGCGTACAACATACAGCGTACAACATACAGCGTACAACATACAGCATACAACATACAGCGTACAACATACAGCGTAAAAAATACAACATACGGCATACAACATTCAGCATACAACATACAGAATACAACATACAGCGTACAACATACAACATTCAGCATACAACATACAGCATACAACATACAGCGTACAACATACAGCATACAACATACAGCGTACAACATACAACATTCAGCATACAACATACAGCGTACAACATACAGCTACAACATACAGCGTACAACATACAACATTCAGCATACAACATACAGCATACAAGATACAGCATAAAACATACAACATACAGCGTAAAACATACAACATACAACATACAGCATAAAACATACAGCATACAACATACAGCATAAAACATACAGCATACAACATACAGCATACAACATACAGCATAAAACATACAGCGTACAACATACAGCATAAAACATACAGCATAAAACATACAACATACAACATACAGCATAAAACATACAGCATACAACATACAGCATAAAACATACAGCATACAACATACAGCATAAAACATACAGCATACAACATACAGCGTACAACATACAGCATAAAACATACAGCATAAAACATACAACATACAACATACAGCATAAAACATACAGCATAAAACATACAACATACAACATACACCGTACAACATACAGCATACAACATACAACATACAGCGTACAACATACAGCATACAACATACAACGTACAACATACAGCATACAACATACAGCGTACAACATACAGCATACAGCATACAACATACAGCGTACAAGATACAGCATACAACATACAGCGTACAACATACAGCATACAACATACAACATACAGCATACAACATACAGCGTACAAGATACAGCATACAACATACAGCGTACAACATACAGCATACAACATACAACATACAGCGTACAAGATACAACATACAGCATACAACATACAGCGTACAAAACCTTCAGTCCCACTTTGCGGGCCTCAAAGTTGCCTCTAAAATGGTAGCCAATGCGTCCTAAATTTCAATTTGTCTACTGACCAATATTCAGAGGTACTTGAAAAACATCTAAATTCTATTGCTACACATATCTAGACACAAAAATAAATAACAGCTGATCTTGGAAATAAACATCTGCTAATAATTGTACTCACAAATAATTCCTCCTAAAGTCGACAATGAACAGAAATACAGAAATATTAATGTAATTAGTATTTTATTTCAGATGACATTGCTCATTGGATAAGAAAGAATATACCTATATAAACTGCTAACATAAATTGCATCATTGTTCGAGTCACAAATAACAAAAATGAAGTACAGTTTCCACTAATATACAATTTCAACTTGTACATATTATAATAGTTATTTGATAGAAGATACTTTCAAATGCTTTTGGCTACCCACAATATTGGCTTGGCTTCTTGATTTTACCACTGGCTACCTGGAATAAAATACTTGTAGCCATATGGCTTCTTGGTAAAAATTTAAACTTTGAGGCCAGCTTTGCCCAACTCCAGCCCTGTACAACATCCAAAACCTTCAGTCCTACTGGTAACCATGGAAATGACAAAATATTAACAAAAAGTGTAACATTACTACTGGTTTAATAAAACTTAAACTCTATATTTGGTTGGTATTTCAGATATGTTATCTTTTATTTAATCACTGGTATGTCAGTGTTATGAAATTAAACTAAATAATTAAACTAAATAAACTATTGAATGAACGAGTGAATGAAAGAGCAAATCAATAAAAAGACTTGTTTTTATCTCTGTCTCAAAAAATATGATATAATATGTTGACAGGTAAAATGTACACTTAGTTCCAAAAGAAACACACATCTCATGATGCAACATCTTATCTTTTAATGTAAATTATGGACTGTTATGTAGTGAAGAAAGCCCCAAAGTATTTTCCAGGTAGTCAGTGGTAAAATCAAGAAGTCAAGCCAATATTGTAGGTTGCCAAAAGCATTTGAAGTTATTTTTTATGAAATAACTATTATATGTACAAGTCTCAGCACTAGTCTTGGAATTGTATATTAGTGGAAGCTGTACTTGAGTTTTGTTATTTTTGACTCGAACAATGATGCAATTTTTGTTACTAGATCACATAGGTTCTTGCTTATCCTATAAACTGTCAACTAAAATAAAATACTAATTACATTAATATTTATGTATTTCGGTTCATTGTTGACTTTAGGAGGAATTATTTGTGAGTACAGTTAGAAACAGACGTGTCTTCCAAGATCAACTGTTATTTATTTTTTGTGTCTAGATATGAATTTAGTCACCACAAGATATTTTTCAAGGTAATCATTTGGCTACCTCTGAATTTTGGACAGTAGACAAATTGAAATGTAGGTGGCATTTGCGACCGTTTTAGTGGCAACTTTGAGGCCTGTGAAGGAACCAATGACAGCAAAACATGGCAACAAACATGCCCATATAAGGCATAAACAATTTTATTACTTGCCCGTGAAGAGATCACCCGTTAAATCATCTTCCCGAGGCAAGAGAGTTAACTGACTATAAAGGTCCAGTTTCCACCCTTGCCGAACTTGGCTGGTATTATGGAGTTAGATTTTGGCTGGACTAACCAGTCTATACAAAATCCAATCAAAATCGTGTAATGAAATCGAAATCCGGTTCGTAAACTGTCATGCAAATTTCAGTCGATTGCAGTATTTGCAAAGCATGAGCACCGCCAATGCGGTCAACAAATATTTTCTAAATCTTTTCATGTTTTTAATCAAGGTGCTCATGTGATATGATGCTCTTCGAGATTATTTCTTCTTGATTATTGTTTTGTGTGAAGCAAATGCAAGTGATACGAGAGGTAGAATCTAATTGGTCCATAGGAGAGGCATATAAAGGACTAAACTTGTAATAACCACTGGTGGTGCTACGCTGTCACTAACAAATATTGAAAACTCCCAACATCCCTGGGCTTATTCAACGACATTGCGTGTAGACATGATAGATCACTGAGAGGAGCTTATGCACACTCGATGACCACAGCAACCCTGTTGCTGGGCTGACATCACATGGCATTGTTTCGCCGGTGGATCTTGCAACAAAATTCACAAATTATGTCATAGGGTCAAACACAGTGTGCAGAGTGTGTAAGATGCAGACCTCCTTACTTTGGGGTCTGTGGTCTTTTGGGAATTAAGTACATTAAGATACATTATTTATTAACTTTTTTTCATTAGTCTTTTACTCTTAACATGATTTAATTGTAAACTTCATGACAATTTTTTTAGTAAACAAACGCTTTCATATTAACCTTACTATTCATTTTTAATTAAAAACTTTAAACTAAACGATTTGATAAGATATTACTGCTTTTTGTTCTGCTATTGTCTTTTTTCTGATACTGCTTTAGCCTGTTCTAAATGCCAAGGATGATGCTACTCACACAGGAGTGCAGTGAAATGTGTGGAATTCTCAACCGTGCCAAGACTGGAGATGATCACAAATGGTCCTTCCTGGAAAATAAAACAAAGAAAACAAATTAAATATGGTGGAAACACATCTTCCCAAGGCAAGGGCATTAACTGACTGTAAAAGCCCAGTTTCCACCATTAACAAACTTGTCTGGAACGTCCAGGCTCAACCTTGGCATCACAAGTGGCTATTACGTGTTATGTCCCTTTAGTGATCTCTCACACATTTCATAACAATTAAGAACAGCTTTCATGTGAGGATCACTCATCATCCCTAATTCCCTGCACAGCCCATCTCAGAAGATTGACCACTGTCAAGGTGAATATAAATCATTACCACTGACTTTTTGTATCACTACAGAAATTTGTATTTGATTCTGACCACTGCCATCATATTATTTATTGCCATTGAATATTGTACTCCCACTCTATTGTCTACTGCCATGGTAATTGCAGTTCAGTTGTTTGTTTGTTGTTTGTTGTTTTACGCCCCACTCAGCAATATTCCAGCTATATGACGGCGGTCTGTAAATAATTGAGTCTGGATCAGACAATCCAGTGATAGCCGTTATGAGCATCGATCCATGCAATTGGGATATGATGACATGCATCAAACAAGTCAGCGAGCCTGACCACCCGATCCCCTTAGTCGCCTTTTACGACAAGCATAGTCGGCTTTTACAGCAAGCATGGGTTGCTGAAGACCTATTCTACCCCGGATCTTCACGGGTCTGCAGTGCAGTAATTTGTATTGATTTGTAAACCTAGTTGATTTTTGTAATACATTTGTTGATTGTATACTGCTTGTTGGTTTCACACCAGGTTCTTTTACGTTAACATATTGTTTCGATTTGATTCAACACGTAACAGTATGTGTGCCATAGTGTTACATTCTGTGTGGGTTGGTTTGTTGTTTAACGGCGCACTCAGCAATATTCCAGCTATATGACTGCGGTCTGTAAATAATTGAGTCTGGACAAGACAATCCAGTGATTAATATAAAGCGCAACGATCCATGCAAATGGGATCGATGACATGCATCAACCAAGTCAGCGAGCCTGACCACCCGATCCTGTTAGTCACCTTTTACGACAAGCATGGGTTGCTGAAGACCTTTTCTACCCCGGAATCTTCACAGGTCTATTCTGTGTGGATATGGCTATAGTCTAACATTTATGTATTAAGCATCCTGCTCCAATAATTGCCCAGTGACCATCCTCCTAACTCATCTAAGTAATCTTCATACATCTTCAGATTGTATATCTTCATCCAATCACGATCGGGATTGCATTGATTTGTTGTTATGGTTTGTCTGCCATTTTTGTTAATATGACTTACTGTTATGACCTATTGACTTTTGCCACTGACTTATTGCATTTCTTGGGTCCAAGTCATTGACGTACATACAGCTTTTTGTGTCAAAAACCCACTGATGGATTAACCATTTTGTCGAAAACATGGTCCAATTTTATTCATGAAAGGGGCCATCATTTTACACACTCTGGCACTGTCCTGGAACTATTCAAGAGGAAAATAACCTACGGTTCCATCAGCAGATGTCCCAAACTCCCATATTTACTCTTTTGTTTTGTAGTTTATCAACTACAGTAACTACGGTCCTAACAAACTCAAAGGGACCAGCAATTTTAGTTTGTTATAACTGTAGTTCGTTATAAGCATTTCGACTATTAAATATCTTGGATCAAGTCAAGTGATCGCATCATGTAACTCTATAAATAACAAAAGTGTGCACTACACTTATTCACAGGGATACCATATTCATCTGCAATTTTTTTCTTTGATTTCTTTTCAGCACCGACAGCAGAGATGATTTGAAACTTAAATTTCGCACTCAAGTCGTCATATTTTACAGTCAGAATATATCCACTTCAAAGGCAAAAGCTTTATCACCGTTTTATAATAGTGTGTAGATTGAGGACAAGGTGTCAGGATTAAGTTCAGTTAATCACTTGCCTTCAATTTGTATTGTAACAGGAAAGCGTGGCCGTGGATAATTTTATAGGCTCATTGGTAAAAGGTGAGCATAAGTTTAAAAATAGGACCACAAAGTTAGTTCGCTATATTCGGTATTATGTTATAAGCGTGTTTGTTATATCCATCAATTTTATATAATAAAATATACTGCAAATGCCCGGACCAAACAAAGAATTTGTTATATCCGTCAGTTCGTTATAAACGTGTTCGTTGTAAACATTGTTTACTGTATTTGAAATATTGTAGCATTAGGAATGTTTTATCAGCAGATAGCACATTTAGAATATTTTTATCATAAATGCATCTATCAGTCCTCTTCCTCATGAAATTTATTTTAATTCAATGTGATCAAAGATGCCAATTGCAGAGTATTTTGACTGAGGACGTGTGATATGCCAAGGGCAGATAACTCAAGATGTACATTTTATCTCAGTTAACTTACTATATATTTGGTAGTGGATATAGTTTATTTATGAGTTGTTTAGAGTCTAGATCAGACAAACCAGTGATTGGAATTATGACAAGTACCCACACCTTTTGGGCATGTTGACAGGCAATCAATCAAATCACCAAGTCTGACGACCCAATTCATTTACATCTGGATATTGGTACTGTACATTTAAGAAACAGTTTCTGTCTTCTTGTAGAGATGCAACTAATTAAGTGCTTTTTAATGGACACATTCTAACACGCCTAAAGTCTTGTTAAATTCCAAATGAACATGTTCTGTACTTATGAAGATATATGCTTATGAAAAATCGCGTATTCGGTGAATCCAACAGTATCCTTTCGTGAATAAATATTCATATACATGACGTCATAACATTTAGGAAACTATGACGTCAAAATACCAAGGTGACAATGGACAAATAACTTATGCCTTTACATTTAACTTAGGCGCGTATTTATGAATGAAATGTTGCTCTTTTTTAAACAATGTAGGTTCATGATCAAAATTTAGCTTATATAGCGGGAAAACTAAAAAGTTGCCGTTTCCACATGCTTCTAAATGTTCACTGAGTGGAATCGTGCGGTTGTGTGGCTGCTTTATTTGTGAACGGTGAAGATTCATTCTTCTTTTTAATTTAAGTTCTGTCTTTCCGATATACTTTTCATTGCATCCATCATTATATATATATACAAATATTCAATACAGCACCTCGTAAGAGATAAATGAGCGTTCAACAGTACTTTTTTAAACTAATAATGGCAAAATGCATAATTTGCGATTGGGCAGTCTGGGACACAGTGTGTATGTAGTGAGAGAACAAAGAGACAAATTCCGGAAAATATATAGTGTTTTTCAAAGCTGATTTATGGAGGAACCTAGTAGAGCTGGGGATGGGTAACTCGGGTACTCGGGTACTCGGGTCAGGTGGGTACTGAGTAGGATCCGGCTACCCACAGGACTACCCAGACCCGTGGTTAATCACAGGATATATTGTTGAATGACAAAAAGTATGTAGAACTCTAGAATGTTTGCATTCCTTCTGACTTTTATGTTTGCATAAAGATGAAACTTCAGTCAACTTCAGTGTATGCATGACCAGATCGTTTTACACAAGTATCTAAATACATTTTTTGCCAGACCTACCGTCAAACTATTCCCAGTCGGACATTTGGACCAATCTCTTGAGACCTAAGCAGTGTTTTGTCAGAAAAGGGTACCTTACCCTAATGATCGTACAGGGGTGCTTGATTGAAAGGGGGTCGAAGGATGAAGGATAGAGTTGGGGGTACCCAACCCTGACCCTAACACAAATAGCCTACCATATTTCCTCTAATAGAAGCCGGATCAATTGTTCAGTGCAAAAAAATAGAAGCCTGGCCTCTAATAGAAGCCGGGTCATTTGTTCAGTGCAAAAAATAGACGTCGGTTCGATCAATTGATACAATTAATGATCCCTTTCATAGTAAATGGGGGTATTAATAGAAGGCAGGCCTCCAATAGACGCCGGGTCAAAGGCTTGTCCGAAATAAATAGAACCCCGACGTCTATTAGAGGAAATACGGTAACCTTCATGATCGAAGAGGCACACCTGATAAGTGAAGCGAGGGCGGCATCCTGAGCCAAATAGCGCTACATAAGGAGCTCCCGGTAAACTACATTGTTGCCAAACAGTGTTCGGGAATGTTCTACGTTAACAATTGTAAAAGAAACTACTTTACCAGTGTGAAGTGTATGATGGCATCGAACACCAACCAAGAAACAACCCACTTCTCGATAGCTGAAGAAATATTCTTTCTCTTGCACAAAATGTAGGCTGTCGCCACACTAATAACGGCATATAATGCTGTCACTATGAGGGAAATTACAGTTACGGCACTTATTATTGCTGCCATGGCGAAACTGTTGAAAATACGTGAAGTTTGCAACACCAACACAAAGCAGTCCGATATATAGCCGCCTTTTATTCCCCAGAAAACTAGGCTCCTGTCTACCTAAACTTGAAAAAGCGCTAAGCTTGCGACGCGTACCATCAGTAGAACCAGTTCATGCGTATAAACATTTAAAGTTAGCAAATACGTAGAGCTCCTTACAGCGATAACACTGGCATTACATCGTGTCGATACTGTACGAAAGGCGAGACATGCATACTCGGGAGTTTATATATCTATTGTTACGATACGTACTTCTGAACATGGTTTTTCAGAATTCATAGACATAAAAAAATACGTTTAAAATTAAATACCTGAATTATCAATACGCATAACTGAAGTTAAGCTTTAGAATAGTGTTGATAAAATTCGAAGCTCGCACTGCTGGCTTTGCTTTTGTTTGGCTAATGGTTATGAAACGAAATGTTTCATTGGTTCATATATTTACTGGTGTCAGTCGAATGTTTAAGATTTAAACACTTTTCTTTGAAATTAACAGTTATATGATCACTTGGTCAGATATGTTGTAGATATATATGTATAATCTGTAGGTGAATGATGGTAACACGCACGCCTTTTCATATAATATAGCTTACTTCATTCTAGACTAACAAAGGCGATCATCCAATCAGTGAAGGCCTTTCAGATGACCTCACGAGACAGGACATGAGAAGACGGCCGGCATATTTAGTGAACAAGAAATAGCATAAAGGGTATCAAAAACAACTCGAAAACAATTATTCTGTGTACCGATCAAGATGTCTGCTGACCCTATACCTAAACAAAGAGTTCAACTTTTCAAAAACAAGGGAAAAGATGCAGAGGTGAGGACTGAAATCGTGTTTGAGAAGGTCACACGAAGTAGGAAAACAGCATGGTTTAGCTGTTTTCTAGAAACCACGCCGTATATTTATATGTTATGGGAAAATGATAAGATGTATTGTTTTGGTGTCTCATTGAAACATCCTGTTTACGCGAATTTTGTTTTATTGTTAAACGTTTACTTGTGGAATTGGTTTGTGTCATTAGTTTATCGAAAAAGGTCAACGACATCTGCTTGACCCTCAAATGAATCATTGAAAGGTTCACAATGTTATTACGTTCTTATATCATGTATATAATAACGAGTATCTGAAGAGTGTTTTCTCTTATTTACGACTTTGTAGTCATGAACAGTGTTTGTATGAGACACCTTTCTCAATAGGTGATTAATGCTTGAAAAGAATAAGTCACAGTGAACAAAAATATATGTTTTCAACAGTACAGGAACAAGAATTGTAAGTTGTACCTGATAATAAGTAATTCAAATTTTAGACATGATTCATCGATTGCTTCTGGTATTTTGATGTATGTTGTTCATGTCAGTTCCTGTTCAGTGTTTTCACAATGTATTTTCAGGCTTGTAGGTATACTTAAAGTATCTATTGCCTCAGCCAAGTAGCAGATTTTTTTTTATGAAAATGTCTGTCTTCAGAAAATGTGTATAGTCTTTGACTTCGGTGACGAGTTTGTTATTCATCAGTTTAAGGAATTTGTTGTTATTAGTTACTTATGTCATGGGTGTATTATGTAATATGAAGATTACCGGTGACCTTAATCACAAAATCTATGGGCAAAGATTACATAACGCTATGATGTGCTAACATGTACCCTTTGCACCTTACAATCCTTTGTCCCGTTTATGCTAGAATGCTTTTGTGATATTATGATTACTGCACTTTACCCAGAGTTTCAAATGGCCACTGGTCACAAGTCATAGACCGATAAAATTTAAATTTGACTGATTTAAGTAGTTTGACTTTTGACTAATAGAAATGCTAAGTAAGGTGTCACACATTTAATAATGAAAATGTAAATAGTAAGGAAGTCCTCATATTCATACTTATAGTATCAATTTAATAAAACAATGCACTGTCATAAAAAAATCATAATTGATATTCTGAGCAGTACGTGTCTTTGCATCATACCTTCTATTTCATAGGGAAATGCTGTCATGAGCTATTGCGACATAGTCAAGCGCTTTTCTTATCCCGAAGTTCATAGCCCAGATCATATATGCATATAGATGGTATTGCATTGATTTGTTGTTATGGTTTGTCCGCCATTTCTTTTTATTTGTGAGCACATGGCATGAGCAATTTTGTGTTTTGTTCATTTGACTTATTGACTTTTGCCATTCACTAATTACATTTCTGGGGTCCAAGACATTGACCTATATAAAGCTTTTTGACAAAATCAGGGTTACAGGCACATTTCTTTGGATTTCAGTTATTAGTGGTGCTTGATCCTTTTTAAAACGCAAATAATAAGTATTCGTTTATCTAGTGATCAGACCCAATTGTTTACCAAAGTTAGCATGCACAGAGCATTCCCAAAATGTTCAGGTGTGCCCTTTGAAATTGTCAATTATTGTTAGCATGGTTAGATTGGTGTTATACAATGATGACACAATAATGTCTTGCATCAACATCATTTATTTGGTTACATTCAGCTTAGTGACATGTAATGTGCATGTACTGACACAGCAGAGCTCTTATCATGACAATGTCTAACGGCCATTCCCCTGGCAACCTACCTCAGTTACGTCACATATACAATTACACAGAAAATTGCTTACAAGCACTTGTTATACATATTTACAAACTAACATTGACAACAACAGGTTTTACAATGTAAACAAAAAGAATAACTTCGATATATCTTTGAAATCAGGGAATCTCTTTTCTCCACCGGGAAGCTACATAATAAGCAATTGTAATTTTGAAAGTTGGCCACCTTCCTTTTTTTGTGATGGATAATACACTTTTTAATACACAAGTGAATCATGTGCATTTGGCATGTTCATTTTACTCATTTTACATGTGTTTGTCCACTTTACTTGTGGGGAAGTACACTAAGTTAACTTGGAATTTGAAAAAAACCCAGCTTCATCAAATTGTGTCCTGTCACAAACACTCCTAAATTATTTTGTTATTGGGTGTGGGGCACGGGCGGCCGAGTTGTCTAAGGCGTCACAATTCGCTGTGCAGATTTGCATCCCTTGAAACCTATGATTGTGGGTTCAAATCCTGCTTTGCCTCGATTATGTTTCTAGGTTTGTCAGCATCATACCCGTGCTCGTGAGTTTCACCGAAGTGGTTAACGTCTGAGACCTGCATCACTTGGGGCTTTCCTCCCACATTAAGCTGACATGCTGTGATATAACTGGAATACCGTTAAAAGCGGCGTTAAACCCAACTCACTCACTGTTATTGCGTGCTTGTCTTGTACAGCTAGTCTATTTGACAAACACCAGTAGGTCAAGAAAAAGTGGGTTATTTTATTATTGAAAGCCATGTTTATTCATAAAATTCACATTAATGTCATTTTCATGTTTAATTCTTGATTTACAGTTTTGGTACTTGGCTTGCTTATGATGTGTATTTTAATAATGTTGTTTGGTAGGCTTAAAAGTGAACCTTAGTGTTTGTAATATCTAAAATAAGGCAATTAGATAAACCAATAATAGTACAGAGGTAGTATTACATCAAGTTATGGTATCTTTATTCACCTATTGCTACTGTCTCCTCCATCACCATAAGTATGTGTTAAACATGTTATATGTCTCTTAAGCATGTTAAGTTGACATGCTGTCATAATACAGAAATACCTTGGAAAAAGGGGGTGAAACTGAAACTTCTTTTCTCACTGAATCAACCGCCACTGCTTACAAATACAAACACACTTAATCTGAAAAATATCTTACCTAACCAGAGTAAAGACGTCTAGCCCAAATAATTTCATACGGGATGCCTTTTGTTTTCACTCATTCACTGTTCATCTTAGTCTCATAATTTAATTAAATTCAGATCTTTTACTTTGCTATGATCGGTGTTTGAAATTATTTTAAGACCCAACAAGACAGTCAAGCAGGTGACCTATAAGTGTTGCCTGCCCATCTTCAAAGTTACCTTCCTACATTCAGGCATCATAAACATGATGAATATTGAAAAGTCGCCAAAACTTAGACGGATCACAGCTTGATTCGGTTGATGTAATGCAGTCACTTACTTGAAGATGTACAAGAAGTTATTATAAAACTGAATATCTAAGTAGACTTAGAAAAATAATAAAACTTATGTGCCAGACAGCCTGACAGGTGGAGGGAAATTTCATGCAGCCATACAGAAAAGTTACTAGGCACGGGCAGGCAGTTGTTTCTGATACTGGATATGGTATGCCTCTGTGTGAAGATCTGACAACCTTTTCACAGATCATTTCATGTGTACCCTGAGGAAACTTAATCTAACTTAACATGCTTAAAGATGTGTAGGTTCTTGAGCTAATAAGAAGTCAGCTTCTGATAGTATTTGAATTAATGTCTTTACCACCTTAAAAGCCACAGCAGAACACAAAGTATTCTTTCGATGATGTGTTCAGAAATGATGGGTTTTGTAAATTATCCAAAACAGTATTATGGCTTTTCTTATTTACATTCAGAACTGGCCATTTAAGTCAATTTTTCATGGTACAGAAGAGAGATGTGCTGTACTAATTGCTTTCATAACATATGTCATGAATTTAGAAGGCTCATTCCTGATGAGAAAGTTCACCTGATGCGACCAACAGTGATACGGTTATGTCACACAAAAAGTGAATTAATTCCCATTTTATTGCGGGTCACATATTGCACATGGCAAAAATGACGGAAAGTAGTGCAGCGGCATGTGAACTTGTTGTCATCATGATCATCATCTTTTGGCTATATTAGCAAGGATATTTTATACAGTTTATTATTAATCTGTTTTAAAATTAGCAGATGGTAGTCAAGTTTTGAAGTTTTAGTTTAGAAGTCCAAGAGTCGATTTGTTACATATACTTTTGTATTGTTCCTTGCAGGAGATGCGGAGGCGGAGGACAGAGGTCACGATAGAGCTGAGGAAAGTGAGTATTATTTGTATAATAAATCAAAGTATCACTAGACTGAAGTAAGCCAAGGTCATTCAATCATGGAGACGAACACAGACAAATTTGGAAAGATAAACATGGCGAGGTGTCATTGTTGTCTGTATTGTCATCTTGGAAATATGGACATACATATCCTATTATTTTATTGCAATGATAAATATATTTTTTTTAGTCAGACCATTTTGGATTTTGCAACTATATTTTCATTATTCAATGATATTAATTTGGTTATGAAATCATACGTTTGTTAATGTATGGTAATTATTGTTTTGTGATAGGTTTATACCTGTAACTACAGCAGTTTTTGAAAGATATCTTTATAATTGTGCAAAACAATCGGTAAATCACGCTGAAGGACATCCAGTAACTCAAACTACTCTGATTGTACTAAAAGTATGTTGCTTTACAAACAAGAGAAAACATTATATGCAAATTAGCTTGTGGCAGTGGTATTTTGCTATGTCATAATTGCGCCTAAGTATGGAGTGAATTAAAAGTAATCCAACTTCAAGGTTTCTCTGCAACTGCAGAAAAAATGTGTTGCCACAATAATGGTCCCAAATTTTGTAAAAGACATTTAAATTTACACTATGGCTGATGGAAAATAAAAATATATCTTTATATCTGCTGAAAAGGCTAGAGAGTTGAGGTCGGAATCTTATTCTGTGCTTTCACTGTGTATTCCTCCTCAGTGATGTGGTCTATGACCTATTTTGCAAATAGTGTTGAAAAAAAATTGGTTGTAATACTAATAGTGAGCTTACAATAAACAAGCAAGCAATCACACACTTTTCTGTCATTGAGTATGTGTGATTTGGCCAAACACAATAACATTTTTGATAAGGTTAGTTCCTGCAACCTTATCTTGTGTGTTATACTTCTTTGCCACTGGATTTAGGCAGTTTGATTGACACTTACAGGAAAGCTGAACACTTTGTAAGATTATGAATGCAATATCTGATAAGGGTTTGATTGTTATTTGCCTGATCATGTTGATATATGCAGGTCTAAAATTCAGATTGTTAGATCCTTCATATCTGTTTCCTGGCTCTGTTCGTTCTTTGGCATAACAAAACTTCTGAATTATGTTAGTTATCACACTTTAACATGAAGGCAGATCTCCCGAAAATATATCTGAGGTCAAGGTCAAATTGGACTGTGTAATGAAACATGGCACATAAATCTCAGGAATATTTGTTATTATCAATACCAGTTTGTATCAAATGTTACGATCATTCAGTCAGTAAGCAGGCACCCTGTAAAAGGGATCTGCTTAATGTGAATGTGTTAACACAAATATTAGAGACTCCTAATAATGTACCTTGTATGTACCCCTAGTGATTTTTCTTAGCATGTTATAGGATGACCTTGAACATTTGTTTTTACGCTGCAATTTTCCAGCTGTATGACTTGAAGGTCAAGGTCAATAAGTATGAGCTAGGTGGCAATGAATCCTGTTTAGACACTATCTTGAGTACCGTATTCGACGTAATAAGCGCTCCGCTCTAATAAGCGCCCACAGCAATATTTGCTAATATATTGGCCAGTGAACAATCCAAATTAGCACCCATTCCGATTGATCAATGTACACAAGACTTTTTTGTTAGGCATTTAGAAGTTGGAGTACTAAGTAAGGATAATAAATTTATGGATGAACAACTTCTTTATTACAATTAAGAATCATAATCACTTGCTTGATAACGGTGTTAGAACCTACACCGAAACGTCGCTCTTAATTGTAATAAAGAAGTTGTTCATCCATAAATTTCTTATCCTTACTTACACAAGACTTATATATTCGCGTATAACACTTATGTGTTATATGCACACTAAATTATGGGCAATTAAATTCTGGAAAAATATATCTGTCGTACATAAACATTTCAGGCTGTCAGCATAAACCATGAAATTTATCTTTTAACCATCTTTTTTTCACTAATATAATATTCTAATAGGAGCCCCCTATTTCTAATTTTGAGAGCGCCCTGGGTATTCATGATTGGAATTAAGAGAACTGAATATTCATGATCTCTAGGATGGGATCTAGATTACATCAGCTTAAAGTTGACCTCTGTAATGGGTCAAGGTCACAGAGTTACATAAAATATGGCTCAAACCTTGGGAACCTTTCCGTGAAATTCATGAAAGAGCAAAGCATTTTTCAGTAAGAAAAAATACATTCTAAATGACTGTGTGTCAGTGGCTCTTGTATTTCTATACCTGCCACCTGTCAAGGTCATTCAAACATTTAAGGGCATGTTAACGATATAACTATGGTGACAGGGTACTTTTTGTTTCAAAGTTGTTTTCAAACTGGATGTGATGTGTGAGATCCTTATTAGGCTAGTAGGAGGCATGGTGCTTTCTGATTAGTCTTTTTCTGTAGTAATCAGTTATGACCTTGTGGCTTTGAGGAACTGGTAGGATAATTTGGCAATCTGTTTTGACAAATATTTACAATCTCCAGTCTCTTCTAGCATGTCGTTACTGAGGCTTTACATGTATGTATCAATTTGCACAAGAGCACTGCCAGAAGGCAGCATTAGAAATTGGCACTAGTCCTATAGTCCTTGCCAAACTGCCAAATAGTTAAGGTATCATAATGACTAATAGAAAGTTGCCATTTTTAAGGGTTTTGCTACATATTATCATCATAAGGACTAGTGGACCAAAAATGTTAGTTTCTACTGCTGAGAAGGCTATCATGGTTTTAATTTATGCACAAAATGTGTAATTGTTTCAATCATTAAAACTATTTGTAGCATGCACGTAGCTGTTGACTTTTCTATGCTGACTTTCTGCTCTTAGTTTTGTTTCAAATAAGGACACGCATTATAGATCTGAACATCAAGCTTCAGAATCTGCATAATGCTTTGACATCTTCCTAAACCTTTAAACCTTTAAGGTGAATGAATGACTGTGGACTCATACACCAAATTTATTTTAGGTAAATCACTGAGGTAAATTTTCATGAATATGATGCCACAGGTTTGTGACATGGCAGAGCCGGGTCAGCGGTAGAAACTAACAGTTTCAGTTCACTACTCCTTATAATAACATATACTTATGGTGCCTTAATAGTCAGTCTAAGGCGCTGTGATTCGCTGTGCAGAGTTGCGTTCCTTGGGCACGCCAGAAACCTATGATTGTGGGTTCGAATCCCGGTTCGCCCCGATTATGTTTCTAGGTTTGTCAGCACCATAGCTGTGCTCATGGGTTTCACCAAAGTGGTAAACGTCTGAGACCTGCATCACTTGGGGCTTTCCTCCTACCAGCCTACATTAAGCTGACACGCTGTGATGTAACTGGAATACTGTTAAAAGCGGCGTTAAATCCAACTCGCTCACTCACTAATAGTCAGTCATACAGACCCTGAAACAAATGTATCCAATACAGCCCATGCAAGTCTATAATGTTTGGAAAGTCTAGATTACTGAAGAAAGTCTCTGGGCTCCTTTTTATTATATTTTATAACTATAATTTGACAACTGTTTTTTCTGTAGAATGGGTTCATTTCAGAGAGTACATTATAGTCTAGTACCTTAACTATTTGGCAGTTTGGCAAGGACTGCAGGAATAGTGCTAATTTCTAACGCTGAGGGTAGTTCCATGTTAATGACGTTGTGATTTATATCATAGGTATATCACTGTATGTTCAGGGCTTGATTTAAGAAACTTGATTTACCTCAACCAGGTGCATGTTGACATGAAAACCTTGTTGCACCTGACAAAACCAGGTTGCACCTGGTCCCATAAAGCTATCAAAGTTGAAACATAGATGCATAAATCGGTCTAAATGAGTAAAATCTTACATATCTGAAGTCGCTCATGTGTCATGAATTAAACATAACACAGGAATTAGTTATGTAATATTGTTAATAAAGCTTGAGGTAATGAGTGTGTTAACATGGTTAAAAGATCAATGTTGTGTAAGGTTAATTAGGAAATATAAGATAGGTACGCGAAGAACAATGAAGAACGAAGCGTGGTTTATTTCACGATAAAACATTGTTCTACCATGACCTCATTTCTGGAGAATTGATCATGCGCTCGCAACTTGATGACGTCATTAATTGGCCGATGTGTTTTGAGAGGGATGTGTCTAGTGAGTTGTTCGCCATAGATGTGGCTGGACAGGGCAGATGAACGCAATGCCGAACGATCACACCCAAAAGTGGGGAGAGATATGACAATCGGTATTGGGAGAAAAGGTGCAGAAAAGGTTTGATGTGAAAATCGTGAGAATACGAAAGTTACCCCCTCTGTAGTTAAAATGGAGTTCTCCCGACTTTGCGGAGGTCAGATTCTATTCAGGGAGACATTAATATTTAAATATGGGTACATGTATTTAAAGCTTGTACAATTTTTTAACATCCTTAAAACATGTAAAAAGGCTGTACTAAATGTTGATATCTCAAATAAGAAATAAACGACTTGTGGTCATTGTTTATCGTACAATAAAACACTGCAGGGAGAATAAACCACTTGAGGCTGCACCCCTCATGGTTTATATTCTCCCTGCAGTGTTTTTTTGTACGAAAAACGGCGACCACGATTGTTTATTTTTTAAGGTAAAGTTAGTCAGAATTTTTAAAAATAAATTTCACATGACCACTGATGACAATTAACTTGTTTCAGAATAAACGTGATCAGCATGTCCTGAAAAGGAGGAACGTCCCTGCTCAAGATAGTACAGATTCGGATGATAATGAGAAACCTACGAGCCAGTCCCTACAAACAATTGTGTTGAATGCTTCAAGTCCCGATACAACTGTTCAACTTAGCGCTGTGCAGGCTGCAAGGTAGGCAAGCAACAAAGCTTCAAAAGTTGATGGTTCCTTGATGGTTAAGTCATTAGCCTGGCCTGCTGAAGATATTTGAGGTGATGCTGGGTCCGAGGGGGGTCACCAGCACCACATGATTGTCAACAGCATGTAGATTTATGTTATCAGGTGGTCAAGCTCTTGGACTGCATTAATTGCATAACAATGTATCCTGATTGAGGTGTTGAATGACACTCAATGACTCACTGAACACCTGTGTATGATTTGTTATGTGTACATTGTGTGAAACTCCTTGATTCAGCTGCATGATTCGACTGCAGATTGGAATATTTCTGCTATAGCTTAAAATCAGGGATTTCTCTAGGGTTCCAAACTTAAGTGTTCCTGGCAAGCAAATTGGGAAACAGTCGTTATTTTGATAAATTGTATTGTCTTTTATTATTGTATATTAATGATAAATTTGAATTTATGTAAAACTTAACATTAAAGCTTCTTCCACTTTATTGGTCTTGTGAAATACAAGTCCCCTCTACAGAGCCACTACATTAGTTATAAGAACTATACAGTAAATATGTAGACGTGAAATTTTAACCTCTTAAGTTGGTAATTTTCACTGACTTGAGACTTTGGTCCGAATATCGGCCTCTGAGCAGGTCTTGATAATTCACTGCAGTGCTCGAGGTTATTTTTCAACCAGTGCTGGTCATTCTATATCAGAACTGACGAGTACCAGAAAAATGTTCATCAAACCAATAAGTACTTGCTAATGTCTTGAATTCACAAGTACTGTTATGATAAGGCACCGTCATCAGTCAAAGATCTTTTGTTGTGCATTTGGATTTTGGTGTCAAACTTGCGTAAACATAACCAAGACGAGAGAATTCAAGTGCATTATTATTAGCCAATGACAATGAAGGATTGTGACGAAATCTATTTAAGCAGAAGGTAATGTAGATGCGGTGAACAAAAGTTTTTTACGAACATTTATGAGAATAAATAGACAAGGTGTCGTAACACTTAATCATGAGAGCTTATAGTATTGTTTGCCAATGTGTTTGATATGGTTGTAGTTTGCAATCCGTACAATACGCTGATACAGCATCTGTATGAAGCAAAGTCTCTGTACTCACTCACTCCACAGTTATGACTTGATCCTTCTGGATGGTTGTGAGCGAGTGAGTTTGGTTTAACGCCGCTGTTAACAGTATTCCAGTTATATCGCGGCGTGTCAGCTTAATGTGGGAGGAAAGCCCGTAGTGACGCAGGTCTCAGATGTTTACCACTGTGGTAAAACCCACGTGCAGGGGTATGGTGCTGACTAACCTAGAAACATAATCCTGGCGAACTGGGATTCGAACCAACAATCATAGGTTTCTGGTGGGCCCAAGGGACGCAACTCTGCACAGCCAATTGCAGTGCCTTAGACGAATGGGCCACCCGTGCCCCCTCTGGATGGTTGTGAGTTTTCCTGGTGGAGGAAGATGCATTTGTTTTTTATATTTGCCTGTCATATGTTTGTCAAATCATTTTCTTGTTTTTCTTACCTGTAATGTCTTTCTGTTGTTTTCAGAAAACTTCTCTCAAGTGATCGAAACCCTCCTATTGATGATTTAATAGCCTCTGGAATCCTGCCTATTCTTGTGGACTGTTTGCTGAAAGATGACAAGTAAGTACTCTCGTTAATTCGTGAGAGGTTGTGGATGTGTGTGTGTAAGGCTTAGCTGATTGACGACATGCTGAAAAGTGTTCAGTCCAAAATGTGAATACATTTTCAGAAATGTTTTTGAAATCCGTTGTGTTTTTATGTTGAAGCGTTATTCCTGAATTTTTACAGCAAGATTTGACATTGGAAACTGATTTCCTTTTCAGTCCTTCCTTACAGTTTGAGGCTGCGTGGGCATTGACTAACATCGCCTCTGGGACGTCCCAGCAGACACAGGCAGTGGTCGGAGCAGGTCAGTGTGCGAGGCAAACATCTTCATGTTTCAAATACCATGTGAAGGTCTGGGGTAGAATTGGTCTTCAGCAGCCCATGCTTGTTTAGAGGCGACTAATGGGATCAGGTGGTCAGGCTTGCTAAGATCGATGCTCTTGATATCAATGGCTGGATTGTCTGGTCCAGTCTTGGTTATTTACAGACCGCCGACATATAGCTTGAATATTGGTTTGTCTGGTCCAGGCTTGAGGGCGACATAAAACATAAATAAAAAAAAACGACCATTACTGGTGTGCAAAAAGATAGGATCTTCAAACATTATTTATCAACACAGTAACTAAGATTTATGAATGTGTGTGTGAGAATTTTACCCATTTAATCAATGCTTGACTTTGCTGTTATGTTTTCAGGAGCGGTACCACTCTTTCTTCGTCTTCTTCATAGTCAGCACCAAAACGTTTGCGAACAGGCAGTCTGGGCATTAGGAAATATTATTGGTAAGACACATGACCACATTGCTTTCATGTTCTTTTGTACCATGGTTCATGTCACTCTGTGGGGACATTGTGGTTGACTACGTCGCCAGTACCCCAGCAGTACCCCAGCAGTACCCCAGCGTGTTGTACGAGGAGACTCTTTAGACGTGGAGGGCGGTCGGGTAGCCTAGTGGCTAAAGCGTTCGCTCGTCACGCCGAAGACCCGGGTTTGATTTCCGACATGGGTACAATGTGTGAAGCCCATTTCTGGTGTCCCCGACGTGATATTGCTGGAATATTGCTAGAAGCGGCGTAAAAGCTATCGCTTGATCGCTCCCTCCCTCCCTCCCTCACTCACTCACTCCCTCACTCACTCACTCACTGACTCACTCAGTGGTAGAGCGTCTGCCCGAAGAGCGGAAGGTTTGTGGTTCGATACCCGGCCGCATCATACCAAAAGACGTTAAAAGATGGTACTTGTTGTTACCCTGTCTGGCGCTCGGCATTAAGGGGCTAAAACAAGGACTGGTCGGCTCGGAGTCAGTATACTGTGTCTGAGTGGGGTATTCATGTTAAACTGTGGCATGGTATCTCAGTGAGCTAGCACTATAACTCGGCATCAGTCCGGACTAGTACAAGCAGCCACACACACACACACACACACACACACACACACACACACACACACACACACACACACGTGGCTATTTAAGTGCAATAATCTTGGACGCGGCGTTAAACCCAATTTCACCTCACTCACTCACTCACTCACTCACTCACTCACTCACTCACTCACACTCTCACTCACTCACTCACTCACTCACTCACTCACTGGTCGAGGAGGCCAAAAGAGAACACTGATGTCATGACACACCAATGTTTCAGTTCTATATATGCTAGACTTTTGTCCCCTTGTAAAATATCTTTAAGGCCAGTATCAAGAAATCTGAAATATGTTTCCATTTGTCAATTTGTTTAAACAGGTAGTAAACAACAAGCCTGTTTCTGAGACATCGTTTATCACTGTCTTACTGGCCTAAGTGCACCATGTGGTTTATTATCACAGTAAACCTGATTCACATGTCTACTCCATCTGTTTCAGGTGATGGCCCTCAGTGCAGAGACTATGTGATAAGTTTAGGGGCAGTTGCCCCTCTTCTCGAGTTCATCAACCCCAATATCCCCCTCCCCTTCCTGCGGAACGTCGCCTGGGTCATAGTGAACTTGTGTCGAAACAAGGAGCCACCACCACCTGTAGACACCATTCAAGAAATTCTCCCTGCACTCTGTCAGCTAATCCACCATACAGACGTTAATGTAAGTATACTCAACTTTGCAGCCCCATTGCAATATTTTCACCAGTCTCAGATGAAACCTCTGGTAGGCTTTTCTGAAACCATTGACAGTCTGCAACTTGAGCCAATAGTCGGAGCTCCCTGTCTGGTACCATTTTCATTCAGAGTAGTAACTTCAGCTAATATTCCATATAATGACCCTAAAATCTACTTAAAATGATGCACAGAGCAATGTTTGGGCTTGTGCTAGGAAAATTGCACAGATTGCATTGAATATTTTCATTTGAAAATATAACAGGAATTTCTACAAGGAAGTAATGTTTTGATCATGATAGCAACATCCAGAAAAGCAATTTGAAGTAATCTAAATAATGAACATGGTATTCATGCTGTTTTAGAGAATGTATGGATATCAGGTGGACAGATTCATGATTTCTAGGTTCTAAGATTTTACTGTAAACATGAATTGCTTTAAGAATATCACTTACATGAGCCTTGAAATTACATGGAGATTTTCAATTTGCTTTGAGAGGGCTAATGGAGTGTTATGTCACACGTGTTAGTGGACAATACGGACACAGTTGGTCCAGTCGTCTTAGATGCTGTGCTGATTCGCATCCCTTTGGTATGCCAGGAACTATTATCATGGGTTAGAATCCCAGTGCGCCCAGATTATGTTTCTAGGTTTGTCAGCATCATGCCCATGGGCTTGTAAACGTCTGAGACCTGCATCAGTTCAGGTTTTCCTCACATTAAGCTGACATTCCATGATATAACTGGAATTCTGTACAAAGTGGCGTTGAACCCAATTCACACACTCACAATACCACTTTGTCGATCAAACAAACAAACAAACAAAAATTAAACTAGTGAATTTTGAGGTTCAGCAACAATCATTGAACATTTTGTCATAATTCCTGTTTCAGATTCTGGTGGACACAGTATGGGCGTTGTCATATTTGACAGATGGGGGCAACGACCAGATTCAGATGGTCATAGATTCGGGTGTGGTTCCTTTCCTTGTTCCCCTGCTTAGCCATCAGGATGTTAAAGTTCAGGTGAGACAGGCCTTGTCACTGCACATGGTATTTCGTCGATGGACGTGTAACAGCAGAACTGATACGCATGTGATGCCATGCTTGTCTTAAGAGGCGACCAATTGGACTGGGTGGTCAGACTCGCTGACTTGGTTGATGCATGTCATCGTATCCCAGTTGTGTGTATCGATGCTCATGATGTCAATCACTGGATTGTCTGGTCCAGACTTGATATCCAAAGGAGGATACGGATGTCTATCAATGGATTGTCTGGTCTAGATTAAGTTATTTACGGACTGCAGTCATATTGCTAGGATATTGCTGAGTGCATCATTAAACAACAAAATCAAACAAGAAAGGATGTAAAGAAGTAACTTAATACTGTTTTATACTGTTTGAATTGAAGTGGAAAGCAAAATACCATATTTGCTAGACAAAATCCAGAATGTGCATTGTCCAGAATTAGGTCACTCATTGGTTTAAAAATACCTAGTAGACTAGACCTAAGTCAAGTAAAATTGTAATCAATGCCCAAAGAAAACTTCCAATACTGAAATTGAATGATGTCATGTAAGTAAATGCTCAATAGCTTGAAAACATGTGAAGATCCGGGGTAGAATAGGTCTTCAGCAACCCATGCTTGCCGTTAAAGGCGACTATGCTTGTCGTAAAAGGCGACTAACGGGATCGGGTGGTCAGGCTCGCTGACTTGGTTGATGCATGTCATCGATCCCAATTGCGTGGATCGCTGCTCATGTTGTCAATCACTGGATTGTCTGGTCCAGACTTGTTTATTTACAGACAACTGTCATATAGCTGTAATATTGCTGAGTGTGGCGTTAAACAACAAACAAACAAACAAACTTGCTCTTGGGTTATCTTTAACATTAGCAAAGTTTGTCTGGGCTAGCGGGCTCATGCTAGTGTTTGTCTGTCACTGATATTGGTGACTGGTGATCAAGACATGTGAAATTGACAGTGAATTGTCTTTCTGTTGACAGACTGCAGCATTGAGGGCTGTGGGTAACATTGTGACTGGCACTGACGAACAGACACAGGTGGTGCTAAACTGTGACGCACTTACACACTTTCCTTCTCTCTTGTCACATCCAAAAGAAAAAATAAACAAGGTAAGATATCACAAACAGATCTCTTATCCAAGCTGGTGGCAGATTTGCATGTTGTCATGGTAGTAGTAGAGGGGCAGACACCATTGGGCACATCTAACTGAATTGCAAGCCATTTCGGACTCGTCGCTTACCCGAATTGACGTAATAGGCGCCCAGGGCGTCCTCAAAATTAGAAATATAGTGCTCTTATTAGAATATAATTTTTGTGAAAAAAAAGTTGAAAGATTGTAATTTTTGTGGTTTACGCTGACAGCCTGAAATGATACAAAAGAATAGTATGTGCGTATTATACACGACAGATATTTAATATATCCAGAATTTAATTGCCCATAATTAAGGGTGCATATAACACACGAGTATGAATTATACATGAATAAATGCTTTGTGTGCATTGAGTAATCGGAATGGGTACTAATTGGAATTGTTCATCAGCCAATATATTAGCAAATATCGCGGTGGGCGCTTATAAGAGTGGGGCGCTTATTACGTCGAATACGGTATGTAACCTTGCTAGATTTTGGAGAAAACAACTTGTCTCCCTAAGTTTTCTCTAGTCTCGGACACAAGGACTAGTGGCTGGGTCTCTTCCTGTAGTATTGCAGTACAAGGTAGTTGGGAAATTACGATTGACAACGCTGGCAAATGTTTTACAACACTGTATTCAGTGTAATTTGATTAAAATTATTATTACTGTATTCGACGTAATAAGCACCCAGGGCGCTCTCAAAATTAGAAATAGGGGCTCTTATTAGTGATAAAATAGACAGACACAGGTTCTTCATATACACTTGTATTCAAAATCCGACTGCCAACACAATACACCTCCTGCACCCACACAGGTTGTCACTCAACTGCCTGCCTAGAGCAAACCAAGATGGCCGCCGTAAAGTCATTCTCAAATGATATACAGCAGTTTCGTATTCGAGGGGAAGTTTCGTATCCACACATTAACAATTAGAATATAATTTTAGTGAGTAAAAAATGTAAAAAATGAGTTCAAAGATCGTAAATTTCGTGGTTTATGCTGACAACCTGAAATGATACAAAAGAAAAATCTGCGTATTATACATGACACATATTTTCCAGAATTTAATTGCCCATAATTAAGGGTGCATATAACACACGAATAAATAAATCCTGTGTACATTGATCAATCAGAAGGGGTGCTAATTGGGATTGTTCACTAGTCAATATATTAACAAATATCGCTGTGGGCGATTATTAGAGCGGGGCGCTTATTACATTGAATATAGTATGTACAATTCATGATAATCTGTTCCATGAAAGTGTTTTTAAATCTTTAAGAATTAATCACTTTATTGCAGAACATTATTGTCTGTTTGCTTGTCATTGCCTCTTACAATGCCGCTGCGAATAGCTGCAAAATGCTGATGTGGCATTAAGCAATAATCACTCCCTCACTCACTTTCAATCTCATAAGAAAATATGGCGACATGATTGTTCTTGTACTGTTACTTTTGATTATATTTTGCTTAATTTGATGAAACATACATAAAGGGTTCACACGTTACTATTATTGTTTGTGCATAGATCTGTATTGAGATTTAGATGATATGGCATTTGGTATGACGTACATGTGGCTTTGTCTGTTTTGCAGGAAGCTGTGTGGTTCTTGTCAAATATCACAGCTGGAAACCAACAGCAGGTGCAGGCTGTGATAGATGCAGGGCTAATACCTCTCATCATCCACCATTTAAACAGGGTAAGTCCGGACTGGAGGTTCAGTATTTTCGGGGCACGGGTGGCCCGGTCGTCTAAGGTGCTGGATTCGCTGTGCAGAGTTTCATCCCTTAGGCACTCCAGAAACCTATGATTGTGGGTTCAAATCCCGGTTCACCCCGATTATGTTTCTAGGTTTGTCAGCACCATACCCATGCTCGTGGGTTTCACCGAAGTGGTAAATGTCTGAGACCTGCATCACTTCGGGCTTTCCTCCCACATTAATCTGACACGCCATGATATAACTGGAATACTGTTAAAAGCGGTGTTAAACCGAACTCACTCTCTCAGTATTGTGGATTTTCTTCTATTATCTGGGTCACTTGTAGCCCACAGGATCTGCTTTTCATTGTGCAGAGTTGTGTCCCTTAGATGACAGATCTCTAAGATGTGCATGACTTTGGACTTTCCTCCCACATTAAGCTGACACGCCAAGATATAACTGGAATACCAACTCACTCACTCACTCACTCACTCACTCACTCACCATGCAGAGTTGTGTCCCTTAGATGACATGCCTAAGATGTGCATCACTTTAGGCTTTCCTCCCACAATCATCTGAAACTTTTTGATGTCACAGAAATAATGTTCTAAGCAACATTAAACTTTATGATGTCACATTGAACCCAAATATTTGGGATTATTTGTTTATCAAACTTTTGACCCGTAAAGATCCGTGGTAGAATAGGTCTTCAGCAACCCATACTTGCCATAAAAGGCGACTGTGCTTGTCGTTAGAGGTGACTGGGGATTCGTTGGTCAGGCTCGCTGAGTTGGTTGATACATGTCATCGTTTCCCAATTGCACGGATCGATTCTCATGATGTTAATCACTGGATTGTCTTGTCCAGACTTGAGTATTTACAGACCGCTGTCACATAGCTGGAATATTGTTGAGTGAGGCGTTAAACAACAAACAAACCAAACTTTTGTTTGTCTGAATTTATTTATTATGAGTTGCTCATTGTGCTGATGGTTTTGTGTTTCTAATATGAAAGTGGCTGTATACCAGAGGGCATAGTAAAATCAAGACATGTTTAGGCAGTTGTAAAGTGGTTGACAATGTTTATTGAACCTGTAAGGAATGTCGAAGTTTCACATCCATGAGCAAAATACATTTTTATCTGTGAACTTGTATCAATCCCATACTGTGTCAAAATCTTTATTGAAGGATATGAATTGAATGAGAAAATTTTAGACATAAAGAAATCTATACCACCAGAATTGAACTGACTTGCTTCCATGCTTTTATTTCAGGGTGAATTTCAGACTCAGAAGGAAGCAGCCTGGGCAATCAGCAATTTAACAATAAGTGGTAGGAAAGAACAGGTGAGTTCTTAAACAGCACTCCTGTAAAGAAGGGGTTGGAATTGGTCTTCAGCAATCCTTGTCCTAAGGTGAGGTGAAATTTGGGTTTAACATCGCGTCCAAGATTATTGCACTTACATAGCGACGTGCATGCACGTGTGTGTGTGGCTGCTTGTACTCATCTTCCAGAGGCAAGTGAGTTAACTGACTATAAAAGTCCAGTTTCCACCCTTGCCGAACTAGGCTGGAATTAAAGTCTGTTGGTATGATGTGACCGGGGATTGAACCCCAGACCTTCTGCTCTCCAGGCGGACGCTCTTCCTCTAGACCACAGAGGCGGTCGCCTTGTCATAAGAGTTGACTATAGGGATCAGGTGGTCAGGCTTGCTTACTTGCTTGATGTTTGTCATTGTATTCCAACTGCGTGGATTGTTTGGTCCAGACTCGATTACATACTGACCGCCGTCATATGCAGCTTTAAGATAGAAAAAATCTTCAGCAGCACTCTTCAGAAGTTAACGGGGTCACATGCTCTCTAAGGTTTTCTGCAGTCCATATATTCATGGAACCCCTTAACACTTAAACCATGTAAATCCCTCCTGTCTAGTTGTGTTTTGGTGTTGCTAGGAATATTTGACAACAAGAATTGATTTTGAAATGATAATCTTTTGTTATCCTGTGTTATATTTCGTTTTCAGGTATCATATGTAGTACAACAAGGTGTTATACCGCCATTCTGTAATCTTCTTGGGGTCAAGGACACACAAGTGGTCAATGTCGTCCTTGATGGTATCAACAACATCCTGAAGATGGCAGGCGATGACCTGGAATCAATCAACCAGATGATAGAAGAATGTGGCGGTAAAAACTTACTTGCATTAAGAGTGATCTCCCTCTTCGATAGTACTTATATTGAAAGCTGGTATAATCAGTATTACCGTATTCGACGTAATAAGCGCCCAGGGCGCTCTCAAACCTAGAAATAGGGGGCTCTTAGTAGAATATTATTTTGGTGAAAAAACAGAGTTAAAAGATAAATTTCGTGGTTTATGCTGACAGCCTGAATATGACAGATATATTTTTCCAGAAATAATTTGCCCATACCCAAGGGTGCATATAACACACAAGTGCGTATCATACATGAATAAATAAGTCTTGTGTACATTGATCAATCGGAAGACGTGCTAATTGGGTTTTTTCACTAGCCAATATATTAGCAAATATCGCCATGGGCGCTTATTATGACGAATACGGTAGATCTGAAATAGATATATGATTAAGTGTGATCTACCTTTTTGATACTACTTATATTTAAAGCTGTTATGATCTGTATTAGATCTGAATAGAGACTTGAATAAGAGTGATCTACCTTTTTGATAGTACATGTATTGAAAGATGGTATCATCTGTATTAGATCTGAATAGAGACTTCATTAAGTGTGATCTACCTTTTTGATAGTACAAATATTGAAAGTTGGTATAATCTGTATTAGATCTGAATAGAGACTTGAATAAGAGTGATCTACCTTTTGATAGTACATATATTGAAAGCTGGTATAATCTGTATTAGGTCTGAAAGAGAGACTTGACTTTTATGAATTGGTTCCTTTGAAATATCAAGATATGTTTGTAATTTTTCTACAATTTGCTGTTTTGTGAAATTCTGCTGTGATTATGTTGATTAGGAACAAAACACAAGAAAAACAAATGCAGCCGCTGGTGGTCAGTTTTGTAAAGGGTGCTATAGGTACTGTCTGAAACACTTGACTATGTTTACTGGGTTGTGTATGATACATGAAGGATTATGAAGAATGTTTCTGTTTCAGGCTTAGACAAAATTGAAAGTCTACAGAATCACGAAAACGAAGAAATTTACAAACTTGCCTATGAAATTATTGATCACTACTTTTCTGGTGATGTGAGTATACGTTTTATTTAGTATTTCTGATGGTGACTTTTGAGGTGTTCCAACAGGGCTTATTATCTGGTTGGGCATACTCAGTGACTTCATGGATGTCCCTGCGCCCTGTTGGCATGGATGATTTGCTTGTAATATCAATCACTGGATTGTCTGGTTCAGACTTGATTATTTACAGGCTGCCAAAATATGCCTGTAATGTTGCTGCTGCTGCTGCTGCTGCTGCTGCTGGGGGCGCTCGGGTAGCCTAGTGGTTAAAGCGTTCGCTCGGGTGGCCTAGTGGTTAAAGCGTTCGCTCGGGTGGCCTAGTGGTTAAAGCGTTCGCTCGTCACGCCGAAACTCACTCACTGTAATGTTGCTGCATGCTGCTATGACAACAACTACAACAAGAAACAATGATCTTCCTTTGTCATGAGTTGTTTCCGGCTCTGTAGGAAATATGGGTCAGGACAGTCCATACTTTTATGGTCCTATGAAATAGAGACCCAAGTGGTCACTTTTGACCTGGCCATACCCTGGCAGCTTGGATTATGTGTTGGGTCCAGGCGTTATTTTAACCCATTCATGCTGTAAGTAGGCGACTATGCTTGTCGTAAGAGGCGACAAACGGGATCGGGGGTCAGGCTCGCTGACTTGTTTGATGCATGTCATCATATCCTAATTGCGTAGATCGATGCTCATGATGTCAATCACTGGATTGTCTGGTCCAGACTCAATTATTTACAGACCGCTGTCATATAGCTGGAATATTGCTGAGTGAGGCGTTAAACAACAAACAAACAAACAAACAAACAGCTTGCATGTTTTTCTGAATAACTTTAATTCCCGTTGACTCGTGACTTCCTTTACCTGTTATAGATTGAAGAGGAGGCGTTACTCCCCCAAGCATCAAACGAAGGATACCAGTTTGACCCTAATGCACAGATTCCATCGGAAGGATTCAAGTTTTGACCACAGCTGAAGACACTAATTAAATTGTTGCCATATTAGATGTTGTGGCGCCATCTGTGCCACGGCTGATCCAAGTTGGAAGTCCTGCCAGCAAACAAACGTTTCACCCTGGCAATCGAAAACTTGACCCAGTGTAATTGATGTGGATGAAGAAATGTTCTGTTTCCATCACATCAGCACCCCCAGAATAAGTCGCCATAGCGGGAATGAGGTCAAGGACGTGTAGGCAAAGGTGCCCGAAGATGCCGATGAGCCCATCTGGAAACTGGCGACTCCCATGGAGACTCTAATCTATTTGAATTCCCTTAGAAATATGAGTGAAAGAAAACTGATTTCGCCGGGGAGAAATGTTTTCGGGGCATGAATTGCATGCATGACAAGACGTTGTTTGTGGTCCCTACAGACTACGTATACGAAGGAGCTTCTTATGTATTCATCCTTGACTTGAGATGAAAATAATAAGTTGATCACTGATTATGATTTCTACAGAATATTTGAATTCAACCTAAGACTGCCTACCTACCATATACCTTCATGCGATGTAACCGTTTTAGCTTGTCAACCGGAACTAAAGGACCTTTTAGTGTGCCAAGTAAGTTTGGAGACATTTTGGCAGTAATTGACAACCATGGATAATTTTGCTCAATGCTATTGTATCAGTGGTGGAACTGTCTCTCTGCAGTGTGGAAACTGTCCATGTTATGCAAGAAAAACGAGAAACACATTTATGACCGAACTCTTGGACCCTGTGTTAGGTTATAAGATATTTCCTGAAGCGCCCTGTTCACTGCTTGTAGAACTGCCTTTCGGTGCACTGAGCCCAATTTTGAAGCATGTCCACAGTTGCTGACGACGTAGTAATGATGATTCCCACTGCACATTTGAGGACAGACTTTGAATCGAGATGAGGTGGATCCTACAGGAATCAAATTTTAATTAACTGATTTGATCTGACATTTATTTAAATGTATTCTAAGTATTGTCTCTATCCTTGGGCGTGTCTTGTAACATTTCTACTGTGTCTCTTATCATTTAGTTCGTAGTCTGGATATATTTGTTTTTCGGTCATGCCTGTATGTAACAAAGTATTAACTTATGAAATTGCATTGTGCCTTAGGACTTTTCTAAATTGGAAGTGTTAAAGTTCATTAATTTTTCTACCAAATATACTTGTATTTAATTACTCGATGTTGTTTTTCTGTCAGGTTTCCACATTATTTTGACACAGACATATCATTCCAGTTTTGTTGATACTGACTTACAGCCACACTGTTAAAATCAAAGCTTAATGGAAAGGTAGTTCGACCTGCATTTCAAATTATTGAGGGCTTCCATTACATACAAAAAAAAGCTATTTTGTTTGCAGCGATTTGTCAACTATGGGTTTTGGTCAGCTGAGATTTTGGAGAATTAGTTTGATATGTGAATAAAATAAGTACCTGTTATGTTGTTTTGTAAAGTGGTTTCTGTTAATTGTGAAATATTAATTCATGTTTGTTTTTAGGGGTGTAGTTGTTGATTTTTATTTGGATAAAAACCAAAGACCAGTAAAGGAAGTTACCCACTTATTAGTAACACTTTTGGTTTTAGAAAAAAAGATTGTTCGGATACATCTGACTGCTATTTAATGGAAATGGCTCTGTAGGTGGGAAAGTCCTCATGTGGATTTAAAAAAGCATTTGTGAACTCAGTGATGACATGAAGAGAAGAATACTGTGATATGCTTGTAAAGATAAAATGAAAGCAGGGTCACAGTGTTAAGGTGTTATAATGACAATCTGAGCCTTAGTATTCCCTACGGCGAACCATCGGATTCATACTTTTTCAAACTATGCGTCAGATGGTATGTTCATGTTTTTTTAATATGTAATCTTAAAAAGAAGTCCGCTTGAGTTTGTAACATAATTGATCGAAATATCGATCCAGTTGTCAGTTGGGCTCTTGGGCCTGACAGGCAATCAGAGGCAGTTATTAAAGACTGATCTAGATTTGTCTCTGACAAGACTGATCTAGATTTGTCTCTGACAAGACTGATCTAGATTTGTCTCTGACAAGACTGGGCTAGGAAGAAGTAACAGTATGGCACTGTTCTGTTTTTAGTACAATGTTTTTACAGATTAAAACATGATCTGAATGTTGATTTATTGAATCCTCCACAGAGAACTAGATAAAGTGAAAGGATACTGCTACGGGTTGAGGCCATGTGTCAAGTGGTCTGTCATCCGTGACAAATATTACCAGTTTTATCAGCCTCATTGCCAATGACAACTGTCATTGTGGAGATTGGAGATGTCCCAAGTCGAGTTTATTTGATGCTGAGACTGTAACTTGTAGGGATGAGGAGCATGATTTCATGTAGACTTCTCATGATTGCGCTAATAACTATTGTTTCTTGTTTCCACTGGCATGAGTGTCTTCTCTGAGGTAGCAGTGTTTTTCACCCATTTTTTCCACCATGCTTGTTTTCCTCAAGGATAGGTAAATAACCATTATTCAATATCGTAGGGACCTGTTTATTATTTTCGAGGTGACCCTTTAATTCCACGCTGTTTTGTTTTGTCGACACAGCAGTTCAGAAAATTAAGCATCGTATGCTTTGACATGAACAAAAAAGAAACAAGACACAAACTATTTCTTTTGACCACATATTGTAGTTCCTATGTTTTTTTTAAATTAACCAACTGAGGCTTTAAATATGCTTTACGGATATTAGACAATTGATAACCAAATTAATGCATACTTAATCAATTGGATGTATTTATTCTTTTCACATTGTGGACATAATGAGGAATATTTTTTAAGAATTTGTTCTTTTTCTTGATTTTTTTTTTTAAAAAGAGTGTTGTAGATGTTGAAGAAATGGTCACAACCTCAAAAGTGTTAATACCCTTCATTCACAGGCTTTAAATTTGTTCAAACCATACTATAAAGAAAGTATTCTCCAAGTTGTGGGATCTTGCAATATCAAATACGAATACCCCACATGTTCAGGGTTCTTTAGACATGCTGACTACTTTCATTTATCTCTTTGTATGAAAAATAACATTGAGTTACAAAAAGCCAAGTTATTCTAGAATTGCTTTATTTAGTCCATGATGTTGAGCTGTATTCAATAACTAAATCATGTTTCATCAATAATGTTCCATTCTCTGTTTATCTGTTCACAAGGCCCAGGGATTATCAGGGTTCCAAACCAACTCTCCTTTGCAGATAAAATGGGGAAAAAACTATAATTTTGTTAAAAATTGGCACTTTCTTAAAAGTCCTTTATTCTTACATTCATCTCAAATTTAATATTTCATTCAATGCAGAAATGGTAAAACTGAACAAGTCTCTTATGTATTGGTTCTGTTGGCATTGAATTGAAAGTCGCCTCTGTTAAAGTCATGAAAGTTATTAGTTATTACTATTATAACATAAATTGGCAATATTTTATTCCAATTTGGGAATTTTTACTGAAAATCGCTGTAGACCTGGGGCCAAATATTGACCTCTTAGCAGGCCTAGATAAATCCTTGACGTCTATTTACAAGGTGATAAATGACCGTATTACAAGGTGTGTGATAATTACCATATTACACAGTGAAAATGAGCAATAGGAAATGTCCGATTTTGAAGATTGTTATACAACAATTAGATTTGTTGAGTCACTTTCCAGTGTAAATATGATGGGAACAATGCATACAAGTTGTCCAGAAAAACGACAGACGAGGACACATTTGGAATGGTAGAATATGGCATGTTCTGTACACAAAAACTTATTTTCACGTTGTGAATATGCCTTGTACATTGTGTGCTGTTGTGTCTGTCACTTGTCCTCTTTCATAATATATGCCAGGTAGTAAGAGACCTATCCTTAACATCAGGGCTGGCATGTTGAGTTAGGGGAAGTTTCAGTGAAACTGAATTAATATTTTATAATGAATCAAAATAATTTTGTAAATTTACTTAAGACATCTGGCAGTCAAAATGCCGAGGATATTTACGCATTGTGTTTTTCTTAATATATTGCCAAAGTTTTGTGAAATTGTTGACATGACCAAATTGATATGGTTTAATTTTTCTCAAATGTCTGTGTTGTGGTAAATGTATCCTTTGGATACAAGGAGTTCTTGTACGAGGCAACCAAATGAATCGGGTGGTCAGGGTGGTCAGACTTGGTTGATTGCTTGCCATCGTACCCTAACTGCATGGATCGCTGCTCACAATATTGATCACCAGATATTTAGAGACTTCTGTCATATAACTGGAATGTTGCCTAGTGTAGCGTTAAAAATGATTTTAAGAAATGAAGCATCAATTCAAATTGAGGAATAATCGGCTGTAAACACACTCAACTCTTTTTCCCAAGTGATAAGGGGCGGTCAGGTAGCCTAGTGGTTAAAGCGTTAACTCGTCACGCCGAAGACCCAGGTTCGATCCCCGACATGGGTACAAAGTGTGAAGCCCATTTCTGGTGTCCCCCGCCGTGATATTGCTGGAATATTGCTAAAAGCGGCGTAAAACCAAATTCACTTACTCACTCACTCCCAAGTGATACTTGTGTTTTTGGTGGTGTGAACAACAATTGTGGATATTGCAAATTACTTTTGGCCTTGGCATGTGCTGTATCTGGTCTGAACATCTTGGAGTTTGACACTTCTTGTGGTGGTCCAGCCAACCTGCTTGGGATCAGTTGGGCACATTTCAATCACTGTTAGCAGGACCCAGTGATCAAGGATACAGTTTTGCATGTTTCAACATTAAAATCATATCAGTTTGGTCATGCAAGTATTTTCAACTTGGATAGTTTATATCAGGTTGATGTAAATATATCTCATTTTCTGAAGCCAAGAGTTATTTTACCAGAGAAATGAGATTAAGATATGGGAGTTTTGTCCCAAGTAGATGCCAGCAAGATAATTAAGGATAGGTAATGTTCGCTAGTCTCACCCTATTTTGAGATTGGCTACCTTGTTATGCATAACATGTTTTAACAAGTCCATTATACTGATAGTGATTCAATTTGACCTCTATTGGTGATTGCCATTGGATCATTTCTGAAATGAGACGCTTGCCAAGCAGAACAGCTGCTACTGTGCCATTATGTTGAGATCACAGCCAAACCTAACAGTGTTTTAATATATAAATCATATTTCTAAATACCTGCGATGCTGTTTAAGGATTAGTGATACAATTATGTTTTTCAAATATTTTCAAAAGCAACTTAGAAGGCATTGAAGCCGAGGAACTGAAATTATTATTGAAAAGTTAAAATATATTTAACTTTTGTTGGAAAAATTCTATTTCTGGCATTTTAGGAAATATATTGAGTCTTATATACATGAACAGATGAGTAAAAGGGCATTTGATAAGTTTTGTTATGCCTAGTTTGTGTTGCATATCTGTATGGCATTGGCTGAGCCTCCAATATGGCACAGATTGAGAAGTACAACAGCTTGCTGCCACAAGTGTCAAAGCACAGTCTTAAACTCCAGAGGCATATTCTCAAACATTGGGGGTCTTTTGGGGGAGGGCGACAGCTCAAAGCATATATAGTTTTAAACATGTAATAATAAATGCTACCAATTTTGTGTATTTCGTGAGCTGTTCTAAACAGTTAATCTTTTATACTGAATTGTTATGCAGAGAAAGTTGAAAACTCACTGCCTTAATATTTTATTTAAAAGAAATACATTGAAATGGTCCAATGTGTATTATGATGCTATTGCGATTCATGTGCCAGGGGAATCTCTTGTTGACTTGTTAAGTAAAAATATATTCAAAGATTTATTTAAAATGCTGTTAATGAACCCTTTTTCTCATTAACCTCTTCATGAAAACTTGCCCTAGATTGGTCATGTGAGATGAAAATGATATCCCCATATCATGTCTGATCCACAATATTGTGCAATCCCAAGTCTGTATAACATATTTGCAGTCATAATTATTATTGACAATATATATTATGTATTTGTCCATGGACAAACTAATGTTATCCTTAAGGTCAATCAAATGGTTGCATTAAAGATCAGTTGATCGGCCGCACAAGGTAAAAATATTTGAATATGATGCTGTGTTATGACGGAACTGGCCCTATCTCAGACCAGTTGAAGCTGCAAGGGTTAATGCAGATGGGTTGCTGTCAGTAGAGGATTTTCCCAAGTCAACATACAGATTCCCCTTGCAATTGAGGCTGTTTAAGACACAGCCAAGCCTGGATGAGCCCATGTTGTTGTGTATATGCAAACATACCTTAGGTTCGTTCACCTTAACATAGCCTGAATTATTCAGGCCTCGGGAATACTGCACATGACGAAGCATGGTGCTTCAAGTCTTAGTTTCTCTATGTCTGAATATTCAGGTTCACCTATTGAAAACTCTCCAGGACTTGTCTGCTTTGTAATTATTGAAACATGTTGATTTTTGTTTTCAAAAGTGGTTGCCATGGCTACGTTCAAATGATAGTTGCAAAGGCATCCTTGTACATGTTTAACTTGAAAATAAAAATCAAGTATGAAGAAAGAAATATTTGTTTCCTTGTTTCAAAACCTTGATATCCAGGGTTTGATTGAAAAGTTCTTGAAGAAAATGATTGAATATTTTTAGCCCTTCTCAAGTTAAATTTTTTGATAGCCGTGAAGATCCCGTGTAGAACAGGTCTTCAGCAACACATGCTTGCCGTTAAAGTCGATTAAGCTTGTCGTTAAGAGGTGACTAACGGGATCGGGTGGTCAGGCTCGCCGACTTGGTTGATGCATGTCATCATATCCCAATTGTGTGGACCGATGCACATGATATTGATCACTGGATTGTCTGGTCCAGACTCGATTATTTACAGAGCGCCGTCGTATAGCTGGAACAATTGCTTTAATCCAGTTGACTTGAGTTGTGAGACTGTTTTTCTCAAAAACTTGGAATATTGTGTAAAGAAATTTTGTCAAATCGTCAGCAAAACGTTTTTACGACACTGATGATTTTACTCATTTTTTTGTGAAAAATCCGTGAGAATAGGTCTTCAGCAAGGCGACTATGCTTGTCTTCAGAGGCGACTAAAGGGATGGGTGGTCAGGCTCGCTGACATGGTTGATGCATGTCATCATATCCCAATTGCGTGGGTCGATGCTCATATCGATCACTGTATTGTCAGGTCTAGACTCCATTATTAACAGACCGCCGTCATATAGCTGGAACAGCAAACCAACCAAACCTATTACTTAGAAGTTGACTGATGGCAAAGTAGACACAATTTATGGATAACTTCTTTGATGCTGTAAAGGCGACGTTTCAGTACAGATCCTTATACCATTGTCAAGCAACATAAGGATCTATACCGAAACGTCGCCTTTGTCATTTCAAGTTACTAACCTAAAAGTGAATATATACTCTGCAAAAAAAGAGAAACAAAAAGTAGTAATATCGTAAATATCCGACAGTGTTACCGACATCCATAAGTACCAAAAGTGAATTGGTAATTTCTGTATGGATTGGAGATTGATTTGTGTGGAAAGAATGAGGTACTGCAGAAATTTTATGTCACCGAAACACCAAGTGAGGCACCGTTTTCGCGCTCAGGTGAAACGGGGTTAACGTCGCGACCAAAATTATTGCACTTATATAGCGACGTGCATGCAAGTGTGTATGGCTGCTTGTACTAGTCCGGACTGATGCCGATTTATAGTGCTAGCTCACTGAGATACCATGCCGCAGTGTAACATGAATACCCCACTCAGACACAGTATACTGACTCCGAGCCGACCAGTCCTTGTTTTAGCCCCTTAATGCCGAGCGCCAGACAGGGTAACAAGAAGTGCCATCTTTTAACGTCTTTTGGTATATGACGCGGCCGATGATCGAACCCCGGACGTTCCACTCTCCGGGTGGACGCTCTACCACTAGACCATGGAGGCTTTCTGTTGACGCCCTGAAGGTATCACTAGTTCTAGGTGTCTCATACACTGGTAGAACAGACTTTGTGCAAGTTCTGGGGAATTTAACGGCACAATGTTACACGAAAGAGATTATTCGTCCTTCTCATTATGCAACAAGCGAACATTATTTTTCATCGGGCGGTCGGGTAGCCTATTGGTTAAAGCGTTCGCTCGTCACGCCGAAGACCCGGGTTCGATTCCCGACATGGGAACAATGTGTGAAGCTCATTTCTGGTGTCCCCCACCGTGATATTGCTGTAATATTGCTAAAAGCGGCGTAAAATCATACTCACTCATTTTCCATCAAGACAACACCCGACCTCACACGGCAAGACTGACAACAGCCTTTTTAAGAAATCACAACAACCAGGTCCTGCCATGGCCCTCCAGGTCTCCAGATTTATTTTGGGGATGCACTGGATCAACGACTGCGAGCACGTCCACAACAATCACAGAACCTCCGACGGTTGGCACAAACAATGCTCGCAGAGTGGGTGAACATTCCCCAGGCCATAATTCGGGATCTGATTGCTTCCATGGGACGACGATGCCAGTCAGTTTTGGACTCTAATGATGGCCATACAATATGCTGAGAACAGATGACCTTCACCATGACAATCTACTGTTCCATGTGTGATCGTTTCTGTAATCATGTACTTTGGCTGTCATCAATCAATAAAGTCCTCTTCACTTTTAACTATTCATAATCAGTTGTGCAAGTAATAGTATCTTGCTGCTCAAGCCTCTTGTGTATGCGCAAAACGGGAACCTCGATCTTTCCTTTGTCTGCTAGTGTGAACAACGAAATAATTTCTAAGCTGACATAGCACATCACTTTGTTGTAACGCTATAATTAGATCTTCGGTATAAGAGGATTAGGGAAGAATTATCCAGAGACCTATCTGAAGGAGATTATGTCGTCGGATTATAGGTTTTCGGACATCAAACGTTTTCTGACGGCCATGTTCGTCACGATATGGCTGAAATATTGCCGATGTGACGTTAAATATTAACTCACTCACTCTGACGGCCATGGTTATAGCGATTACTCTCGCTGTAGCAAGGGATGTGGCGTCAAACATGCATTGTAAATACTCAGATGATGACATGTTATTAAGATAAAGTCGTCTTTTATAAGTGAGTGAGATGTTTAACAGTTGTTCTTGTGATTAGCAAGAAAACTGCGAATGATTCTTAAGGGTCCGAAAACCCATAACACGGGGAGTTATATAATTGATTTGAAGTATTCGACTTCTAAATTTGTATATAATTGTAAACTAAAACGACCCGGTGCATTGTCACTGCGACCCTAACAATATTGCCACATACTGCGGCCGCACTGTACTGAAGTACAGAAAGTTCAGACCACATACACGGAAAAACTAGGAATACAACAGGTGTACGCGATGACGAATTGACATTTATCGATTGTGACAAATCCAGGTTTGACAACAGATGAAGGAGTAACACGTGGCTTTCCTCCCACATCAAGCTGACACGCCGTGATGTTACTGAAATACTGTCCAAAGTGGCGTTAAACCCAACTCACTCACTACACAATATTGATTTATATTTTTACGAAAATGGTCAGGGACAGATGTTAGAATTAGCGATGTGAAATGCTCATTCGTCCTTCTCAAAGCTGGTAATGTGACAATTGTCACCTTCGAAATAAGGGAACACAATTCTATAGTAAAGTCAAAGTTGGTACCGAGTTCAAGATGCTGTGAATTTCCATCTCAAACTGGAGATAGGCAGTCAGATGTAAATGTATTTATAAAGTGAAGCAGTCGGGATAGGAGAATAGGTTCGAGATACCAGTACCTTTGGGATAGCGAATATCGAGTTAACCGAGTCCGACTGTATGGGTAACTGAAACATTATGTACTTGAGACTACAACAGAAGCCATTACTTCTTTGAGAGGCATTGGATAAGATATATGGATGAACAAGTTCTTAATTACAATTGGCAGTGGCTTTTTTTTACACCAGTACCAAGAAAATGAAGTACAGATTTCCTCCGTTAATAGACTGGTATTGGGCTCGGCTGACGTCTCGCCCAGTATTTTTCTGCTTATACCGTATACGGCAACTAAGTGAGTGAGTCGGGTTTAACGCCGCTTTTAACAGTATTCCAGTTACATCGGAGGGGGAATGTGGGAGGAAAGCCCGAAGTGGTGCAGGTCTCAGACGTTTACCACTTCGGTGAAACCCACGAACTCGGGTATGGTGCTGACAAACCTAGAAACATAATCGGGGCGAACCGGGATTCGAACCCACAATCATAGGTTTCTGGCGTGCCTAAGGGACACAACTCTGCACAGCGAATCGCGGCGCCTTAGACGACTGGGCCACCCGTGCCCCTACGGCAACTAAAGACACCATAACTAATACTATACCGTCAGTAAAAATCCAAGATGGTTGATACTGACCTAATATGAGACCGTATACCGCCAGTAACAACCATCTTGGATTTTCCAACACCCACCTCAAATACTAGTATTTCACGTGGAAATTCTGGTACTGACATTCGTTGTCCGACACTGCATGTCTTGTGTTCTATTATCATCAATTGTGATGTGCAAAGACATTATTTTTTTTAAGAAACCGCGTTCTTGACTTTAGTAATACTTCTTTTTCTGCTAACCTAATATAATTAATTTTTTCTAGTGTTCATTGAAATTCCTGCATTCTGATTAGCTGAATTGGTCACGTGTTATTGCACTAGCGAAACTAATGCATATTCATTGTCCAAACAACCCTTTGAGGCCGAAGTCCGAGAAGGAATGAAACAGTAAACATGCAGGCTCTCTCGCCGGTCTTTTTCCAGCTCGCCTCGATTCCACAACTTTCATGTCTTTGTGGATTTCTTTTCTAACGAGCATGTTTCCAACTGTGTTCTCAAGGAACTAATGTTTGAATCTTGCGGTAACTCCGTTGATTGGCTACTGACTTTATAGGCGTGTCAAGTTATATGCATAAATTAACCAATCACCTGATTCATGTCACGTCTCGTCATTTTTGTCTGCTTTGATATAAACAACTGTTTTTGGTTAAACTAATGTAGATAAAACATGTTTTCGTTGTCGAATTTAATTAGAAGCGTTGACTGTGTATCTTTTTCTGTTCATTGAGGTATGAACTGATGTGCAAACATTTGTAAGAATCATACATCATACAGATGTGCAAACTTTTGATTATATCGCTACGCGGATTCTTACATCATACAGATGTGCAAACTTTTGATTATATCGCTACGCGGATTCATACATCATACAGATGTGCAAACTTTTGATTATATCGCTACGCGGATTCATACATCATACAGATGTGCAAACTTTTGATTATATCGCTACGCGGATTCTTACATCATACAGATGTGCAAACTTTTGATTATATCGCTACGCGGATTCTTACATCATACAGATGTGCAAACTTTTGATTATATCGCTACGCGGATTCTTACATCATACAGATGTGCAAACTTTTGATTATATCGCTACGCGGATTCTTACATCATACAGATGTGCAAACTTTTGATTATATCGCTACGCAGATTCTTACATCATACAGATGTGCAAACTTTTGATTATATCGCTACGCGGATTCATACATCATACAGATGTGCAAACTTTTGATTATATCGCTACGCGGATTCATACATCATACAGATGTGCAAACTTTTGATTATATCGCTACGCGGATTCATAATCATACAGATGTGCAAACATTTGATTATATCGCTACGCGGATTCATACATCATACAGATGTGCAAACTTTTGATTATATCGCTATGCAGATTCATACATCATACAGATGTGCAAACTTTTGATTATATCGCTACGCGGATTCATACATCATACAGATGTGCAAACTTTTGATTATATCGCTACGCGGATTCATACATCATACAGATGTGCAAACTTTTGATTATATCGCTACGCGGATTCATGCATCATACAGATGTGCAAACTTTTGATTATATCTCTACGCGGATTCTTACATCATACAGATGTGCAAACTTTTGATTATATCGCTACGCGGATTCATACATCATACAGATGTGCAAACTTTTGAAAGATATCGCTACGCGGATTCATAAAGTTTGCATATCAGTTTTTCAATTCATACCTAAATGAACCGAAAAAGATACACAGTCAATCCTCATTTGGGCCTTTATGGGGCCTTTACACAGGATGGCGACCTCTGTGCCTCCCGTGTGCGACCATAAAATTTGCTAGGTCGTCGTTGGAGGCTCAAAGGAGGCAGAATGGTTGCCTAGGTCGTTCCAAGGTGGTACACGGGAGGTTCAGACATCAGACACGGCAGGTCTGATGTGAATTTTTGAACATGTTCAAAACAGTCGCACAAAGTTCGCCGAGGAGGTTAGATGCTCAAAGGTGGCTCAAAGGAGGCACAAACATTGCCGTTGTTGCAGAAAGAAGGCACAGTGGTAATAGATGCTCTCTGATGAAATATTTTCCCGTCAATCTGGGCGATGCTTCTGCCTCTCTTGTGCCGCCTTTGGGCGACCAACAGCGTGCATTGAACGATGACTGTGGCGACCGCCATGCCTCCATTCGGCGACCACGGCAACCCTTGAAACACCATGGCAATGCTTCTGCCTCTTTTCTGCCGCCTTTGAGCTACCTGCAGTGCCTCCTCAGCCTGCCTATAAATAGAGGGCTTGTACCTGCAGTGTTTCATTGTGGTTGCAGACGCTGCACAACTCGAGCAGTTACATAGAACATATAGCACGTATGTGTGCGTGCGTGCGTGCGTGCGTGCGTGCGTGCATGCGTGCGTGTGTGTGTGTGTGTGTTTATTTATAGTGCTATCCCACTGATATACCATGCCGCAGTGTAACATGAATACCCCACTCAGACACAGTAGACTGACTCCGAGTCGAGTCATTGTTTTAGCCCCTTTATGCCGAGCGCCAGATTTTTGGTATGACGCGGTGGGGATCAGACCCCGGACCTTCCGCTCTCCAGGCGGACGCTCTACCACTAGACCACGGAGGCGGTCGCCGAGCGCCAGATTTTTGGTATGACGCGGCGGGGATCAGACCCCGGACCTTTCGCTCTCCAGGCGGACGCTCTACCACTAGACCACGGAGGCGGTCGCCGAGCGCCAGATTTTTGGTATGACGCGGCGGGGATCGGACCCCGGACCTTTCGCTCTCCAGGCGGACGCTCTACCACTAGTATTCAGTATTCGGAATTGCCTACAATCATAGACGGAGAACTTTACCATAAGACTTTGCATCCACTAACCCTTCCCGCAGTTTCACAAATATGTTGAAACAGATTATGGTGGTTAACAAACAATGAAGGCTTAAATAATTTATGAAGATTATAGTATAAGCAAGGAGTTCATATAAATGTTATCTAGGAATATATTTGAGTTGTTCCTAAACCGTAAGCACTTGAAATTTGCGTGGTCACTTGCATTCAACGCACGTTTCTGTCGTAACATTCCTTCGTCAATTAGTCCACTGTGATAATGTTACTAGTTGAGGCCTTGTTTTCCAAATGGTCACCTGCATCTAAATATCCCTCGCTTCTGAACCGAACATCCTTTGTCGAACGTAAAGAGCTGTGACTTTGCAGACTCTACAGGGATACCGAGCGCATGCAGAGATCCATTTAGCTATATGTCCGGGGCGGTCGGGTAGCCTAGTGGTCAGAGCGTCCGCTCGTCACGCCGAAGACCCGGGTTCGATTCCCGACATGGGTACAATGTGTGAAGCCCATTTCGGGTGTCCCCCGCCGTGATAGTGCTGGAATATTGCTGAAAGCGGCGTAAAACCATACACATTCACTCACTCGCAGTTATATGTCCTTACTCACTCACAGTTATATAACATCTTCCCGAGGCAAGGGAGTTAACTGACTTTAAAAGTCCAGTTTCCACCCTTGCCGAACAAGGCTGGAATTCCTGGGCTCGATCGTAGCGCCACCAGTATATCCCTTCTATGCCTCCCCTATGGACCAATCAGATTTCACCTCTCGTGTCACTTGCATTTGATTCAAACAAAACGGCGGCGCCCAGTCAAGACGATCTGATCGATAATCAAGATCTATATATATTGTGATAAAAACGAGTCTTACATCGCGAAGTGCATCAAATAACGTGAGCACCGTGATTAAAAAGATAAAAAGATTAGGAAAATATCTGTTGACAACGAGTTAGCGGTGCATACGCTTTGCAAATCCTGCAATCGGCCGAAATCTGCAGGACAGTTTACGAACCGGAATTCGATTTCTTTGCGCGATTTTGATTGGCCTATGCATAGACTCGTTAGTCCAGCCAAAATGTAACTCCATAATATACCAGCCTAGTTTGGCAAGGGTGGAAAGTGGACTTTTATAGTCAGTTAAAGGGAAGATGGTGTTATACAGCATTGTAATGTTATATCCAGAATTGAGAGAGAAAATACAGTATGTAATAAGGATTGGATCCAGAAGCAAAATATCTAAGGAATGTATCACCATGTCCTCTTAAACTGTGAATGTCTACTTTCAGAGATAGATGCATTATTTTCCACTCTAACTGATAATCTTGATGTTGAAACGTATGTTAAAATAGAGACGACGGAGGACCATGATATGTTAGCTTTCTTTCTTGGTGCAGATAACAATGACATTAATGAAATAACGTGGCATTTCCCTATATTATTGAGTTCTCAACGTATTTATATCAAATTAAACATATCCTAAACAACGTGTGGTAACCTTATCAATTTTTCTCGCTGTTTATATGTTTGTTTGTTTGTTTGTTGTTTAACGCCGCACTCAGCAATGTTCCAGCTATATGACAACGGTCTGTAAATAATCGAATCTGGACCAGACAATCCTTTGATTGACATCCTGAGCATCGATCCACGCAATTGGGATAAGATGACATGCATCAACCAAGTCAGTGAGCCTGACCACCCGATCCCGTTAGTCGCCTTTTACGAACAAGCACAGTCGCCTTTTCCGGCAAGCATGGGTTGCTGAAGACCTATTCTAACCCAGAAAATGACAAGGACAAAGGATTTTGCACATGCTTAATATAGCTGCACGTTAGACTGAGTATGTATCTGTATCTTCGAATTCCTTAATAGGGCGAAGCAACATAAGGCAGCACCCAACCCAATTTTGCGCCATAAACGGTGATGCATGGAGCCATTTACGCGGCAGTTCCTCGCCACTTTGGCGGTGTCATTGCGCCACTTTCGCAGTATTTTCACGACACCACCGTAAAGGCATCGGGCTATATTTCGCGATTTATAACGTATGAACTGTAGTGTAATTATTGACGGCGGTGTCGGTACAGGTGCAGTTGTTCATGTTGTTGCAGGTGTAGGTGTCGATGGTGGGTGTACGGTGGATGTCGATGGTGGTGTCGTATGTGTAATTGTCGGTACAGGTGCAGTTGTCCGTGTTGTTGCAGGTGTAGGTGTCGATGGAGGGTGTACGGTGGATGTCGTTGGTGGTGACGTATGTGTAATTGTCGGTACAGGTGCAGTTGTCCATGTTGTTGCAGGTGTAGGTGTCGATGGTGGGTGTACGGTTGATGTCGTTGGTGGTGTCGTATGTATATTTTTTGGTGTCGGCACAGGGGCAGTTGTCCATGTTATTGCAGGTGTAGGTGTCGATGGAGGGTGTGCGGTTGATGTCGTTGGTGGTGTCGTATGTGTAATTGTTGGTGTCGGTACAGGTGCAGTTGTCCGTGTTGTTGCAGGTGTAGGTGTCGATGGTGGGTTCGGTGGATGTCGTTGGTGGTAACGTATGTGTTGCCAGTTGGGGGTGCTAATATAAATTTAGATGCAGGTACCCAGCGAAAGACGCATCCGCACCAGCCAGTGGCACTGGTAACAAACACATGCAGGGGCAAGTCAATTGTTCATCTGTATAAACAATATGGGATAACTCGAAATAGGGAATTTCATCGGACATCGTTGTTGCGTCACATTCCCTTGGAGTACTCAGTGATACATTTTGCGTGACTATATCCTTCAAATACTGACAGACCAAGCAGGAGTGAGTGAGTGAGTGAGCGAGCAAGCGTGCGTACGAGCGTGCGCGCGTGCGTGCGTGCGTGCGTGCGTGCGTGCGTGCGTGCGTGCGTGCGTGAGTGAGTGCGTGAGTGAGTGAGTGAGTGAGGTTTTACGCTGCTTTAAGCAATATTCCAGCAATATCACTGTGGGGGACACCAGAAATGGGAATTCGGGAATCGAACCCTCGTCTTCGGCGTGACGAGCGAACGCTTTAACCACTAGGCTACCCGGCCGCCCCTGCAGGAGCAGAGCAGCATAGCAAGATGCTGTGGTGAGGTGAAATAGGGTTTAACGTCGCGTCCAAGATGATTGCACTAATATAGCGACGTGCATGTGTGTGTGTGTGTCTGCTTGTACTAGTCCGAACTGATATCGATTTATAGTGCTAGCCCACTGAGATACCATGTCGCAGTTTAACACGAATACGTCACTCAGACACAGTATGCTGACCCCGAGCCGACCAATCCTTGTTTTAGCCACAGACAGGGTAACTTCTTTACCATCTTTTAACGTCTTTTGGTATGACGCTACCGCGGATCAAACCCCGGACCTTCCGCTCTCCAGGCGGACGCTCTACCACTAGGCCACGGAGGCGGTATGATCACCTCGTGTGACACAAAGATACATAACACAGCAATCGGTTACTTGAGTTTATTCTCACAAGGAGTATCCAGGGAGCAAGTTTGAAATCTCCAGAGCATAAAACTGAAATGTAGAACATTACATTTTAGAAAACGTACGAGGTTATTGCAGTGTCTACGGTATCCTATACTTGTGGTAAGGGCCGACAGGACAGGACAGGACAGGACAGGAGGGAACTAGTCTAATTAAATTAAAAGTGTAAGCAAAACTAATTTTCGAGGTCGCGAAAAGGCCGGGTTTCGACCCGCACACACACAATTTTAAAAATTAGACACTGTTGAACGCTATTTCCTGCATTTTATAACCGTTTGTGTTAGATTTTACTTTTAACAAATACAAGCAATTTATTTATTATATATATATATATATATATATATATATATATATATATATATATATATATATATATATATATATATATATATATATACGTGTTTCACCAACACATTGACGACTTTCATTCAAGAAACATCTGTGATGACAAATGAAATTTTAACATTAAAACGTATCGATAATAATACTTTTATGTGTTTTTACATGTGTTTATTTGTAGTATGCGATGGTTATTTATATTTTCATATTTTGTCGCCAGCCGACCTGTAATGAAAATAATTATGAGAGCGCGTTTTACTTACGTAGCAAACCATCTACAACTTAAATCCTAAAGAGCGTAAAGATTTCCAATTCCAAATTAGGCAAAAAATATGATGTTCAACCGTGTAGACTTTGAACTTCTAACTTACTGCATAGCTGGTAAATGAATGTTTATCAAATAATTGTGCTTTGTTGGTTGGAAGGCGTTATATGTTTTGAGGGTGGCTTGGCCCATTAAAGGTCCCTCGATACCTGACTTGGAGTCTGAGTACCCCACCTATCCCTTTTATTCCGCTTTCCCACTACAATATAAAAAACGTTACTTTGTAACTGTGAGGATGGTGACATTCGTTAGGAAAGTTCCTTCTGGGACGATGTAGTTAAGCCCTATTAGGTTGTCGACGTAAATGTCCTCAGTGAACTTGCAGTTCTCAAGACCTGAAACAGATTAGATGAAATACCTCGACGTGAGTCGCACATACTAAGTCAATGATGTCAACCTCTGGTCTTCCCCTGTCAACTGAAACTGAGTCAAACACATGGCCTTCATTCAATGAATCAGACACTCGTATATCTATATGGCCAATTTCATGATATGGACTTCCGCTGAATGTTTCCTGGGACGATTTGGTTGAGTGTGACTGGCTAGGTTCTATAGAAAGGACATTGACCCATTCACAGTACAACCCGTGAAGATCCGGGGTAGAATATAGAATAGGTCTTCCGCAACCCGTGCTTGCCGTAAGAGGTGTTGAAGATGTTATTCTAACCCGGATCTTCACGGGTTCTGAGGGAAGATTAACACATGATCTTGAAGAAACCAGTGGTTTGTTGACGTTAAGTTAGGATTGAATATTTAACTAGCGGACATGGGCATGTGAGGGAATCAATAGCGCACATATGGACGCAGTACCTTAAATCATCGCCCCCTTCCTAGTACCCCATTTTACTAATTAAAACGTGAAAAGGGGATTGGTTTCAGCAAAACAATATTTTGGACACGTTTTCGGTTGGTAAAGAGTGCTCACTGTCTCACACATGTATACTTTAAGTGAGACATGGGGCAGGTTCAAGGAGCTTCAATTGGGCTTACCAGTCAGGCTACAACAGCCAAGTGTGATACTGCCTCTTGATATTTCGTCCAAATCGGTCACGACACGGACGATCACACCATTTGGACAAAATAACACCGCGGTTCCAACTTCAATGTCTACAGGGGCTGAAAGTAACGTCCCATGTGTTAGGATCACCTTCGTTTAAGACAGACATCTAAGTGTCATGGGTGAGGTGAGGTGAGGTGAGGTGAGGTGAGGTGAGGTGAGGTTAGGTGAAATTGGGTTTAACCTCGCGTCCAAGATTATTGCACTTAGATAGCGACGTGCATGCACGTGTGTGTGTGTGTGTGTGTGTGTGTGGCTGCTTGTACTAGTCCGGACTGATGCCCATTTATAGTGCTACACTGACATATCATGCCGCAGTTTAACATGAATACCCCACTCAGACACAGTATATAGCCGACCAGTCCTTGTTTTAGACTCTTAATGCCGAGCGCCAGACAGGGTAACAACAAGTACCCTCTTTTAACGTCTGTTGGTATGACGAGGCCGGGGATCGAACCCCGGACCTTCCACTCTGGGTGATAATCGTCTGGTCAAACATATAACATAGCGCATATGGCTTACCGTGGCACTGACAATCTCATAGTATAACACTTTACATTTTATACAAGGCTCACGATGTCCCAGACAATCTTCCAGCACAATACATAAAACGATACAAGGCTTACGATGTCCCTGACAATCTTCCGGCACAATATGTAACATTATACAAGGCTTACGATGTCCCTGACAATCTTCCGGCACAATATGTAACATTATACAAGGCTTACGATGTCCCTGACAATCTTCCGGCACAATATGTAACATTATACAAGGCTCACGATGTCCCTGACAATCTTCCGGCACAATATGTAACATTATACAAGGCTTACGATGTCCCTGACAATCTCCCAGCACAATATGTTACATTATACAAGGCTCACGATGTCCCTGACAATTTTCCTGCACAATATGTTACATTATACAAGGCTCACGATGTCCCTGACAATTTTCCTGCACAATATGTTACATTATACAAGGCTCACGATGTCCCTGACAATTTTCCAGCACAATATGTTACATTATACAAGGCTCACGATGTCCCTGACAATTTTCCAGCACAATATGTTACATTATACAAGGCTCACGATGTCCCTGACAATTTTCCTGCACAATATGTTACATTATACAAGGCTCACGATGTCCCCGACAATCTCCCAGCACAATATGTAACATTATACAAGGCTTACGATGTCCCTGACAATCTCCCAGCACAATATGTTACATTATACAAGGCTCACGATGTCCCTGACAATTTTCCTGCACAATATGTTACATTATACAAGTCTCACGATGTCCCTGACAATCTCCCAGCACAATATGTTACATTATACAAGGCTCACGATGTCCCTGACAATTTTCCTGCACAATATGTTACATTATACAAGGCTCACGATGTCCCTGACAATTTTCCTGCACAATATGTTACATTATACAAGGCTCACGATGTCCCTGACAATTTTCCAGCACAATATGTTACATTATACAAGGCTCACGATGTCCCTGACAATTTTCCAGCACAATATGTTACATTATACAAGGCTCACGATGTCCCTGACAATTTTCCTGCACAATATGTTACATTATACAAGGCTCACGGGGTTCCTGACAATCTTCCAGCACAATATGTAACATTGAATACAGTACTCACATAAGTCTTCACATTGTCCTAATCCTGGTGTAGTTTTGCAGGCGAATATGTAGGTCCTGTCAGCGGAGGAAAAGTTTCTCTTCCAGCTTTCAATGGATTCACCAGCGGGACACGAGTAATTTTGGATATTCATGGATGACAAAGCAACCAAACTCGACACAAGGAGAACAACAATCTGGCAGCGGTAACGTAAAATAAAGAAATTAGTAAGTACAGTTAACTACGTTTATAACGAGCACACTTATAACTAACTGACGGATATAACGAACTGTCTTTTGTGGTCACGGCAATTTGCTGTATACATACTGTATACATGCTTATTACAAACCACGGTTATAACGAACTAGAAATAGAGCTCCCTTTGAGTTCGTTATATCCATAGTTTACTGTAGATTGTAAACAAATCTGGTGGCAGATTGTACAGTTCTGGTAGGCTGGCGGATTAGGGATGACACTGATTAACATGTAAGCCAACAGATTGGATCAAATCAGTACCCACTAAATGTATTCATTGTACTATTGTGTGTTTCCACTGTAAGCAGTTTGTGACTTCTTTTGAAGATTTACCAGGAACCGTTTTTACAGGGAACTAAATTTCAAATTATTTCGTTGTCGGGGAAAAATCCTGGTTCACTGATAAGTTAACTAAGTTTTTGTTTGTTTGTTGTTTAAAGCCGCACTCAGCAATATTTCAGCTATATGGCGGCGGTCTGTAAATAATCCAGCCTGGGCCAGACAATCCAGTGATAGATGTCATGAGGATCGATCCACGCAATTGGGATACGATGACATGCATCAACCAAGTCAGCGAGCTTGACCACCCGAACCCGTTAGTCGCCTATTGAGACAAGCTTAGTCGCCTCACTGAAGACCTATTCTCTACCCGGATCTTTCTCGGCTCGAATAAATAAACTCATCAGTGTCGTGAAACGTTTTGTTGAAGATCTGACAAATTTTCATTACCCAATATTCCAAGTTTTTGATAAAATCAGTCTCGATTATCTGTCGACACATATTCCACCGTGCACGAAGACCAAACTGGTAAAAACCATATGAATGGTTCAATGAAAATAACCAGGTGTTCGCGAAAAGAGTGTTTAATAAAATGATAAGAAGTTCTAAAATTTTAAGTAGCATTAACAATACTTACAGTTAAACCCATAGTGCACAATCACGTCACTGCGGAAGACGACTGATAGTGCTACGATGACACAATCTTATATAATACCTCGCACCTGTGGAAATCCCGCCCTGTTCTCTATTGCCAGCTTGTGATAGGACGTGAGTAGTTGAGTGCGTAGTTATCCGTCCATGTCCACTATGATATGAGGGAAAAGAAAAGTTGATAACTGTTTCTGCACGTAAACAGCCAATCATGTTCACATGAAATACAATTTATCTGATTTCTTATCTCGCAACTCAAGTCAACTGGATTAAAGTAATTATTTACACATAAATCTTTAACAAATTAGTACTTCAGCAAACAATGCTTGTTGAAAGAGGCAACTAAAGGGATAGGGTGCATGTCATCGTATCCCAATTGCGTGGATCGATGGTCATGATGTCAGTCACTGGATTGTCTGATCCAGACTCGATTATTTACAGACAGCCGTCATATAGCTGGAATATCAGCGTTAAACAAACAAACAATCACAAATTAGACAAACGGCCATATGCAACTGATTTAAATGAAAGCGACGATACTCTTTCCACAGTCATAAGAAATCTATTTGGTCACAGTGTTTTTTCTGACGGACAATTGCCTTGCCTTTGCACGTGTTTGTGAGGGTTGCCATCGGTGGGCCAGGATACGCTCATCTGTTCTCGAACACCTGGTATCATCACTATTTGATAGTGATTCATAAAGACACGCTTATGATATCAGTATGGGATCGAAATGAAATTGGAACGATTGAGATCAACCGAATGGGTGACACGATTATCAGCTGTTGTATCAGCGCTGAATAATGAACGAGATTAATCATGAAGAAACCATCCGATGCGATTAAAATGAAATCAGTGACTTCGGAATCTTCAGCAACGAGGTGAGTCAAAGAACAAAATCTTCCGGATAGAGTAAGGGTAAGATATTTATACCAGCCCGGTGAACTCGAAGGAGGCCTACGTCGCGCAACCAATCCGGTTTGGTCTCTTAAGACATATAACATTAGTCGATTGGTTATGAAAGAAGGAGAGCCTATTCTTTATTATCTTAATACTTCTTAAAGAGTTCATCTCGTGTTTGAACGTTCTACTGTTGAATAATGCTTCTTTATACTGTTCGTGTTTGATATGTTTTTTTACTGTATACTTCTTAACACCCTTAGCTTTTCTTATCTCTCCATTATCGGACTTCCTTATAGAATACATCTTAGGTCTTAATCCGACATACTCCGCTATAGGGGTCCCAGCACATTCATCCTTCATCTTACCTAACACCTTTTAATTTACTACACTGTGCAGTGGATTATCTTTAGGGTAATCGCTCGTGTCGTACATATCTATTTTTTCTGCCATATCTTTATACACATCCTCGGTTTGTATTTCCATCAACAAAGAATCTGTACTGGTATATAACATCTCACATCTATCGCCGTATTGCTTCTTAAGTTTGTTGTAATAAAAGTTATACATTAAGTGTTTTGACAAGTCGAGAATACTCATACCGACGTACACCAGTCTGTTGAATTTTATATTACTCTTCTGCATATGCAACGCGGCTAAGTCGTTATCGAAATATTGTGCTTCTGTTAAAACCGGACTGGCTATAAGTTTCCTGAGTCTTTCTTCCTCATTAGATCTGACTAATTTAACATCAGCACACTTCCTTAGATTCTCCATTGTTTTACCAAATACTGAGTTATTCATGAGCTTACATAGATTCTTTTCGAAATCGCTGGTAGCTATCTTTCTTAAATCTGTGTTCAGCCTTATATAGGGCTCCATCCAAGGGCATTGATCAAATTTTAGAACTCTGTGTATTTTCTTTAGTTTCATACCTAACGATAGGTATACCTGGAGATTTCTGTAGTGAACTATAAATTTTGTCTTATCCATCAAATTTGGTAAGATTTTTTCTACGTTAGCTAACCTTGTATTACCAATCAAGGAGTGTTAAAATTCCGCCATCCAATCTTTATTAACCATTAATCTTTCGGGAGCTAGCGGATAACTGTTATGATCTTTATGTAACGGATTTGGATATTCCAAGTCAACTTCTAGTATGTACCCTTTATTCACATTATTCTCATTGATATTATGGATATCATTCACTTCGATATCATCGACCCACTCAAAACCACTCGTGGGTAAAGGTTGACTGATAGCCCATCCGTACAAATTGTTGGCGTCGAGAAATAATATGTGCGTGTCGGGTTTACTCGGATCATATCCTTCCACTAATTTATTATTAGAATTGGAATACCTTTTTGCTACCATCGATATACCACCTCTTAATCCTTTCTCAATAAACAAGTGCATATCGTAATTGGTGAGTAGTTTTAATTCTACGCCGGTCTTCTTCAACATTGCATCCCACGATAATCCGGGACTGGAATAGTACCATGTAGGGTCCAAGCTGTATTGTTTTAAACATGTCTTTATTAATATCTCGAATATATCCGCGAGTAACAGTACATCGGTTTTTAAGTACAGATCGTGATAATCGCCTAAATTCTTACAACCTACATTTATCCCACACCGTCAGAGTGTGTTCATAATCGACATCTGTTATTTTAGATTCTGTTAAGTTACTATAGAATGATTCAAGAGGTGGTAATTTAGTTTCGTCGAATCTAGACCAATCATCCATATATTCGTAAGGATATACACCTTTTCTCAGCAACAAATGACGAGTTAACCTATCGGTATATTTATTTGTTATCGCAAAGTCATCGGGATTGTTCGCATTAGCTAAATTGTCCAGGGAAGATAACAGAAACTGTACGGAGTCCATTACTTTGCTTTATTCTGGCTTTCCCATCCTTGTTCGTATAATGTATAGTTTTAGTCAACGAGAACGATATGTATTTTTCCATATTATTAGGAATGCATGTTAAGCCACCTACAACCTACACCTACAACCTGCACCTACAACCTACACCTACAACCTACACCTACAACCTACACCTACAACCTACAACCTACAACCTACACCTACAACCTACACCTACAACCTACACCTACAACCTGCACCTACAACCTACACCTACAACCTGCACCTACAACCTACACCTACAACCTGCACCTACAACCTGCACCTACAACCTACACCTACAACCTACACCTACAACCTGCACCTACACCCTGCACCTACAACCTACACCTACACCTACAACCTGCACCTACAACCTACACCTACAACCTACACCTACAACCTACACCTACAACCTACACCTACAACCTACACCTACAACCTACACCTACACCTACAACCTACACCTACAACCTACAACCTACAACCTCCACCTACAACCTACAACCTGCACCTACAACCTACAACCTGCACCTACAACCTACACCTACAACCTGCACCTACAACCTGCACCTACAACCTACAACCTACAACCTCCACCTACAACCTCCACCTACACCTACAACCTACAACCTGCACCTACAATCTACAACCTACAACCTACACCTACAACCTGCACCTACAACCTACAACCTACACCTACAACCTACACCTACAACCTACACCTACAACCTACACCTACACCTACAACCTGTACCTACAACCTACACCTACAAGCTACACCTACAACCTGCACCTACAACCTCCACCTGCATCTACAACCTGCACCTACAACCTGCACCTACAACCTGCACCTACAACCTGCACCTACAACCTGCACCTACAACCTACACCTACAACCTACACCTACAACCTACATCTACAACCTGCACCTACACCTACAACCTACACCTACAACCTACACCTACAACCTACACCTACAACCTACACCTACAACCTGCACCTACAACCTGCACCTACAACCTACACCTACAACCTGCACCTACAACCTACACCTACAACCTGCACCTACAACCTACACCTACAACCTGCACCTACAACCTACACCTACAACCTGCACCTACAACCTGTACCTACAACCTGTACCTACAACCTACACCTACAACCTGTACCTACACCCTGTACCTACAACCTGTACCTACAACCTACACCTACAACCTGCACCTACAACCTGCACCTACACCTACAACCTACAACCTACACCTACACCCTGTACCTACAACCTACACCTACAACCTGTACCTACACCTACAACCTACACCTACAACCTACACCTACACCTACAACCTACACCTACAACCTACACCTACAACCTACAACCTACAACCTACACCTACACCTACAACCTACACCTACAACCTACACCTACAACCTACACCTACAACCTGTACCTACACCCTGTACCTACAACCTACACCTACAACCTACACCTACAACCTACAACCTACAACCTACACCTACACCTACAACCTACACCTACAACCTACACCTACAACCTACACCTACAACCTGTACCTACACCCTGTACCTACAACCTACACCTACAACCTACACCTACAACCTACACCTACAACCTACAACCTACAACCTACACCTACAACCTACAACCTACACCTACACCTACAACCTACACCTACAACCTACACCTACAACCTACACCTACAACCTACAACCTGTACCTACACCTACAACCTACAACCTACAACCTACACCTACACCTACACCTACACCTACACCTACACCTACAACCTACAACCTGTACCTACACCTACAACCTACAACTTACAACCTACACCTACACCTACACCTACAACCTACAACCTACAACCTACACCTACAACCTACAACCTACAACCTACAACCTACACCTACACCTACAACCTACACCTACACCTACACCTACAACCTACAACCTACAACCTGTACCTACACCTACACCTACACCTACAACCTACACCTACACCTACACCTACACCTACACCTACACCTACACCTACAACCTACAACCTACAACCTACACCTACAACGTGCACCTACAATCTACACCTACAACCTACAACCTACACCTACAACCTACACCTACACCTACACCTACACCTACACCTACAACCTACACCTACAACCTACACCTACACCTACACCTACACCTACACCTACAACCTACACCTACAACCTACACCTACACCTACAACCTACAACCTACAACCTACAACCTACAACCTACACCTACACCTACACCTACAACCTACACCTACACCTACACCTACACCTACACCTACAACCTACAACCTACACCTACACCTACACCTACACCTACAACCTACACCTACAACCTACACCTACAACCTGCACCTACACCTACACCTACACCTACAACCTACAACCTACACCTACACCTACACCTACAACCTACAACCTACACCTACAACCTACACCTACACCTACAACCTACAACCTACAACCTACAACCTACACCTACACCTACACCTACAACCTACACCTACAACCTACACCTACAACCTACACCTACAACCTACAACCTACACCTACACCTACACCTACACCTACAACCTACAACCTACACCTACAACCTGCACCTACAATCTACACCTACAACCTACAACCTACACCTACAACCTGCACCTACACCTACACCTACACCTACACCTACACCTACACCTACACCTACAACCTACACCTACAACCTACAACCTACACCTGCAACCTACAACCTACACCTACAACCTACAACCTACACCTACACCTACACCTACAACCTACACCTACACCTACACCTACAACCTGCACCTACAACCTACAACCTACAACCTACACCTACACCTACACCTACACCTACAACCTACACCTACACCTACACCTACACCTACAACCTACAACCTACACCTACACCTACACCTACAACCTACACCTACACCTACAACCTACACCTACACCTACACCTACACCTACACCTACAACCTACAACCTACACCTACACCTACACCTACAACCTACACCTACACCTACAACCTACAACCTACAACTACACCTACACCTACAACCTACACCTACACCTACAACCTACAACCTACAACCTACACCTACACCTACACCTACAACCTACAACCTACACCTACACCTACACCTACAACCTACACCTACAACCTACAACCTACAACCTCCACCTACAATCTACAACCTACAACCTACACCTACACCTACACCTACAACCTACACCTACACCTACAACCTACAACCTACAACCTACACCTACACCTACACCTACAACCTACAACCTACACCTACACCTACACCTACAACCTACACCTACAACCTACAACCTACAACCTCCACCTACAATCTACAACCTACAACCTACACATACACCTACAACCTACAACCTGCACCTACACCTACACCTACAACCTACACCTACACCTACACCTACAACCTACAACCTACACCTACACCTACACCTACAACCTACAACCTACACCTACACCTACAACCTACACCTACAACCTACAACCTACAACCTACACCTACAACCTACAACCTACAACCTGCACCTACAACCTACACCTACAACCTACACCTACACCTACACCTACAACCTACAACCTACAACCTACACCTACACCTACACCTACACCTACAACCTACACCTACACCTACACCTACACCTACACCTACAACCTACACCTACAACCTACAACCTACAACCTGCACCTACACCTACAACCTACAACCTACAACCTACAACCTACACCTACACCTACACCTACACCTACACCTACAACCTACACCTACACCTACACCTACAACCTACACCTACAACCTACAACCTACACCTACACCTACACCTACACCTACAACCTACAACCTGCACCTACAACCTGCACCTACAACCTACACCTACAACCTACACCTACACCTACACCTACAACCTACAACCTGCACCTACAACCTACACCTACAACCTACACCTACAATCTACACCTACAACCTACAACCTACACCTACAACCTGCACCTACAACCTGCACCTACAACCTACACCTACAACCTACAACCTACACCTACACCTACACCTACAACCTACAACCTACACCTACAACCTACACCTACAACCTACAACCTACAACCTACAACCTACACCTACACCTACAACCTACAACCTACAACCTACACATACACCTACAACCTACAACCTGCACCTACACCTACAACCTACAACCTGCACCTACAATCTACACCTACAACCTGTACCTACAACCTACACCTACAACCTACAACCTTACAACCTACAACCTGCACCTACAACCTACACCTACAATCTACACCTACAACCTACAACCTACACCTACAACCTACACCTACAACCTACACCTACAACCTACAACCTACACCTACAACCTACACCTACAACCTACACCTACAACCTACAACCTACAACCTACACCTACAACCTACACCTACAACCTACACCTACAACCTACACCTACAACCTACAACCTGCACCTACAATCTACACCTACAACCTACAACCTACAACCTACACCTACAACCTGCACCTACAACCTACACCTACAACCTACAACCTACAACCTACAACCTACACCTACAACCTACAACCTACAACCTACACCTACAACCTACACCTACAACCTACACCTACAACCTACACCTACAACCTACACCTACAACCTGTACCTACACCCTGTACCTACAACCTGCACCTACAACCTACACCTACAACCTACACCTACAACCTACAACCTACACCCACACCTACAACCTACACCTACAACCTGCACCTACAACCTACGCCTACAATCTGCAGCTACAACCTGCAGCTACAACCTACACCTACAACCTACACCTACAATCTGCACCTACAACCTACACCTACAACCTACACCTACAACCTGCACCTAGAACCTGCATTTATTTTCATTTATAAAGAATTTGTAACTTAAACACAATACATTCATTTTCAGCCAAAATGTGCATTTTATATGTTAGGGAAATGTTTATCAGACCCATATGAAAAGGTGGCTCATCATTAGCAGTATTGACTAGAGAATACATTCTATACTTTGGGAAATGTAATGAATCTGGTGATATAAATGTGATACATAATATAGATACAGTAAAGTACGGTTATAACAAACTCAAAGGGACTACTAATTTTAGTTCGTTATAACCGTAGTTCGTTATAAGCATATATACAGCATAACTACAGCAAAAAGTTGGGACCAAAAAGTAAGTTCGTTATATCCGTCAATTCGTTATAAGCGTGTTCGTTATAACCGTAGTTTACTGTACACACAATATTGATATTTGATAGCTGTACACTCAAACTCCCTCACAGAAGGTGTGGCAATTAAATAGACCTGGATGTGCCAGGTGTTGGCGGTGTGGTTTTACAGTCGTGTTTGCGTCACTTTGCCCATGTGTCAACACCAGGTGCAATAGATAAAATAAAATATAAAATATATATATTCATCATACTGTTTTGTATTAAGTGAACACCCGTGGTGTTCTACGTGTTTAAAGTGCATTACAATTTTTCTGCTGACATCCAGCTTATGGATTTGTGTCTTGACAATGGTTAGTTGTCAGGAATTAGTACTATTTAATGTAAGCAGGGGCGTGAAAGTTACTATATTTAGATGCTTTTGGGGTCAAGTGTAATCTAGAATTTTCTAGAACGGCTCTATTAATCCAACACTGTATAGAAACGCCTAAAGGGGTAAGGTTGTGCCTCTCTCATCATGGGACACGCCAGAAACCCATAATTGTGGGTTCGAATCCCGGTTCACCCCGTTTGTTTCTAGGTTTGTCAGCACCATACCCGTTCTTGTGGGTTTCACCGAAGTGGTAAACGTCTGAGACCTGCATAACTTCGGGCTTTCCTCCCACATTAAGCTGACACGCCGCGATATAACTGGAATACTGTTAAAAGCGGCGTTAAACCCAACTCACTCACTCACTAAGGGCCACTGGCGTCTTTGACAGGTAGCCATATTTCCAGCCTTCTGCCGCATCACGTAATGATTCAGAGAAATATTTAGCTTCTCCTGGGAACATTTGAAAAGCCAGAATGATATATTCGTGCGCTGAACGAAGGTTTTGGAATTCAGATACATGTATGGGTCTTAAGGGGTATAATTCTGTTACATTCGCCTTAGGGTATCCGGAATATTGTACGTTGATGACAGAAATGCCGAGATTATTGGAATAGGTGATGTGTACATTTAGCATAAGACGGTACACTCCAATAATGAAATCATCCAACACGAGGATCATGTCTTTATCGGACCAAGAGTACAGATCAGTGTACCATTAAAGAGCCCAACGACTGTCGTAAGTCTATGTTAAGGTATAGGCGTTACGCTAAGATCGCTTTGTACGAGTGAGTGAGTGAGTATGGCTGTACGCCGCTTTTAGCAATATTCCAGCAATATCACGGCGGGGGACACCAGAAATGGGCTTCACACATTGTACCCATGTCGGGAATAGAACCCGGGTCTTCGGCGTGACAAGCGAACGCTTTAACCACTAGGCTACCCGCCCGCCCCGCTTTGTACGACGCAACCCAGTTCTGTAGGCAGGTTCTTGTGAAACGGAATAGGAGGAATCACCTTTTGCATGTTGCTATACGCGTCTTGCCTTATTGCATAACAGTATCCTTTTTAAAAGCATCTTCGATTTTTGTAATTGTGTTTATAAGCCTTTGAGTTTGTTTTGTTTGTTTGTTGTTTAACGCCGTTCACAAATAATCGAGTCTGGACCAGACAATCCAGTGATTGATATCATGAGCATCTATCCAAGTATTTGGGATACAATGACATGTATCAACCAAGTCAGCTAGCCTGACCATCCGATCCACGTTAGTCGCCTCTTACGACAGTCATGGGTTGCTGAAGACGTTGTGTTTAAGTGTGATAAGGCGTGGGGTTAAGCTCAATATAAATAAACCTAGTACCTATTATATTTGCACTGTATCTCTGTGGTACTGTGTATTTCACACCAAGAATGGCACATATCATCTGTAGAGCTTCCCTATGATCAGCCGACCACTTGAAGTCAGAGTAGATATTCGACATTAGGCCTTCCAGAGGGTAGTCAAATAGTTGCCAGAACCCTTTTGCAGCATTGTGGGCGTGGTGGCAGGTATCGCCGTCGATATCAAGCAGGTGGGGTGCCCTCTTCATCCTTATCATTTGTTCCAAGTCTCTCTTTGAACCCGGCATGACTGCACAAGAGTCCATTATTATATTGACATACGGTTCCATGGAATTTTATGCATTACCAACAAATTGTCCAAGGCTTCTTAACGATGGATGGATGACAACTGTTTGCTGTGATGGGCAACGGTAACTTACCATCACAGCCAAAACTCGATAATTGTTTGATCTTGTAGCCTCATCAATGTTTAAAGAGAACTTGTTTTCCCTAAGAGTAATAAAAAGGTCATCCTTTAAGTTCTGGCCAGGCCATGGGTCATTTTATAAGAGGCTGAAGTTCTGTCCATTGAAAGCTGGTCAAGCGTACACTTGTCAGGAGATAAAGCCTTTGCGAGCGATATAAACTTGGGTACTTGTGAAAAAGAAAGCGAATTTTCAGCTGCAAATGACAATACCATTGCTTCAGCATTATGGATACAATCTCTTAAGGTGAGGTGAGGTGAAATTGGGTTTAACGTCGCGTCCAAGATTATTGCACTTATATAGCATGCACGTGTGTACTATAGATACTATGTGAGATACCATGCCGCAGTTTAATATGAATACCCCACTCAGACACAGTATACTAACCAGTCCTTGTTTTAGCCTTAATGCCGAGCGTCAGACAGGGTAACAACAAGTACCCTCTTTTAACATCTTTTGGTGTGACGAGGCCGGGGATCGAACCCCGGACCTTCCGGAAGAGGCTGAACAGTTTCTGTGACCTGTAATTGGACAATATATATTATATATTATAATATTTATTATATAACATTTTTATGACCAATTCCTATATCACCTAATGCAATGTATATAATCTATTCATGAAACATTATTTAACAAGTTTCTATAATTTCCCTCTTAATATCTTGGGTTATATGTTTACACAGGCGAATAAGGAGCACACTCTTAGATCATAGTGAAATAATATACTGAACCAAATTAAAAACTTCACAATCCTAAAATTTTAACATTTTGACCAGTTATCATTGTGGGCCCTTAAGGTATATTTAAACAGTAATGGCCACGTATTGTCATAAGATAACACCTTTTTTTGTGAAGGTGAATCGATCAAAATCATGTGCACAGCACTATAGTGGCAAAAGGGGCTTTTCACGTGCAACTGGTCACGTGGCCATAAAACCGCACATGTTTTCAGCCATACTTGTTAGCAGTCATTAACAAAAAAAAAAAAGAAAAACACAAGAAAACAAAAGTCTTTACGGCCATTTGTCATGTCACGCCTTTCAAATGTGCAACGTGAACGTGCCATCGGCATGTTGCAGACGGGAACTTCCGTAGCTGATGTCGCAAGGACGATGGGTTGTAGTCGACGGACTGTTTATGATTTACAGACGCGTCTACAGCAAACGGGTACCACCGCTGATCGCCCTCGGCCAGGTCGACCATGTGGGAAATGTTAGAGTGAGACACTGATCTCCAACTCAGAAAGCTGGGGTTCTTATTTGGAGCAAAAAACTGATTTCTCTTTGTTGATAATGAAACCAAGGTTCAAGATACAAGATACTTTCTCGACAATGGACTACACACTCTGGACTGCAGGCAAGGGTACATCAGAAATACTGATCTGTGTGCAATTTGGTAAACCCTGTGGAGCCCATGCTGGTCCAAATTGAAGGCAAAGAAACTGAAACAATCTCTTTCCATTGTAAATGGAGTTTGCTCTGTTGTCTGGTCATTGGGACGCCAAAGTATACCATCTTCCCGAGGCAAAAGAGTTAACTGACAGTAAAAGTCCAGTTTCCACATTTGCCGAACAAGGCTGGAATTCCTGGGCTCGATCGTAGCGCCACCAGTGGTTATTACGAGGTATGTCCCTTCTTAACCTCTCCTGTGGACCAATCAGATTCCACCTTTTGTATCACTTGCATTTGATTCAAACAAAATGGCGGCGCACAGTCAAGACGATCTGATCGATAATCAAGATCTATATTGTGATAAAACGAGTCTTTCATCGCGAAGTGCATAAAATCACGTGGGCACCTTATTAAAATCATGAAAAGATTAGTAATATATCTGTTGACGAGTTGGAGGTGAACATGCTTTGCAAATCCTGCAATCGACTAAAATCAGCATGACAGTTTACAAACCGGATTTCGTTTTCTTTGCGCGATTGTGATTGGACTATGCATAGACTCGTTAGTCCAGCCAAAATGTAGTGTGAGTGAGTTGGGATTAACGCCACTTTTAACAGTATTCCAGTTATATCGTGGCGTGTCAGCTTAATGTGGGAGGAAAGCCCGAAGAGATGCAGGTCTCAGACGTTTACCACTTCGGTGAAACCCACGACCACGGGTATTGTGCTGACAAACCTAGAAACATAATCAGGGCGAACCGGGATTCGAACCCACAATCATAGGTTTCTGGCGTGCCCAAGGGACGCAACTCTGCACAGCGAATCGCGGCGCCTTAGACGACTGGGCCACCCGTATCCCCGACAAAATGTAACTCAATAATACCAGCCTAATTCGGCAAGGGTGGAAACTGGACTTTTGTAGTCAGTTGACTCTCTTGCTTCGGGAAGATGAAGTATACATCCTTCAGGTGCATGTTTGCACTTATAATCGTTATCCTGATTGACATCGTTCAGAAGTGAGTGACTGAAGAATCCAGTGGTCTGGAGTAATCTTGGCCCAAATGGTGTAGAGATGTGCTACTCTCTCACCAAAATATACACATGCACAAACGTTAAGCACCACCCACTATCTTTGTGAGCTGTTACTTTTGGCACTTAATGATGACTATTATAACGAGATGTACGATTGTTATAAGCCGTATATGTAAACCTCATGTGATGCAAAAGTTGTCCCAAAGCAAGTTTATCTTGTGTTCCAAAAGAATATGAGCAGAATGGAATTTTACCGAAGACCAGAAATTGAAGGATTATAAAACATTGAAAAACTTTTTTTGTCATGTAACTGTCATGATATCAGCAGACCATATCAGGTGTCACATAGACACCCTAGGGAATGCAGAGTCTTTTGCAAGACAGAAACGTCAGTTACGTGTGTACATTGACCACAGCTTCAACCCTATGCCTCAAACTTATTACAAGTCGTTGAATGCTTCTCTGAGGCAAACGGATCCATTCTTCATGAAGTGCGGCTTAAAGTCCATCGAGATTTTGAACTGGGGGATCACGATGTCTGATTTTCCGGCCAAGAATGTCCCAGATATGCTCAATCGGATTAAGATCCAGACTACAGGCCGGCCAAGGAAGAGTGGCAATAGCTTCTTGACGCAAATAAGCCAAAACTGCCCGAGATCTGTGTGGTCTAGCATTGTCGTCCATGTAAGCAGGTCTTGTCTGAAGAGGATGGTTGTCAAAATGAGGGACTACCACTGGACGAAGAACGGCATCATGGTATTGTTGGCCATTCAGGTTTCCACGAATTGTCACCAGCGGAAGTTTGCAGCCGAAGGAAACACAACCCCATATCATGACAGACCCCCGCCACATGCTAAGGTCTTCTGGATGTTCCTTGGTGCAAAACGAGTGTTACATTGCCTCCAAACACGTATTCGACCATCAACAGTTCGTAGCAGCATTCGACACTCGTCATACCAATGGATCCTTCTCCAGTTGGCCAAGTTCCATCGACCACGGGCACGAAACCATATCAGACGATTCCGCATGTGCATCTCAGTCAGTTGAAGACGTTTTACCGGTCTTCTGGCGTTATAACCAGCCGCTCGGAGGGGACGCTTTACGGTCATCGTCGAGAGTCTCTGATGAGTAATCCACTGCAGTCTTAAATCTGTTGAAATGGCAAATGGATTTCGTCTGACTACCCTGAAAAGACGTCTATCCTCCCTGTTAGAGGTCTTACTTGGCCTATCAGACCTATGCCTGTCATTGGTTTGACCATGTATGACAATCAAACGAGTGATAACACTGTGATGACGACCCGTTTGTCTTGCAATGGCCCTGCATGACATGTCAGCATTTTTCATGCCTATCACTTGCCATCTTTCAGCGTTCGTTAAGTTCCTCCTCACCATGGCTGATTTTCAACCTCTATTGGAAGGGGAATCTCACACAGGAGCAATATGCAACCAGGTGTCTGAAACTTGAATTTCACTATTTATAGGGTAGGGGAACTGCAGCAACACGTAAAGCACGCTTTCCTTGTGGTATCTGGACAGATTTGGGTTCATGAAACTACGGAAGCCTAATTCAGTCATACATTATCATATTTCGTATTTCTGATTCCCACACGTGAAATCAAGGGACTATGAATATGGTGGCGCTAAACTTTTGTGCATGTGTATAGTTTCTGAGAAAGAGATGTTTTCTAGATTCTGGACTTTGGGCATTCAGATTCATGGGCCTTGAACTTATACCAGGCTTCATGTCATCCGTATTTAGCTACCAGGGTCTTTCCCTCCGCTCTTGGGACTGAAGGTGTCCTTGACTTAGAATCCTTCCACTGGGCTTGCTTTTAAGGGGCTGCTACGAGAGGGGTTGGTTTTTGAAGAAATTATTAGTTTCCTTTGGAGCCGAATGCCACCCACCAAGAATATATCCCTTGCTTATGCTTCACTTGACCAGGAGCATATTGTAAAAAGGACCCCGAAGAGCTTGCCTTTAGCACTGGCAAAGGGGCTCTTCATATTTGTAAAGCAACATTCTCCTATTTGCTTCCTTTGGACAGAACAAGTAAGAAATTGATTGACATGTTGGGTTGTCCAGATTCACTCACCTACTGCGTCAAGAAGCTCCTACGTTTCTAAATCAGGGTAGCCTCCCTGCGTCTAATTTTATCAAGATTTCGCATGAATGGGACAAAGGACCCATGACATTTAACATGCAAAGAGAAATCTGTTCTTATCTGTTTGAGGAGGTTTGCGAGAATTCCCTAAACCTGTGGAAGGTTGTTTGGGAGCATTAGATGGCCTACTATGGATGGCTTGCACAATTTATTAAAGTCAAGCTTTATATATTAATTATCGACATATCTTGATTATTCGGCAAACTATTTCGGGAATGTATGAGAATTCTAAGTGTACCATGAACACAGATTGACCTGGTCGGGTGCCTGCAGTGGAAAAGATCGGATGTAACTAATGTGTGTGTGTGTGTGTGTGTATGAGCGTGCGTGCGTGCGTGCGTGCGTGCGTGCGTGCGTGCGTGCACTCACATGTATGTACTGCTTTTAACAGTATTCTAGTTATATCACTTATGTCAGCTTAATATGGGAGGAAAGCCTGAAGCGATGCGGGTCTCAGACGTTTACCACTTCGGTGAAATTCACGAGCACGGAACATGACAAACCTAGAAACATAATTGGCTTGAACCGGGACTCGAACCCACAACCATTGGTTTCTGGCGTGCTCAGGGGATTCAACTCTGCACAGCGAATTGTGACGCCTAAGACGACTGGGCCACCCGTGCCCCCACGAGGGAGGTAGATGAACACCCTCATAAAAAGTGACAACAAACTATAATTTAAGTGAATGATGTTTATTGTTTCGCCAACAAAGAGCAGACAGTCTCTCAATCAGCTATTTGTTGTCTTGACAACTGACTTACAACTTGAGGAATATCTTAAGCAGTATATAGTGTGAAGGGTGTGCTGAGCAACGTCTCAGAGCGACACACAGGTATGAAATCAATGGTCAAGTTACAAGCAACCACCTTCTTCATTTGACAAAAGCATCACATCACACTAATGCTTGAAGCTCTATACAAGGTTGGGAGTATCCATTTTATACTTATTACATGTGTCCCTCAATATATCTACATTGTATCACTTTGGCCACAAAAAAAAATCATTTGTTTCTCATTTCTTGATCATGGAAAATGTACTTTCGTGTTTTTTAGCTGTTTGTCAAAATAAAACCGAGAATGAAAATCAGAGTACACTGTCCATGAAATAAATGTCATTGCAATGTGTTCCGAGTTACCCCCCCTTAGTTGAAAATGAAAGTCCAACAAAACCAAACACGGGGGTTTGATAATGATGAAAATTTGTGAAAACGAGAAACAAATAAATATCTGTTTGGCCTCATGAGGATATCACACAATTTGTCCACCAGAAAACAAAAGTAACGTTTTCCAGAGAGTTCACATCTAGTTTTTAGTGTTTCCATGGTTACCAGGTACATTCAAGGGTTCTTTCCCCTTCTGTATACATAGAGAACATTTATACAACAATCTATATGTTAAGATCATATTTACAGTAACAGCTGAATACGAAACAAACTTAAATTTATTAATAAAACATGACATGAATGCATAAACACTTCCATTAATGAACATTCCTTAACCACAAGCATGTACATCAAGCCACACATGTCTTTCAATACACAAACTGTTGTGCAATTTTTTAAAATCATTCACCTCCTCATTTTCAACATATTGCATAAATTGTCAATCTTACCTTTTCAATGTTCTAAAAGATCTTAAACCGATAAATAAATACATTGGTGCCAAATGTGTTCATCTCAGGAGGAACATAAATATTGATTATGGTTTTACGCAGCTTTTCGCAATATTTCAGCAACATCATGGCGGGGGACACCAGAAATGGGCTTCATTGATAGGACCCTTTAGACATCACATAGGAAGTCAAAAGAAAGTGGAAAGTGCATATATCATTGAGTGAGTGAGTATAGGCCCCTTTCGCAATATTCCAGCAATATCATGGTGGGGGACACCAGAAATGGGCTTCACACATTGCACCCATGTGGGGAATTGAACCTGGGTCTTTGGCGTGACGAGCGAACGTCTAAACCACGAGGTGACGCCAAGGGTTCCTTTGAGCTCCTATGAACAATCTTCCTGTTTGGAAAATGAAAGCAATACATACTTAAATCTAAGCTACTCATTTCATCTTCCTGAGGCAAGCATGTCCATTAGCCCATATAAAAGTCTAGTTTCTACCCTAGCCACATCAAGGAAACTTTTCTTGACTCGACCCTGGTGACAATAGACATATTCGGGTCAACATAAGACAGGCAGCGGTAAATCACTTTCATACAAAGGTGTACCAATCGTGGACCGATTTTGTGAACCCTTCTCTGATTGGACTATCGATATGTGCGATAGTCCTATCATATTTAGCACAGGAAAGTGAGCTTGATGTAGCAAGGGTGGAAACAAGACTTTGATAAAAAGTCTCGTGGACGCTCTTGCCTCGGGAAGATGTCCTATCCATTGTGTAAGGATATAGTGCTAGTACTACCATACCCACTGTGATGACGGGCATGACATCACCAGCTAACCAAAACTACCATCATAAAAAAAATATAGAGGGAAAACATTTTGATTTCATTCAACCTGTAATATATTTACTGCCTCCATGTTCGCTGATAAATTTTGATTTCTCCACATTTATAAACATTTACTATATTACTGACATACAAAGTTATGACCTTGAACCTAAAACATTTAAACTTGAGGTTGATAATCAAAGGCATCCAGCAGTTGTGTGACAGTGTATTGAAAACAAGGCTAAAAAGGGAAAATGCTTGTCCATTTTCCGGTTGCGAAATCTCTGTTGCCAATCACATGACACAGGTCACACTGTCCTTACAAAATGGCCTCCGTTCGGCAGCAGAGCCGGCTAGAGACATCACAACCTGTCTCCACACCTCTTGGCTCCTATTCTATTTGTAACCAGCTGGTAATCAGGAGATGCAGACTTCAAATACACCATGAAATATTTGACAAAGGGTTTTGTCCTTTAGCTGTCTCTGTGACGATATATCAAAATCTAGTATCAACAGCTGTATAAGTCGACTGACAATGTGGCATGCGAAGTTGTTAAGAATTACCCCAAGACATTTTTCTCGGCGCATTTGCTTTAGGAAAGCATGGGCAATACCAAGAGTATCAATTCAACAGTCTCATCCACACTAAATACAAACATGCTGATGCACCATAAGCCATAGTAAATCAGGTCTGAGCACAAATAGCAGATCCTGTCATGGCCAAGGGGAGCAACTCACCACACACATCAGCAATCTCACCATTACATGATACAGAACATGGCTGTAGAGAAAAAAGATTTTCGGAAATAATTGCTTAGGATCAGTTCAATATAACAGTTAAAAGTGAGTGAGTGAGTGAGTGAGTTTGATTTTAGGCAGCTTTTAGCAATATTCCACCAATATCACTGCGGGGGACACCACACATTGTACCCATGTCGGGAATCGAACCCAGGTCTTTGGCGTGACGAGCAAACGCTTTAACCACTAGGCTACCCCACCGCCACGTAACAGTTATAAGAGTCAATTAAGTCATCACTGCAGAAGAATGGTTTGAAGAGGGAAATACTGAAATGTGTGTTCACATAAACATGTTACTAATAAATGCCACACTAACTTGTGACAAATCAAACAAATTAAAATGCAGAAATTCCTGAGCTTCAAACCCACAGTTCATGGAATATATTAACAAACATGTACAAAGGGTAGAATGTAGCATGTACAATGGTTACTTATAAAAGCTGTGCATTCATGACCTGATTACCATCAGACACAAGGGAATTAACTCTTTCTACAAGTGACAAGGGAATTAACTCTTGCCTAGTGACAAGGGAATAAACTCTTGCCACTAGTGACAAGGGAATTAACTCTTGCCACCCAATACAAGCTCCTTCACAGCGGGTGACACCTTCGTTACACTTGGCAACATCGCTGCCACCAGTGTGGGTGCAGCCATTACAAGAATCTTGAAATTTGCCCTCTAACACCAAATGTAGCAACATTCATACTTTTGTTTGTCTTTGGGAATGCCATCATATTTCATTTTGAAATGGTTCACGATTGACCATGTTTTCCAGATGAATTTACTTTGTTGTTTGTAGCTGTATAATCAGATGGGTTCGAGATTGCAGATAACGGAAAATCAACCAACTTCTTGCTTACATTCTTACTAAAAAATACAGTACATGAAATAGAAATTCAACTTGACAAAGAAAATAATTTAGCAGGGGTACGAGTATTCGGCAGCACTGCAGTCATCACTTGTTTGTAAACAGAACGATCAGGCGGCTGGAGTTCAACTCCAAGCATGGTTGTGGTCACCTATCACAGTGGGGAGCCTTCACTGGTGGCAGCAATAGTACAGAGAGCTCCGCGAACGGGCTATCGCTGTGAGGAGCTTGCACCCAATAGTGTGAAGGGACTTAACTCTTGCCACACACTATTGACATAGGAAGAATGCTAATAGTGAAAGCATTATTTGAAACACATACAGTAACACATCACACTACTAATGACCAGTTTTTTAATAAAATTAAACAAAACATTTGTGACCAACTGTCATCTGGTTATGTTGGTGTTGAAGCGTTTGCCACAGCATTATTCCAGATGTCAAGAAACAACACATCTTGGTAACAAGAGTGGCAGAATAAATATACAGGTCCACTAAACAAATATTGCAATCTTAGGAAGCGACCATGTGACATTCTTGGTGGTGGGTGCCTGAGATTTGTATCAGGATTAGATATTTATTTTCAGCTAAAGCTACCAAAGCAGATATCTTTTTTATTTTGAAACTATGAGCCTGAATTTATTTGTAGGTGACAAAGCGAGAACTTAGATGCGAGGTGAAATGGGGTTTAACGTTGCATTCAAGACTATTGTACTTATGTAGCGACATGCATGCACGTGTGTGTGTGTGTGGCTGCTTGTACTAGTCCGGACTGATGCCGATTTATAGTGCTAGCCCACTGAGATATCATGCCCCAGTTTAACACGAATACCCCACTCAGACACAGTATCCTGACTCCGAGCCGACCAGTGCTTGTTTTAGCACCTTAATGCAAAACGCCAGCCAGGGTAACAACAAGTAAACTCCCAACCTTCCTATCTGGGTGTGGACGCTCTACCACTAGACCACGGAGGCAGTCTTTAATTTTTAGAAAAACACCTTGCACCAATGTAATTTTTGTGGCAGGCAATTTTGTTTTGTTTTGAACAGTCAACTTTTGGGGACAGCTTATTTTGGGGGGATAAAATCCCAGACCCCCAGATATCCAATGGTCAGTCCCTAATCACAATGTCCGACTTAACTTTAACTACAAAGACCTAATCTTAAAAAGAACGGGCTCCAATTCACAAAGTGATCTTAGTGCAAGTCTTGTAGCAAGTGAGTATGGTTTTACGCAGCTTTTAGCAATATTCCAGCAATATCACGGCGGGGGACACCAGAAATGGGCTTCACACATTGTACCCATGTCGGAATCGAACCTGGGTCTTCGGCGTGACGAGCGAACGCTTTTACCACTAGGCTACCCGACCGCCCCCGAACACAAATGTTGTAAGTAAATGTTAAAGTACAGGACTTACGGTCGTCTTAGCGCTAAGATTGCTTTGTGAGATGGGCACAGGTGGTAAAGTCCATGGTCATTCTAACAAGCATGCATGCAGTGTGAAGCATAACCGGTGAAATCAACATACACATGATAGATCCAACAAGTTAAAATCAACAAACAGTGTTCAGTGAAGATGTGGCATCTACATCATGAACAACACAATCCTCCATGACCCAGGACATATAAACAATGAGTGAGTGAGTGAGTGAGTTGGGTTTAACGCCGCTTTCAACAGTATTCCAGTTATATCGCTGCGTGTCAGCTTAATGTGGGAGGAAATCAAGAAGTGATGCAGGTGAAACCCACGAGCACGGGTATGGTGCAGACAAACCTAGAAACATAATCGCGGGCGAACCGGGATTCAAACCCACAGTCATAGGTTTCTGGCATGCCAAAGGGACGCAACTCTGCACAGCAAATCGCGGCACCTTAAGACGACTGGGCCACCCATGACCCCCATATAAACAATGCATCACATACAAAAGTATATCTGACTAATGTACACATCTTTACAAATCATATTTGGTGTAATGGCAGTTGGAAGCTAAAAATTGGAGTCTTGATCAAGGACATGGAATTTAAACTGTGTCAATCACTGTAACATGACTATCTATTAGATGCTTTCTTCAAAACAATACACTAATGTACTTCACCAAAATATTAAAAAAATGGCTCAATTACAATTTCAACAAAGAGCATCTCTTGGGACAAAAATATCAAAACTTGAAAATGATAGAATTTAGTATATAATGATAAACAATTACAATTTCAACATAGAGCATTGGTGAAAATATTCCTCACCCCCCACCCCTTGGATTCCCATGTCTCATTAACAAAAAATAACATCTTTATTGAAATTGGAAAGTAAATATTAAAAGCTTATGTCTTTCTGAAACTTATACTCAAATACTGCAATATTTGTTTGCTCACCAACCCTATAAGAAGGAGTCTGCTGAAATGCAGATATCTGGTGCTTCATCCTTGTGGCCAGGTGCTTGATATTTCATCTACAGCTAAATCAGTACATACTCAGTTGTCTAACAGTAGTTTCTACTGAGGTTAACCTAGCTATATAATACATTACAGTCACATAAATAGTGAAACCATGACACTATATAACTTGCATAGTCTTTCACTGTGTGAACCAACCTTGCCGATCTGCCTACACATTCAGAAGCTGCTGCTGCTGCTGTTGCTGTTGCTGTTGCTGTTGATGATGATGGTGTCCTAAGATATATTGTGTGGAATAGTTGTCCTATTCAGCCAGTTACTGCCATCCTCTTGAAATGTCCAGGACCCTGTTCCACAAAGCGATCTTAGCGCTAAGATGATCGTCAATCCCATACTTTAACATAGGCTTACAATAGTCTTAGTGCTATGATCGTTTTGTGCAAGTGGGCCCAGGACCCCGTTCCACAAAGCGATCTTAGCACTAAGATGATTGTAACTCCCATACTTTAACATAGGCTTACAATAGTCTTAGAGCTAAGATGGCTTGGTGCAAATGGGTCCTGGTCAGTTGGTGCTATTTATCTGTAATATCTAACTGACCGACGAAACAAGGATTCCATAACATTGCTGTCCTAGTCTAATGATGTCATCAGACTGTGAGGGAACAATGCTTCCAAAATGATTGTGATGTCATCATCAGATAAGAACAAAGAGCTTGATCCTGTGACTAATATTCAAAGTAATTTGATAGTGATATCGACACAAACGATTTCATGCCAAAAGAATCAGAGGTCATGCAGCATAATTTCCAACCAATGTGAATAGGCAGCGACAATATGTTCATTAAATACAAATTACATAATGTTACTATCACTAGATACAATCAGACTGAAGTTACAACCCATTATGTCAGACATGAAAGTTGACTGCTAAACGTGTCGCCATCATCATCACTGTCTATCAATACCTATTTCTCTCCTAGACGTTTAACGAGGGTACCCCACAAGCAGGCGCTTGGTGCAGACAAACCTAGAAACATAATCAGGGCAAACGGGGATTTGAACCGATGAGGATCAGTTTCTGGCACACCAAAGGGACGCAACTCTGCACAGAAAATTGTGGTGTCTTAGACAACTGAACCACCTGTGACCCCGATAAAACAAACCTGTCATTGTTGAGTACATACTTAAAACAGAAAAAATTCCAATTCGTCCTTAACATCATATACTCTGCGATGATGTCGAAAGGAAATAATTATCACATTGTTTCAGATTACCGTATTCGACGTAATAAGCGCCCCGCTCTAATAAGCGCCCACAGTGACATTTGCTAAGATATTGGCTAGTGAACAATCCCAATTAGCACCCCTTCCTATTGATCAATGTACGCTCTAATAAGCGCCCACAGTGACATTTGCTAAGATATTGGCTAGTGAACAATCCCAATTAGCACCCCTTCCTATTGATCAATGTACGCAAGACTTATTTATTCGCGTATAATACACACTCGTGTGTTATATGCACCCTTAATTATGGGCATTTAACTCTGGAAAAATATATCTGTCGTACATTAACACTTCAGGCTGTCAGCATAAACCACGAAATTTATCTTTCAACTCTGTTTTTTTCACCAAAAAAATATTCTAACAAGAGCCCCCTATTTCTAATTTTGAGACCGCCCTGGGCGCTTATTACGTCGAATAAGGTAATATTGTTTAAAACAGCATAGCATGAAGTAAAAAACATCAACAAACGTCACTGTGACATCACAATGACCATGTAAATATCAAAATATACTTATTTTATTAAACCATGTCAACTATCTCCAAGACCATACAGAGAATACAGCACAACTGTCTGCACAAGACCATATCCACCAACATCGGACCAATCGGAAACAAAACCTATGTAAGCTGTGCTGACCTGTGTGCAAGACGGAACTTATATTGTCAGAACAAACATCACAGCAAGCACAACATCATCACATGACTTGTCACATGGTTATGGATACTGCTGATGCTGTCAAATATAGCGGACATAACGGCCCACCCTCACCAGGGCATCATGGACCGATGGTGGAGATGAAACGCAAATGGCGATTGGTTGATTTGGTGATGACATCACAAGGCGAGAGTAGGCTAGCAAGAGCAACCCCCCTCTGCCTCTGCATGGTCTATTGGGGGCTTCAGTGGCTCCAGTTCAATATCTTGTACCAGTCAAGGAATAAAAGCAGATAGATACGATTCATTTACTCCTAAGGGCATCACTGAAAACAAGAATTTGTCAATGCATGTCAGGGTCTGATTTTGATTGTTGTTTAACATCGCTCTCAGCAATATTCCAGCTATATGACGGCGGTCTGTAAATAATCGAGTCTGGACCAGACAATCCAGTGATTGATATCATGAGCATCGATCCACGAAGTAGGGATACGATGACACACATCAACCAAGTCAGTGAGCCTGACCACCCGATCCCGTTAGTTGCCTCTTACGACAAGCATAGTCGCCTTTTATGGCAAGCATGGGTTGCTGAAGACTTATTCTACCCCAGATATTCACGGGTAGTCAGGGTCTGAAATACTACTTGCCTGCAACTACTACAAACAGATATTATTTTGGATTTGTGCTCAATTGGTATGTGTCTCATCTCACACCATCTTAATTTCTGGCCAAATCTGGCTATTTATACCTGTTCTGTCAATCAATATTTCATATATACAAGTTGAGGTTGTCCTAAACCAATATGTATATAATTCTTAACCAATCAAAGCCATTTAACCCGTCATGTGACCTATAATGGTGTTTACATTGATAAGTTCATATAGAAATAATCTGATTTATGTTTACAGGTTCAATTTGATCTATTTTCATCCAACATAATCATGATGCTTTCAAGAAATGAGAGTCAAGCCATTTCCTGTCAATATCAAATATCTGTGACCTAAAAAATATTCAAAAATTATACGTAAATTTATCATAGAGAAACCAACCTAGGTTTTACATGTTTGTCATGTCCACTTTGGCCTTGCTATCGCTGACCTTGCTATGACCTTGCTATGACTGACCTTGCTGTGACCTTGTTACCATTCACCTTGCTATGATGACCTAATATCACTGACCTTGCTATGATGACCTTGTTATCACTGACCTTGCTATGATGACCTTATCACTGACCTTGCTAAGATGACCTTATCACTGACCTTGCTAAGATGACCTTATCACTGACCTTGCTATGATGACCTCGTTATCATTGACCTCTCTGGCTGGATATCAAATGGTCTTTCATGTGGTCAAAATTGATTGGCATATGTTTAGCCATTATCATGTAAATTTTGACATTTCACAGACAAAGTTATCTGGTTCTTAAATTTCTCTTGTTTGAGGCACCACCTAATATGGTCACAATCAATGACCTGTTTCAGGCCAATTCTAGACCTCATGTGACCTTTGACCTTTAATATTGACTTAATTTGTTGTCTAACCTATCTTGACTTTTATAAAGCCAGATTAGGTTAAAATCCATTGATTTCTGTCAAAGGTGGATGGACAATGGATAACATGCCTTATGTCCTGTTGAGTAAATCAACACTTAATAAATACTTAAAGATGGGATCAGATTTCTTACTGTCAATTCCAAAAATAGTTTTCAGTGGAACTGGTTAATGACCTCTACAAGGAATTCACACCTACATACCAACTGGCACTTACTGTGTAAATTAAATTGTGCAAGTGACAGGTACTACTGGCAGAACAGGTCATACAACACTTTTCACAAACACCCGGTGTCGTCATTGATATTCATTGATTAATTCATATAATATTAATCACCAATACGCCCTGTGGAATCTGTCTTAGCAGATAATCAAGACTGATGATTCTTTGGCGTTGAAGTCACATATCCAATAGTAAAGACTAAAACCTCATTGATAAAATATCTACAACAGAATGGAGACACAAAGGGAGATCCTGTACAATAATAACAACAAAAACACAAGTCAGATTCCATTTTATTTGATATAAAAGCATGGCAACATACAATGCTACATGCCATTGGACAGCATGCCAGTGTATAATAACCATCATACCACAGTTAGACCTCATAAGGACAAGTGTCTGTCGCACAAAGTTCCTCGTCGCAAATATTGATTTACAGGTTTTATACTAGAATATATCAAATATATTTCAGATAATCTCAACACACTGCATCCCTCCCACCTGGGATGATATAAAGGTTATAACCATGGGGAGATATAAAGCTTAACATAGAATACTTAAAACTACTCATCGTTTCTTTCTGATTTCACACTCAGTTTAAATTAACACCTTTCCCCATGATGTACTCACTGCTACAGCATATTTGCATAGTGAGTGAGTTTGGTTTTACACAGCTTTTAGCAATATTCCAGCAATATCACGGCGGGGGACACCAGAAATGGGCTTCACACATTGTACCCATGTCGGGAATCGAACCCGGGTCTTCGGCGTGACGAGCGAACGCATTAACCACTAGGCTACCCGACCACCCGCATATTTGCATAACATAATGATGAAATAAATTAACAATTTGTACTGGATAACCAACAAATCAATTGTAAAAAAACAAAACTTAATTAAGACTCGGCCAAGTATGAACATTTTTGGAACTTTTTTCTGAACACCTTTTAACCAAATTTCGATGTAGAAGCATCTTTACACAACTGGGAAGAGACAATCTGCTGCAGACACTTGCTTAAAGCATCCTTAGTTATATACATCACTGCTACAGGCTCACCCTATATGCAATATTACCGAAAACTTCGTGAACGTAACAAAATGACATACAACTTCCTTCATAATGGTTTGTTAAAAGTGAAAATGTGCAAGTTGTACTCCCAGAACACACCCGACATACAACCGATCGATGCAATCCGTTTTTTCCTTACAGAGCTTCATCTGTGTTGAATTGTAACCCAAGTGGGAAGTGCAGTTTACACTTACAGCAACAAGCAATAGAGAAACACTATCGGACAGAAGTTTAATGAATAACGTCTACTGGTAGGAGAGTATATTGGCATCTAATTATTAAGTTAAACCATCTAAGGGTAAAGGTCTGACCGAGATGTTCAACTACGCGTGCACACCCAAAATGAAGCTTCCAAATAAGGAGATAACCTAGGAATTATCACACTAAAAATTCTTCAGACCCCATGGTTTTGTTTTCTGTTATTTACAGACCGTCGTCGTATACTTGGAATATTGCTGACTGAGGCATTAATCAACAAACAAACAAACAACATCAGCGATACCAAATGAGCAAAGACAACCTAGGAGTGATCAGGCATATCCTAAATCGTTCACACCCTCCTGTACACAATTTATCCCATGAAATGATTCGAAGTTATTGCATGTAAAGACGTGACACTTTTTATTGAGCTAATACAGTTCCCATGTGATAATTTGATATATATTACTATGCAACAATTCACAAATTACTGCCGCACTATCAACACTAAACTAGAAAACTGACTTTAAAAGGTAAAACTCAAGAGTCTAAGAGTGAATGAGTTTGGTTTGACGCTTCTTTTAATAGTATTACGCGGCGTGTCAGTTTAATGTGGGAGGAGAACCCCAAGTGATGTAGGTCTCAGATGTTTACCACTTCGGTGAAACCCACCAGCTCGGGTATGGTGCTGACAAGCCTAGAAACATAATCAGGGCGAACTAGGATTCGAACCCACAATCATAGGTTTCTGGTGTCTCTGGACGCAACTCTGCACCGCGAATCGTGACGCCTTAGATGACTGGGCCGCCCGTGCCCACCCAAGAAACTAAGAAGTAGCATGGGTCCTTTAAACATATCCGACATAAACCAAACAGTTGAGTTGTACTTCTAAGTGATTTGTTGAACATGTACATAGTACTCCTTCTCAAACAATTGTATTTATTAGTCAAATTTGTTGTCTTTAATTAAGCAAGCAATTTATTTGAACATGTACTAGGTACCGGTAGTTGTACTTCTATGTCATTTCTTGTCTTCATTTATTGGTAATATTGTGTAATTTAGCAAATCATTCACTTTGTTCGCTCTGCTCTCACTGAGGATAAGAATGCCGATTATGCACCGACAATAATTACTGAAATAATAAATAAATAAGACATTTAAGTTACATGTCTTAGTTTTAATTAAAAAAATGCTTCAAGATGGGAAAATGACAAAAGAAAAAGTATGTGATGCCAAATGTGGAAATGTGATAAACAAAAACTAGCCATTTACCATCCATACTCAAATTACTCAATCATAACATTTTTCTCGAGTATTGCTTCGTAATTAGTTGTTTCCAAGGTACAGATATCAATGTATCACTATTCAAACCAGTCAGTTCTGGCACATCCTCTTGAAAAAACACACATGCATAGGAAAAAAACAAAACAACACCGTTGCGGATATATTTGAGTGAGCTATCAGCCCTATCCTGTCCCACTGTCACTCAACCCTACATCACACAACCCTTTACAACACAATTCTGTAGTCTTGTCCCTCATTTGATTAATTTCACGTGCAAAAACATGACAAACTAATCAGAATGTGTATATGACTAAGTACTGTGTCAAAGAATCCCTTAATATTTTTGTGTTTGGTAGAAGCCACGCCCAATGCTAACAGCCAAGAAACAAGAGCAGCTGGATATTCTGTGTGGTTCTGTCATGTTCTGACAGCATTCAAGTGGTTTTACACAGCTTTTAGAACTATTCCTGCAATATCATGGCAGGGGACACAAAGGATTCGACTTCTGGAATGATGAGATTCGAACCTGGCCCTTAGCATGGCGAATGAACGCTTCAACAACAAGGCTATCCCTCGCCCCAGAATAATGTCTCCAGCTGTGTTCAATGAAAATTATTCTTATCAACAAAACATATCACTCTGTTAATTAACATTACCTGGAGCGTTGAATCCACTGCCAAACAATACCGTAATGCTCATGGCATTAAAAAAAAGTTCCTTAATATCCTTCCAATGTATATCAACAGCTCCAAATTAGCATAAAAGCTTAGTTTCCCCATTTACAGAATTTCAGAAAGACAAATTACTAATGCTTAAAAAAATCAGCTGCCAAAAAACAGTACTTTAATACAAACCAACTTTTCTCTTGCCGCTCATAAATCCTTTACTAAGTAGTACATAATCATCATAGTTGAACAATCTCATTAAAATCAAATCTTAGTTCTCACTATCGCTAAACAAAGATTTGAGGACATCCCATTACGGGTCACGTCAGAATGACCTTTCATCAAAGCGTTGCTTGAAAGTCATGAATGTGTTTTCTTTGCTTGTTTGTTTGTTGTTTAACGGCGCACTCAGCAGTATTTCAGCTATATGACGGCAGTCTGTAAATAATCGAGTCTGGGCTAGACAATCCAGTGATTGACATCATGAGCAGTGATCCACGCAACTGGGATCGATGACATGCATCAACCAAGTCAGCAAGCCTGAATGTGTTTTCTAAACATGCAACCTCGAAAACGTTAACATGGGGTATTCAGAACGACAGTTACGGCCCGTACGACTGATTCCGTCAAAATTATCGTCTATCTCTGGCTTCCCTGGGAGAAACATTTGAACTGAGGAGGCGTTGCACAGTACGAGGGAAGCACTGCCATACAATATCAACCACATATTAGACATTCCGGAATGTTTGTTTGTTCAGTTTTAAATTTTTTAATCGAAAACTGTGTCAACATATTTTTCAAGCGGCGTCTGAAATGGAAGTCACCAGGTTGAATTGAGTGCCGTAAAGCTCGAGAGAGCTGCTTTCTAATAGGCTGATGTTGACTTCTTGTTAGTCATTTCAGTGGATGGTCAAAGTTCGCGACAGGTCATTCTGATGTGACATGTAATAGGATGTCCTCAGATCTTTGTTTAGCGGCAGCGAGAACCTAGATCTGATTTTAATGAGATTGCAATGTTGAATAACAATTCCTTGTGTGGTTACAAAACATACTATATACACAATTAAATCATATCCCATATCTACACCCTTACACAAATAATAATTGGAAAATAACTTAATATATATGAATAAATGCAACACTACCAATACAATTAACATGCAGAGTTACAACCTCTCCTGTACTACAACGTCCATTGCAAATGACGGGAAAAGTGTGACTGGACTTGCATGTGCCCCACTACATCATTACACGGCTTGCTCCCTCATCTTGTTGGTCTTGGTCCCCTCAGTTTTGAGGTATTATCAATCCTCTATAGAGATGCATGACAAAACAAGGGCCCTATTTCAGAAAGCGAATGTAACACTACGACTGTCGTAAGTCTGTGTTAAAGTATAGGATATGTTAGTTGTAGTGCTACGATCATTGTGTGATCCGCAGTGTTGACAATACGATAATTGTAACCTCAGTTTAGAGGTGTTATCAATCCTCTAGAGATGCATGACTAAACAAGGGCCCTATATCAGAAAGCGAATGTAACACAATGACTGTCTAAGTCTGTGTTAAAGTATAGGATATGTTAGTTGTAGTGCTACGATCATTGTGTGATCCGCAGTGTTGACAATACGATAATTGTAACCTCAGTTTAGAGGTGTTATCAATCCTCTAGAGATGCATGACTAAACAAGGGCCCTATATCAGAAAGCGAATGTAACACAATGACTGTCTAAGTCTGTGTTAAAGTATAGGATATGTTAGTTGTAGCGCGACAATCATTGTGTGATCGGCAGTGTTGACAGTGCGATAATCCTAACTGTACTGTTTAACATACAACTACAACTGTCGTAGCGTTATTGAACGCTTTGTGGATCAGAGCCATTGATTGTACATTTCTAGTCTGTGTGCCAGTATGTCAGTGAATCTGTATTGTTATGTTTCCACGAAGACATCCTATATTGTGGTGAGCCACTCGTCAAATATTTGTCATAGCTTACAGCCTTGATGGGTTTCCAAACTATCACAGGCTTAAAAAAAGCATGGGAATCAAACCCAGCCCTTTAAGCAGGGAGAGCAAACCCAGTACCAACAGAGCTACTTCACTGCCTCACAAGCAGCCAAGCTTGTTGTGAACTAGCTACTACCTTCTGTGTCACGGACCAACAGACAACTCTTTTATATTAAATCAGAGTCCTTCTTCTTTCCACTCAGATTAATTATCTATTCACTATCCAAAGAATTAAGAAATATTTCAAAACATTAATAATCATCACTACGTGAATACATGACCATTTGTCCATTTCACCATTCCTCTATCTTCCAATTATAGCCATGGAGTAGGACTTTCATAGGTTGACATGGACCAATAGGCAAATGTTTCACCAATCAGCTGCTTAGCACAAGTAGAGCTGCAGTGGTTGGTTGGTTTGTTTTACGCTGCACTCAGCAATATTCCAGCTATATGACGGCGGTCTGTAAATAATCGAGTCTGGACCAGACAATCCAGTGATTGATGATTGATAACATGAGCATCGATCCACACCATTGGGATCAATGACATGCATCAACCAAGTCAGCGAGCCTGACCACCCGATCCCGTTAGTCGCCTCTTACAACAAGCATCTTCGCCTAGAATTGCAGTGGAATCTTGACAGGATTAGAGGTTCACTCATCTGTGCATGTCCATGCTTCTCTATAGTCCAGTGCCTTATCAGAACTACTCAGCCTTGGGTGCTGCTGTACAAAGCGACCTTAGCGCTAAGGTGTCATAACTCCCACACTATAACATAGATCTACGACAGTTGTAGCCCTAAGGTTGTTTTGTACAACGACACCCTGTACAATAAAGTCATCTTGGTGCTAAGATCCTGGGTGCCATTGTACAAAGCGACCTTGGCGCTAAGGTGTCGTAACTCCCACACTATAACATAGATTTACGACAATCGTAGCCCTAAGGTTGTTTTGTACAATGACACCCTGTACCATAAAGTCATCTTAGTGCTAAGATCCTGGGTGCCATTGTACAAAGCGACCTTGGCGCTAAGGTGTCGTAACTCCCACACTATAACATAGATTTACGACAGTCGTAGCCCTAAGGTTGTTTTGTACAATGACACCCTGCACCATAAAGTCATCTTAGTGCTAAGATCCTAGGTGCCATCGTACAAAGCGATCTTAGCACTAAGTTGATTGTAGCTTCAATAACCTAATGTAGACTTACACCAGTCGTAGCCCTAAGGTTGTTTTGTACATTGGCACCCTGGAAAGTCTATGTTAAAGTAAGGGTGTTACAGAAAATGGACATGGTCATCGGTTCCAATCAAAGCATACAACTGTACAACAGTTAGAGGCAAATTTTGATGTTAAAATACACACATTCAAAACACATCACTGGCAAACTTGTTAGACAATAAAGAAGAGCAAGAAATGGGTCATTCAGTTTTAGTTCGAATACCTGCAAAGTGAGAGAGTGTGTTGGGCACAAACCCAGGTCTGTGTGCTGCTAGGTGAACACACTACCCACTGCACTACCCAGTGTACTACCCAGTGTGGTGACAGTGAGGTACATGGGTTTAGCATTATCATTGTGAAAGTCACAATCAGGTAAGATTAATAATCACATAAATATATCTTTCAGTGAAACGAAAATTAGACAAACATCAAAATCCTTTTTTAAATATAATAGTACAAAAGTTTAGATTTTCAACAAGAATTTGAGGACAGGTTGAAGCTAATTTAGATATTGCTTTGTCAGGAGAACAGCAGAGAAAATACAGTTTCAATGGTCGACTTCATATTGTTATGAGAAACTAGAGAGCTCATATCTGAAAATTGTGAGCATTTCAGATTTTCTTAAACATTTGCATAGATCTTGCGGACAATATTAAACTAATAATAATATTCTTGAACTATTTAAGATTCTACCCACATACTTATAGTCATCTTCAAAAAGAATCGTTTGACAGTCTTGAAGTTTGGAAAAGAATGATCTCATTATTTCTTGCTTTCCTTCATTTTGAGCTATGTACAAAAATACAACCAATGATAACAGTTTATACAAAACTGAGTGGCCAATGAAATCAGTGATTCTATATACAAAAATACATCCAATGGTTACAGCTCATACAAATAGAGTAGCCAATGAGAAACAGCGACACATCTAGCATGCACAGCCTCCTTCTTGTGTCTGAGGCTCGGCCGGCGTCTCCTTCAGTTTGACCTCAGTCACTGGGGAGGGTTAAGGTGTCAAACTCAATCAAATCATAGCAATTAATCCAATAAATTAACTAAAAGTAGAAAAGAATTACATTAATTTAATCAAGCATCTAAAAGCCTCTGTTTCCAGTCTCAGGATCAAAACTCAAACAAAGTATCAAAAAGACTTATGTAACTTACAAAAGTGAAGTTAATTTGACAGCTTTTTTTTTTAATTCTTTCAGAAATTAATATTACAAATAACCTGGAGACGATGGACTATTTTTTACTTGGGTGACATACAAACTTTGCCACAAAGCAATGCTAAGTACAAATTTGAAAAGAAGACTTTTCTGAATTATTCGATTTCATTAAAAACATCATAGACCATATTGTTCTTTTATATCAAGCAGCTATATATTTCCCTTTGTACTGTCTGAGAGGTGAATTTTCAACCTATAACCATTGTTATACTACCGTATTTTCTTGAGTATAGTGCGTACCAAAGTAAAATGACCACCCTCCTTAAGCAGATTCAGTATTTTTGAAAAAAATAAATCGAATATTATTTGCAGAAAAAATTACTGAATTCCGGTAAACGAACGGGTGATTAGAAACTTGGTCAGTACAAATTTGAGTACAAACGTAAGTCCAGATATACAATGAACACTTTTTATAACCAGACAGTGTAATTACAAGATTATATTGTGTACTCCTGTACGGATTTGTTGACATGGTATTTCCAGGGTTACATGCTCACGGCAATGTCTTTGCGTTGGGGGAAAAAACATCAAAACTCATTATGGTGTGTATAATGCACACCCCCTTCTACACAGCTGTGTTTTTGGGGTAAAAAGTGTGCACTATACTCAAGAATATACAGTATATATACCAGTTAATTAATACAACCAGCACCTCCGACACAGAGAGAAGATAGCACAAGGACATTCAAGCAGTGAGTTAGCATGCAGGACAACAGGTGCAGAAAGAGTCTATGAAGATGTCGTGGATGATCAATACCATGGACTGGTTGGCACACAATCGCACTTTCAAATTAACTACAGGCATGTAATATCAAATAATGGTTTCTGGAAACAAAGAATGATAGTGTTCTTTAGCTGTGATAAGTCCTGAGAATAACAGGTCTCTGACTACCTACCCTCCCTAGGAAATGCTCCGTGAATTAATGGTCTGTGACTACCTACCCTCCCTGGGAAATGCTCTGTGAATTAATGGTCTGTGACTTCCTACCCTCCCTGGGAAATGCTCCGTGAATTAATGGTCTGTGACTACCTACCCTCCCTGGGAAATGCTCTGTGAATTAATGGTCTGTGACTTCCTACCCTCCCTGGGAAATGCTCTGTGAATTAATGGTCTGTGACTTCCTACCCTCCCTGGGAAATGCTCCGTGAATTAATGGTCTGTGACTACCTACCCTCCCTGGGAAATGCTCTGTGAATTAATGGTCTGTGACTTCCTACCCTCCCTGGGAAATGCTCCGTGAATTAATGGTCTGTGACTACCTACCCTCCCTGGAAATGCTCCGTGAATTAATGGTCTGTGACTACCTACCCTCCCTGGGAAATGCTCTGTGAATTAATGGTCTGTGACTACCTACCCTCCCTGGGAAATGCTCTGTGAATTAATGGTCTGTGACTACCTACCCTCCCTGGGAAATGCTCTGTGAATTAATGGTCTGTGACTACCTACCCTACCTGGGAAATGCTCCGTGAATTAATGGTCTGTGACTACCTACATTTCCTGGGAAATGCTCTGTGAATTAATGGTCTGTAGCTCCCAATATTCCCTGGAAATTCTGTGATAATTATTGGTCTGTGATTTCCTACATTCCCTTGGAAAAGCTCCGTGTAATTGATTTTCAGTTCATGACTTTGAAAGACTGGTGTTGGCTGGTGGCTCTTTCAGTGAGAGGTCACAGGTGTAAAGGGAGGGTTTGTCAAGCCGAGACGAAGTAAGTAAGTTACCATAGCAACTGCAATTCAGTGTGTTCCTATATTCATGTACCATCTATCAGACATACATGTCCATCCATATCTCTAAATTTCATGATATGAAATCAATTTGTCATTCTCAGCTGAGACAACCCAGAGTTACCTCCCTTTGACAATGAATGCTCACCCAGAACTGAAATTAGTTCAAAAGGGCAGAGACCATATGGTCTCTGAATAGGGCAAGCAGCCTTCTACATTGAACTTGCTTTTTGAAAATATTGCCAGCATATGTCAGTAGGGTCCTGTTTATATTCAACGCTGTTGCAGCAATATATCAACAGACCCAAAGGAATAGGGTTGAACGCACGTGTGTGTACGTGTGTGTGTGTGTGTGTGTGTGTGTGGCTGCTTCAAATAGTCCGGACAAATGTCGGTTGTATAGTGCTAGGCCCACTGAGATACCATGCTGCAGTTTAACATGAATACCACAATCAAATGCAGTATACTGATTCCTAGCCGACCAGTCTTCGTTTGATACCCTTATTGCTGAGCGCCAGACAGGGTAACAACAAATACCATCTTTTAATGCTGTTTGTTATGACGCTGTGAGGGGATTGAACCATAGATCTGTTGCTGTCTGCACTAAGGCATTTCCACTTGACCATGATGGTCTAACTGACCCTGGACTAGTGTAAAAAGTTGATGAATATCAAAACTCCATGTTAGGGCTTGAGATTTAGGACTTCGTAGCTCTATGTTAGGGCTTGGGATTAACGACTTAATAGCTCTGTTAGGGCTCGAGATTTACAACTTAGCTGCTAAATGTTAGGGCTTGAGATTTACAACGTCGTAGCTCTATGTTAGGGTATCAGATTTATGACTTCGTAGCTAAATGTTAGGGCGTCAGATTTACGACGTCGTAGCTCTACCTTAGGGCATCAGATTTACGCCTTCGTAGCTAAATGTTAGGGCATCAGATTTACGACTTCGTAGCTAAATGTTAAGGCATCTGATTTACGATTTTGTAGCTCTATGTTAGGGCATCAGATTTACGCCTTCGTAGCTAAATGTTAGGGCATCAGATTTACGCCTTCGTAGCTAAATGTTAGGGCATCTGATTTACAATGTCGTAGCTCTATGTTAGGGAATGAAATTTGTGATTTTGTAGCTCAATGTTAGGGCGTCTGATTTACAATGTCGTAGCTCTATGTTAGGGAATGAAATTTGTGATTTTGTAGCTCAATGTTAGAGCATGAGAGTCGAGACTTTGTAGGTCAATCTTAGGGCATGAAACTTTCAACCGAGTAGCTAATGTGTCTTTGGAAGAAAGCCCAGTTTTTCCAGAGGAAAATCTAATGCCAAAACCACTCGTCCCCCAACACAGAGCCCCCTATATAATATTTATACTGAACCATGAGATGGATTGGGAGTAAAATGCTTTACAAGACACTTGTACACTACACATGTAACACCACAGGACATCACAAACTCTCAATGATAAGCCTGGGACTGGAAATAGGAGCTTCATTAAGTAAATATGGAAAAATAAAAACATTTTAATCACAGCCAACCACAAATACTTAAAATTAATTATCACACAGGGTATGTGACATACAGAGAATTATTACAGCCAGACAGCTTAGTAGTCAGTGTGTTTGAAGTTGCAATAAAAGATTTACTTAGAGCAAACACAACTCATGGAAAAGCTTGAAAATGTCATTGTCGAATGACAATTATATAACAAATTTTCCCAAGAAGGTCTTTTCCTTGACATGTCACACACAAAATAAAAATCAAGCTGTACAAGTCTTACCTGAATCTGACCAGGCCATAGGACTTCTGCTCTCAAAAGGTTATGTATGCAAATTTGTACCTGTACAATGTGTCAAAACATTGTACAAGCTGCTCTTAATAATCAAACATTGCTTTGGGATTCAACTGAATAACTAAATATATTGCAAGTGATTCCATGTCATTTGATTGTCAAACCGAGGGATTATTTTGGCATTTAGGCTTCCGCATGGAACCACATGGAATTTATCTACGTACAGAATCCCAGCAGGAGATGCTGCCATACAGAGTCAAACCCAGGCTACAACCTGACAGTGAAACACAGAACCCACACGGCCACCTGGCCTCCACACAGAATCCCAGCAGAAGACCCAGTGGGGTTTTCCGACCTCCCAGAGTCAAACCCAGGCCATAACCTAACAGTGAAACACAGGACCCACATGGCCCACCTCCTCCAACAACACCATCACCCAACAAAGAAGCAAAGGCAAACAATGTTAGCTAGTTCCATCTTGTTTTACACTGACCACCTTGCACGTTTGTGTACCAAGGTCCTGTTTTAGTAACAATCATCTCAGATCTCATCAGAATATACCAGCTCCAGAGAAATATTGGACAAACTTGATCTATGCACAGTATGAGTGTCACTGCAATCACTCATTCCAAATGCATCAATTATATTATCCAAGAACAATCATCGCCATCAGTGTAATTATTTCTGTTAGTGGCAAAAGCTGAAACATCTAAGTCTAGGCCTAATTTTGCAACTACTACCAGCCCTGTCAACAGCGTGGCTACACGCGACCTGTATCAAAGGAAGTATTATGATGTTTATGATCATTGTTATCGTTTCAAGGATACTCTCGCCTTTCTTGGGTTCTGTTTGTTCCATCCCGGGTAGCGCTGCTGCAACACGACGGAATAACTGAAAATGGAACCAGCAATCGTTAGAGGGCTACTTCTTCAGTAAAGGCAGTCTACCATCATCTTTCCGAGGCAAGGGAGTTAACTGACTTTATAAGTCCAGTTTCCACCCTTGACGAACTAGGCTGGAATTCCTGGGCTCGATCGTAGCGCCACCAGTGACTATTACAAGTTATGTCCCTTCTAAGCCTCTCCTATGGACCAATTAGATTCAACCTCTTGTATCACTTGCATTTGCTTCAAACAAAACGGCGGCGCCCAGTCAAGATGATCTGATCTTTATTGTGATAAAAAGGTCTTACTTCGCAAAGTGCATCAAATCACGTGAGCACCTTGATTAAAAACATGAAAATATTTGGAAAATATCTGTTGACACCCAGTTGACGGTACACCTGCTTTGCAAATCCTGCAATCAACCGAAATCTGCATGACAGTTTATGAACCGGATTTCGATTTCGTTGCGGGATTGTGATTTGACTAAGCATAGAATCGTTAGTCCAGCCAAAATGTAACTCCATAATACCAGTCTAGTTCGGCAAGGGAGGAAACTATATGACATTTAAACTATATGACAGCAGCCTGTAGATAAGAGTCTGGGCAGACAATCCAGGGTTGGTTGGTTTGTTGGTTTGTTTTAGCAATATTCCAGCTATATGATGGCGGTCTGTAAATAATCGAGTCTGAACACGAGTCTTGACCAGACAATCCAGTGATTGACATTATGAGCATCGATCCACGCATTTCAGATAGATGACATGCATCAACCAAGTCAGCGAGCCTGACCACCAGATCCCGTTAGTCGCCTTTTACGACAAGCATAGTCGCCTTTTACGGCAAGCATGGGTTGCTGAAGTCCTATTCTACCCAGCTTTAGAAATTGGCACTAGTCCTGTAGTCCTTACCAAACTGCCCAATGGTAAAGGTATCATAAGGACTAGTAGAAATTGGCCCATTTTAAGGGTTTTGCTATATGTTATCATTATAAGGACTAGTGGACATAAACTGTTAGTTTCTAATCCTGCTACCCGGATTTTCCAGGGATTGATACTGTGACCGATCCACTGCATCGAGGTATGATGAGACACTATCAATGAGTGACCACCAGTTCCAATAAGTCTCATCTTACAGTAAACCAGAAAACGATCTCAGCAATACAACCATAATTACATCTTCCATACTGTAACAATGATACACATTTCTATTCAAGTGCCAGTCTTTCTAAGTAGCCATTGTAGACAATCCTCAAATGATCGGCACTTGAAATGGGTACTGGCAACTGTGGCATAAAATAACACTCACTCACTTCACAGCAATGGTTGAGTGAGTGAGTGAGTATGGTTGTACGTCGCTTTTAGCAATATTCCAGCAATATCCTGGCAGGGGACACCAGAAATGGGCTTCACACATTGTACCCATGCCCACATAGGGAATGGAGTGAGTGAGTGAGATGGGTTTAACGCCGCTTTAACAGTATTCCAGTCATATCGCTGCATGTCATCTTAATGTGGGAGGAAAGCTCGAAGTGATGCAGGTCTCAGACGTTTACCACTTCTGTGAAACCCAAGAGCACGGGTATGGTGCCGACAAACCTAGAAACATAATCAGGGCGAACCGGGATTCGAACCCACAATCATAGGTTTCTGGCGTGCCCAAGGGATGCAACTCTGCACAGCTAATCGCGGCGCCTCAGATGACTGGGCCACCCGTGCCCCCAGAGAGAATTGAACCAGGGATGACAAGCAAACACTTTACCATTGTGCTACCCCACCGCCCCTTCTGCTATGGTTGAGACTCTAACTTACTTGTTTGACATTATACCCGGCCTTGGCGCTGGTTTCTATAAACATTACATTTAACTCTTTTGCTTTCCTCTCTCCCTCCTCTGTTGTCACTTGTCTGAAACGAAACAGCAAGGGTCAGTCATGTCTTTTACAAAGGGGGGTAAGTCTTCAACAAAGGGGGATAACTCTCAACCTAGGTTGTATCACTAGCAACATGTGGCTGATACAGTACTGTCATCATGAGAACACTTCCAATCCATCAGGGACATATTTAGACCTATTCAGGGACATATTTAGACCTATTCAGGGACATATCTAGACATATTCTGGGACATATTTAGACCTATTCAGAGCCCAATACTCAGCCCAAGTCGGCAGCAAATGTCAGAAAGATATTCCAAATTTCCAAACTGAATTACAAATCTCTAAATTCATGTTATATACTCATAATATAAGTTGTAGCAGGATCACGAGGGTTACATGCGGTTTATGCATCCCGCGTTAGGTTTTATACGAGCAGGAGCGTGTGGTATAAAACCTGTTGCGGGAGGCATAAAACCCCATGTACCCCCCGTGATCCTGCTGCAACAAATTCATCTTACCGACAAGTTTTAATATGACATTGTAAAAGAATTCAAACAAATTGAAAATCGATAGAAAACACCTGTTCGTTTGAGCTGAGGTTAGCTTGCACTATGTCACTTGACTTCCATTGACTTTGAAAAAGCGTGCGTCAATTTGTTTGGAAGCTGGGTATAAGGGACTTAATCAGCCTCTCAGAAATCCACATGCAGCCTGACTTGCTTGTGGTGGGGTATCAGAGATTTATTCCCTTCAAGGCGGGATACGCAGTATTTTATCAAGATCACTTGGACCAATCAGGTCTCATCCTTCTGACATGGACGTATGACAACTAATGTTATGGCTTTGTATATGAACGAGCTATCTTTTCTTTTACATTTCATTCCATCCCCACAAATGTTCATGAACATCCTACATCCATAATACAGCTGTACAATTTGGTACCGACAATGGAGAGGTAATGGAATATTTAATAGCAAAAGGTTCTTTTACAAGGTATAAGGTACAGTCGTGCCCCGCTTATACGGACTTCAGATATCCGGAAACCTCGGTTCCCGGACGATTTTCATTCAAAACGAAATAATGACTATATAAATTTACCCGTATATACGGAAATTCAGTTTCCGGAACCGGACGGTCATTTTCATACACAAAACACTGAAATGCACACAAAATTGTCTCACTTATCCGGACAATACATATAATCCTTCCGCTGATGGTAATCCTTTGACTCGTGAGAAGTCAATTAACCAAGTGACACTGAGTTACGTTTGAGCTACGAGCTTGTTTATTGTACATGTAATCCCCAAGCACAAGTTTGTGGCTTGTATAGAGACCTTGATGAACTATATCGAGAACACGGGCGATCTGGACAATTCGGAATTATTGTTTAAAATTCAAACCTCAAAATGTGGTAAAGTTCAAACTTCCATGACAGACTTCCAGTAAGAAGCTGGTTTCAGTTATACGGAAATTCGTTTATGCGGACGAATTGTGAATTGACACAAGTGTCCGTATAAACGAGGCACGACTGTATTGTATTTGTATGAATCTGCCACTGTGCCTTATTAAATTCAACTTACACATTTACTGTGTTCGACCTCATAAGCGCCTCGCTCTAATAAGCGCCCACGGCGACATTTGCAAAGATATTGGCTGGTGAACTATCCCAATTAGCACCCCTTCCGACTGATCAATGTACACAAGACTTATTTATTCGTGTATGATACGCACTCATGTGTTATATGCACCCTTAATTATGGGTGATTAAATTCTGGATAAATATATTTGTCGTACATAAACATTTCAGGCTGTCAGCATAAACCATGAAATTTATCTTTCAACTCTATTTCTAATAAGAGCCCCCTATTTCTAATTTTGAGAGCACCCAGGGCGCTTATTATGTTGATTACGGTACTCGCAATAAACAAACCTTTTATCTGACAGATCTGTTTTATTTCCTACAAGCATTATAATGACATCACTCCCTCGCTCTGTACGCACATCATCGATCCATTTGGATGTTTGGTGGAAGGAATTTGCATCTGAAACAGAGAGGAAAAGTTAGTTTGATGACACACTGTTGTTTAATTCTGGTGTCAAAAATATTCCATCTATAACAGAGTGGAAGACAAAGTCTGGACCAGAAAAATAAGTGATTGATGTTTGTTTATTTGTTTGGTGTTTAAAGCCGCATTCAGCAATATTCCAGCTATATGATGGCAGTCTGTAAATAATCAAGTGCTGGACCAGACAATCTAGTGATTGATGTCATGAGCATCGATCTACACAATTGGGATTGAATGCCATGCATCAACCAAGTCAGCGAGCCTGACCACCCGATCCACTCTGTCGCCTTTTATGGCAAACATGGGTTGCTGGAAACCTATTCTCTACCAGAACACACACCATCAGAGAATGGTGACACACAATCAGCCAGGTCACACACCATCAGGTCATGGTGACACACAGACAGGTCACACACCATCAGGGCTTGGTGACACACAATTAGGCAGGTCACACACAATCAGGGCATGGTGACACACAATCAGCCAGGTCACACACAATCAGCCAGGTCACACACAATCAGGGCATGATGACACACAATCAGCCAGGTCACACACAATCAGGGCATGATGACATACAATCAGCCAGGTCACACACAATCAGGGCATGGTTGACACACAATCAGAGAGGTCACACACTATCAGGTCATGGTGACACATAATCAGACAGGTCACACACAAACAGGGCATGATGACACATTCAGACAGGTCACACACCATCAGGTCATGGTGCCACACAATCAGACAGCTCACACATAATCGGGGGATGATGACACACAATCAGATAGGTCACACACAAACAGGGCATGATGACACAAACAGACAGGTCACAAACCATCAGGGCATGGTGACACACAATCAGACAGGTCACACACAATCAGACAGGTCACACACCATCAGGGCATGGTGACACACAATCAGCCAGGTCACACAGCACCATTACTATGCCCTAAAGCATGGATAGAGAGCATCACAACTATGCATGGTCAACCTGCTTGTACTCACTTGTTATATCATACACAACTACAGCTACTGAGGAATCTCGAATGTAACTAGGGATGAGACTTCTAAACCTCTCCTGCCCTGCTGTGTCCCACAGCTGTAACCGGATCTGAACAACAGAAAACATACACAACATGGCCAAACTGTATTTTGTGTTGGTTGTTGAACACTGCACTCAGCAGTATTCCAGTTATATTCAAGTCTGGACCAGGCAATCCAGCTTTTGACATTAACCTCAATCTACAAAATCCTGATAATTGAGGAGACGGTGACATGCATCAACCAAGTCAGCGAGCCAGATCACCCGATCCCTGCGAGTCGCCTCTTACGACAAGCATTGGTTGCTGAAGGCCAATTCTAACCCAGATCTTCATGGGTAAGTGTATTCCTATTACACCAGCACATCATCAATACTTCAAAGGTTTGTAGGCCTAGAAAATGTCAGCCGAGTCTCTTTCAATATGAATTATATCAACATAAAAAAATTGCAAGTGATTCCGTTTCATTATGTTGCAAACACATTTGGCCACAGGCCTCAAAGTTGCGACTTTAACGGTTACCAAACTTTCGGAATTGTCTACTGTCTAAAATTCAGAGGTAGCCAAATGACTGACTAGAAAAATATCTCGTGGCTACTTGATTCTATTGCTACACATCTGTAGACACACACAAAAATAACAGCTGATATTGGAAAACATGTCTGCCAATTATTGTACTTGCAAATAATTCCTTCTAAAGTCGATAATGAACCAAAATACATAAATATTAATGTAATTAGTTGTTTATTTTAGTTAACAATGCTCATTGGATAAGCAAAGTTATACCTATGTAATCTAGTAACATAAATTGCATCATTTTTTGAGTCACAAATAACAAAAATCAAGTACAGTTTCCATTAAGATACAATTTCAAGACCAGTGCTGTAACTTGTACATATTATCACATGATTATAATAGTTATTTGAGAAAGATAATTTCAAATGCTTTTGGCTACCTACAATATTGGCTTGACTTCTTGATTTTACCACTGGCTACCTGGAAAAAATACTTGTAGCCATATGGCTACTTGGTAAAAATTTAAACTTTGAGGCCTACCACCCCTGCTGCCTGGAAAAAAATACTTGTAGCCATATGGCTACTTGGTAAAAATTTAAACTTTGAGGCCTGTCACTACTGCTACTACTGCTGCTGTATCCTGATTGGCTGATCAATGATGCTAATGGAACCCTGAACAATGTCAATGATTTTGTATTGTCGCCTACAGTTTTTTGTGCGCCTGTCTGTGAAGTTATTTTTTCCCGTATTTATTAATCAGAACTGACTTCAAATTAGTACAATACAATATGTTTTTACATTCATGGAGGTTTAAACATAAAAACAAGTGTACATACTGTGTAAATGTGTAAGTAAATTCTTAAACAAGACGGTTAAAATTTAAAACTCTGAGGCTTGTGGATCAGTTTAAAACTTTTATCGACAAGTGTTGATATCTTTGACATCAAAAGACACAAGGGTGAGATTTAATTTATCATCCAAAATCATTCTTCAAATTTTTTCTGTTTGCCAACAGAAATAACCTGTTTCTTGAGTGTAAAATAGTACGCCGAACCAGCTTCAATAGCAGAGAGATTAGTGATGTCATTTGACTGGTAACCCATGAGGTCACACTGGTCTGCAAAGCATAGTGATGTAGCGATATCTCCTAGGTGATATTGCTTGATAACTACCAAGCATATCTCCTGAGGAAGCCAGTTTGGGATGATAAATTATGTTGGGCTGACATTCATGTCTATTGAAATGATTTGGTTGGTTGGTTTGTTGTTTAACGCCACACTCAGTAATATTCCAACTATATGACGGCGGTCTGTAAATAATCGAGTCTGGACCAGACAATCCAGTGATTGACATCATGAACATCGATCCACGCAATCGGAATCGATGACATGCATCAACCAAGTCAGTGAGCCTGACCACCCGATCCTGTTAGTCGCCTTCTACGACAAGCATGGGTTGCTGAAGACCTATTCTACCCCGGGTCTTCACATGTCCTATTAAAATGAAAAAAAATGTGTATCCGTTACGGATGTCACATGAGCCCGTCTTTGTGGACGAACTTAGTGTGAACTCTACCATTGCCTGACAGAAGTAATGTGTAGAACAGATACCACAATGTATGGCACGGATTTAACACAATGTCAGGTGGGAAACACTGATGTTTGTAATGCAAATTGAGCTCCCAGTGCTTTGGCTTCTCACTGGAAGCAGGTCGCCCGATTTGATGACAATAGGTGAGGTGAGGTGAAATGGGGTTTAAGGTCTCGTCCAAGATTATTGCACTAAAATAGCTACGTGCATGCATGTGTGTGTGTATGTGTGTGTGTGTGTGTGTGTGTGTAGTCCGGACTGATGCTGATTTATAGTGCTTAAATATGCACACTGAGATACCATGCCCCAGTTTAACATGAATACCCCACTGACACAGTATACTGACTCCGAGCCAACCAGTCCTTGTTTTAGCCCCTTAATGCCGAGCGCCAGACAGGGTTTCAACAAGTACCATCTTTTATTAGTTTTAACGTCTTTTGGTATGATGTGGCCGGGGATTGAACCCTGGACCTTCTGCTCTCCAGGCGAACGCTCTACCACTAGACCAGGGAGGCCGTCTGATGACAAGAGAGACTTCACCATGTTCACTGCACAGTGGGTGAAAGTCTTACAGGTAATGGAGGAACATTGACTACAAACCTGTCAAGCATTGAGGATGACAATAGCATTAAGGATGACAATAGCATTGTCATGCTGCATTAACTATACCACTACAGTGCCCACTTCCTGAACCTGGAAGCTGTCACATCCTTGAACCTAATTCAAACTTCGCACTTGAATGTTTAATTTTTTATCTTCTATGTCATGTTACCTTTAGTAAAGATGTTACCATGATTACCTTCCTGATTATGTTTTGCATTATGTATGGTTTGTCAATTTCATATCTCCTCCTCCTCCACAGTGACTGAGTGAGTGGCTTGGAGAATCTATGCCATTTTCTGCTGTGTTCATTAAATTATATACTACAGCCCTTCGTCTGTTCTTAATCAAGTGTTTGAAAGACAAACCAGTCACTGAGCATGTCCACCAGGGCCCACTTGCACAAAGCGATTTTAGTGCTACAACTATTGTAAGCCTATGTTAAAGTATGGGAGTTACGATCATCTTAGCACTAAGATTGCTTTGTGGAAGTGGGCCCTGGTCTAATATAGCAGCCGCACACGACCAGCATGGAGACTTTTCCACCACTGTCGTTCCAACTGGGCTCTTGTATTGAAGACAGTTTGTCCCCATAAGTTTGATCATTTTCTCATTAGCACATCTCCCTGAGGAAAGGCATTTAACTGACTGTAAAAGTCCAGTTGCGACCTTTGCTGAACTAGGTTGGAATTTCTGGGTTCGATCGTAGCACCACCAGTGACTATAAAGACTTATGTCCCTTCTACGTCCCTCCTATTGACAAATCAGATTCCTTCTTTCATATCACTTGCACTTGGTTAAAAAAACATGGCCGCTCCCAGTGAAGACAATCTGATTGATAATCAAGATCTATATTGTAACAAAATGGTTCTTACGTCGCGATGTCCATCAAATTACGTGAGCACCTTGATTAAAACATGAAAAAGACTTAGAAAATATCTGTTGATGCTAATTTGACGGTATACATGCTTTAAAAATCCTGCAATTGATCGACATCCGCAAGGCCTTTACGAATCGGATGTCGGTTTTGTTCCGTGATTTTGATTGGACTATGCACAGACTCATTAGTCAAGCCAAAATATAACTTCATAATTCCAGGTTAGTTTGGCAAGGATGGAAACCGGATTTTATAGACAGTTAACTCCCTTGCCTCAGGAAGATGTCATCAGCACTGCATATGGGAGACAACAACAGCCATTGATCAACATGACTGTAGGCAAGCATACTCACTGTTCTGTCTTCCAAGTACATTGTCTTTGACAGGAAGTCTATACCTATGGTCGCCTGTGGAAACAGAGAGAGAGAAATCAATACTTCATGCATATTACTATCATTGATACACACAAACTGGCAGCCAGGAAGACTGGCTGGCAACTTGCAAAACATTTCTGGCTTTTTACATGTTTTACATAATGATAATATTTTCAAACATTGAATGTCCTATCTAAAAACATTTGAATCCACCATTTGAATCAAAAATGACAGATAATCTGTGAAAATGGACAAAAAGACAAATAATTCAGATTTCCTGTGGAGTTGTCAAGAGGTTACTCTGTAAATTAGAGAATGTAGTTTGTGGGCAAATGCAGAGTGAGTGAGTATGGTTTTACGCCGCTTTTTTAGCAATATTCCAGCAATATCACGGCGGGGGACACTAAAAATGGGCTTCACACATTGTTCCCATGTCTGGAATCGAACAGGTCTTCAGCGTGATGAGCGAACCCTTTAACCACTAGGCTACCCGACCGCCCTAAGAGAGATCTACTCAAGCTATTGCATGTAAAGTTCTAGCAACAATCAGGGCGACGGGAAACTGGTTTGAATGTTTCGTTCAAGATTATTGCACAAATATAGCATCGTCAGTAGCTGCTTATACCATGTATACTAGTCCGGACTAATGCTGGTGCTATTCAAGTGAAATATCATTCCCTAGTTTAACATGGATACCCCACTCAGACACATCATACTGATACTGAGCTGGCCAGTCCTTGTTTTAGCCCCTTAATGCCAAGAGCCAAGCAGGGTAACAACAAGTACCATATTTTAACGTCAGATACAACAGCCCCCTTAGCCCCCTAATGCCAAGAGCCAGGCAGGGTAACAATAAGTACCATCTTTTAACATCAGACACAACATACTGATACTGAGCTGACCAGTCCTTGTTCAGGCAGGGTAACAATAAGTACCATCTTTTAAGGTCAGATACAACAGCCCCCTTAGCCCCCTAATGCCAAGAGCCAGGCAGGGTAACAATAAGTACCATCTTTTAACATCAGACACAACATACTGATACTGAGCTGACCAGTCCTTGTTCAGGCAGGGTAACAATAAGTACCATCTTTTAACGTCAGACACAACATACTGATACTGAGCTGACCAGTCCTTGTTTTAGCCCCCTAATACCAAGAGCCAGGCAGGGTAACAACAAGTACCATCTTTTAACGTCAGACACAACATACTGATACTGAGCTGACCAGTCCTTGTTTTAGCCCCTTAATGTCAAGAGCCAGGCAGGGTAACAATAAGTACCATCTTTTAAATAAAAAAGTCTTGTGTACACTGATCAATCGGAAGGGGTGCTAATTGGGATTGTTCACTAGCCAATATATGAGCAAATATCGCTGTGGGCGCTTATTAGAGCAGGGCGCTAAATACGTCGAATACGGTATTTGTTTCTAATACAGGTACCCCCTTCTCTTACACATGACATCATTACCTAAGTCCTTGTTTCATCATTAATTTCTTACATTGACTTATAAGGAAAATAAAATATCCATCACATCATTAATCATATCCAACTGGACAGCACAAATGTCACCAGATCGTTTACTACACCAATGCAAAGTTTTGCTGAAAGTTTCCCTGACATAAACACCTGGGATGGTAACTAGCACTCGCTAGCCCGGACCAGTTTTGTGTTAATGGTAAAGGTATCCAAAGAGCTAGCAGAATTTCCAACATTTTGTGGGTATTCAGGGCTAGAAATTGGCACTAGTCTTGTAGTCCTTGCCAAACTGCCCAATAGTTAAGGTATCATAAGGACTAGTAGAAATTTGCCATTTTTAAGGGTTTTGCTATATATTATCATTATAAGAACTAGCGGTCCAAAAATGTTAGTTTCTGCCGCTGGGTATTGCTATATGTTATCACTAATCAGGCTAGTAGATGTAAATAGTTAATTTTCATCCCTACAACAAACATTATGGTTTGATTATAAATACATGGAACCAGCAATTAGAGACTTGTTACAGTCTACACTATTATTAGCAATACAACTGTGGTTGTCATGGTTTCTGAAACATATAGCAAAGAAATCATTTGAATCCTGACAATGACGTAAGTAAACAAAAGCGACAAGTCTCACACATGTTGAAACCTCACTGAAGCAACAAGATCAATAATTTATTGACTTCAACCTTGAGAAGCAACAAAACAGCTCGATCATGTTCGTGGCAAAACTCTTGAATTATTCAATATTCAAAATCCATCTCGACAAGAAACAATGACTTAATCATTATTCATAAGAATATATGGAATCATACATTTTCAGATCGTGACCTAATAAATACAAGCCAATACAAAATTCTGCCTACAATTGAGCTCCCCATATTAACTTTGGTGGTTATTCTTTATAGTCCCAGCCAAACTGGCCAATAGTTAAGGTATCATAAACACTAGTAGAAATTGGACATTTTAAGGGTTTTGAGGTATGCTATGATGATTTGGTTGGTTGGTTGGTTTGTTGTTTAACGCCGCACTCAGCAATATTCCAGCTATATGACGGCGGTCTGTAAATAATCGAGTCTGGACCAGACAATTCAGCGATTAATATCATGAGCATCGAGCCACGCAATTGGGATCGATGACATGCATCAACCAAGTCAGCGAGCCTGACCACCCGATCCCGTGAGTCGCCTCTTACGACAAGCACAGTCGCCTTTTACGGCAAGCACGGGTTGCTGAAGACCTATTCTACCCCGGATTTTCATGGGTGTGTTATCATGAAAAGGACCAGTGGACTAAATCTGTTAGTTCCTATTACAGTGTAATACAGGTAATATTGATCTGTTGTTGTTTTTTTATAATAAATTCACAGATTTATATAGATGTTTCTTTCTTCTAATGACTGCGTTAATACAATCAAGTTTGTCATAAATAAGAATTACGTCCACTTGAATCATCTTCCTGAAAATGTTGACATGGTTGAGGCTAGATATGAAACAAAATTAATATGTCTTTCAGAATGTTGAACTGATGTTGGAAATCTGGTCATATTTGGACATATACGTTCTGTAGTTTTAAGAAAAATAAAATGTCATGGTATGTATCTTTTTCATCATTCATAACATAAATGATCATGGATTGTAAGTTGCCATGATAAATTGTAAGTTACCATCATGGCACCTTACAATAGGACATGGCAACTTACAATAGGGCATGGCAACTTACAATAGGACATGGCAACTTACAATAGGGCATGGCATCTTATAATAGGACATGGCAACTTACAATAGGGCATGGCAACTTACAATAGGACATGGCAACTTACAATAGGGCATGGCATCTGATAATAGGGCATAACAACTTACAATAGGACATGGCAACTTACAATAGGGCAAGGCATCTTACAATAGCACATTGCACCTAACAATAGGACATGGCAACTTAGAATAGGACATGGCATCTTACAATAGGACATGGCAACTTACAATAGGGAATGGCATCTTATAATAGGGCATAGCAGCTTACATTAGGACATGGCAACTTACAATAGTGCATGGCATCTTACAATAGGGCATAGCAACTTACAATAGAGCATGGCATCTTACAATAGGGCATGGCAACTTACAATAGGGCATAGCAACTTACAATAGGACATGGCAACTTACAATAGTGCATGGCAACTTACAATAGGGCATGGCATCTTACAATAGGGCAAGGCATCTTACAATAGGACATGGCAACTTACAATAGGGAATGGCATCTTATAATTGGGCATGGCTACTTACAATAGCACATGGCAACTTACAATAGTGCATGGCATCTTACAATAGGACATGGCAACTTACAATAGGACATGGCAACTTACAATAGGGCATGGCAACTTACAATAGGGCAAGGCATCTTACAATAGGACATTGCAACTTACAATAGGGCAAGGCATCTAACAATAGGACATGGCAACTTACAATAGGGCATGGCAACTTACAATAGAACATGGCAACTTACAATAGAACATAGCAACTTACAATAGGGCATGGCAATCAATCATGGCACCTAACAATCCATCATTGCAACAACCTACAAGCCATCATGGCACCTTACAAAATGGGTTGGAACATTACATGGAATAATGGAAACTAACAATCTATTGTGGAGTTCGTGACATTATTCTATATGGGGTACCATCACAGAAAGAAAGAGCTCAATTAGTGGCAAGTTGGAGCCGTTGATGTCACTTCTGATACGAAGCTATGTCAGTGAATGGTTAAAGAGCATTTACGATAATAATACACTGGATAATCCAGGATGGGGCATGTGTAGCCAGTTTTTCCGGTTCGTAATCATTTCAGGTAAATTTCTACAGCTGTCAGCTGATAAGGCAGACGTGTCTCAAATGCTCTTCACGCATGATGGTCCGTATCTGTGAGTAGGATAGCTGGACACTGTATCGGTGGTACTGCTGCTAATAACCCAGGCCCATGCTTGCCACACAACCCTGTTTGTGCTCTCTAAACAGGCCTAACCTGTTGGTTGTATTGATTTCTGCTACTCTGTGTCTAGACAACCAGGACCATGCCACACAAGCGAAAAACATGAAAGTTTCATGCATCGACCTTGCCATATTGTATGAGCGGGACAACTCGGAATGCTTCATGGAGACCGTGACCTGTACATTCCCGAGTGACCTGTCACCTAACAGAGCTTAGTGAAGACATGCTAATGCTTCAGACAGGGCATCAGGTGGCAGAGGGGCGGATTAATGGCAGGGAAGTAATCTAGGTCTAACAGACAAGGTGACCGTGTCCTGATTATGGTCTCAGTGTTCCAAACCTTTTCAAGACAGCAAGAATCACTGGTTCCCCAAGACCATACAGCTGCGGGTCCTTTTAGTGGCATTTTTAATATACCGTATTCGACGTAATAAGCGTCCCGCTCTATTAAGCGCCCACGGCGATATTTGCTAATATATTGGCAAGTGAACAATGCGAATTAGCACCCCTTTCGATTGATCAATGTACACAAGACTTATTTATTCGGGTATAATATGCACTCGTGTGTTATATACACCCTTAATTATGGGCAATTAAATTCTGGAAAAATATATCTGTCGTATATTAACAGTCAGGCATAAACCACGAAATTTGTCTTTCAACTCTGTTTTTCAACCAAAATAATAATCTAATAAGAACCCCCTATTTCTAACTTTGAGAGCGCCCTGGGCGCTTATTGCATCGAATACGGTATGCCTAGTTTGAAATCAGCAATATACTAGTTAAAAGAACTACAGAAAACTTGTTTTTGCTAAGGCTATAGTTAATCTGTCATGCCATGTGGTTGAGCGATTGATTGGATAATCAACAGAAAAATCTATCTTTTTTCAGGGTTTATTGATGGGCTCTGAAGACAAATGATATTATAAGAATGACAATGCTAAACATCAAAATAGAGTTTAAACAGTATGTTTGTTGTTATGTTTTTACCATCAAGTCAACATCATTTGATAAAGTTTCCTGGTTCCTTAATTTCAATATAAACAACAGACATACTTGAGTGACCCAATAACGGTAAAACATAGAAGTGCAGTAATACACATGTCATCAAAGCTGCAGCCAATCGCTGAACAGGTCTAAATATAGTAGGGTGTTTTCCACGAGAGCGTGACTACAAACATGGACAAATCTAGCAGTGACATGACATGCTTTAAAAACTTGCCTACCGTTAGTGAGATGACTGAACTGATTTTATTTCTCTTGTCAGGCAAAGAGTGAGCTATTGAAAAACATCAAAACCCAGGTGCAGATGGGCCGGCTGTTCTTGAAATGACTAAGGCAAAATGTCGAATTTGCAAAGCAGGGACCAACATTACTAACTTGAAAAATCATTTAGAAAAGATCCCCCCTACATGCCATACAAAATCTGAGACAGATTCAACCGAGGCCTACATGACAGTAATAGCTCACTGCATTACTGATGATTGGAATTTCGTTCTTCGGGAGCTCCTGGGACGACATACCAGAGAAAATCTCAGCGAAGCACTTTCTGAGTGTGTGAAAATATGGGATATTAAAAGAAATCCTGTTATCGTTTCGGATAATGCTGCCAACTAAAAAAAGAGCCATTACTTTGTTGGATTTGGATGGAGTACCCTGTGTGGCTCACACACTTGATCTTGTTGCAAAAGCTGGACTTGCATTCCCCAAATATCCAAACATTTGTCTCGTTGGCGTGAGCTTATGGGTTTTATAAAAGAGGAACCCTACGGCAATGGATGTCTTGAAAATGGAGCAGAAAATGCTGGATTTCCCAGGTCTCAGCATTTACCGATTTGTCCACTAACTCTTTCAACACCGTAGGCCGGTACACCGGCCAAGAAGCATCGATTCAACAACAAGCATAGGGTCTGTGAAGATCCGGGGTAGAATAGGTCATCAGCAACCCATGCTTGCTGCAAAAGGCGACTATGCTTGTTGTAAGAGGCGACTAATGGTATCGGGTTGTCAGACTCGCTTGGTTGATGCATGTCATCGATCCCAATTGTGTGGATCAATGCTCATCATGTCAATCACTGGATTGTCCGGTCCAGACTCGATTATTTACAGACAAACATCATATAGCTGGAACATTGCTGAGTGCAGCGTTAAACAACAAACCAACCAACTACAACAATCATAGCCACCTTTCACCTGCATGGGTTGCTGAAGACCTATTCTACCCCGGATCCTCACGGGTCAAACATTATATTATCTTCTACTGCTGGTTTCTACAGCACTGTCAGCAATGTTACAGCAATATAACAGCATTATTACAGCAATATTACAGCAATATAATGGCAACATTACAGCAATATTACAGCAATATAACAGCATTATTACAGCATTATTACAGCATTATTACAGCAATATTACAGCAATATAACAGCAATATTACAGCAATATCCTTGTGTAGTGTTGACATAAGAAGCCTATACCTTTGAGTGAGTATGGTTTTACGACGCTTTTAGCAATATTCCAGCAATATCACGGCGGGGGACTCCAGAAATGGGCTTCACACAATGTACCCATGTCGGGAATTGAACCCAGGTCTTCGGGGTGACGATCGAGCGCTCAAACCACTAGGCTACCCGACCACCCCGTATACTTTAGAACTCAAGTGGTTGATACATACATCGTATCGCGACCCATGTATCATGATACATATCGTATCGCGACCCATGTATCATGATACATATCGTATCGTGACCCATGTATCATGATACATATCGTACGCGACCCATGTATCATGATACATATCGTATCGTGACCTAGGTATCATGATACATATCGTATCGTGACCTATGTATCATGATACATATCGTATCGTGACCCATGTATCATGATACATATCGTATCGTGACCTATGTATCATGATACATATCGTATCATGACCTATGTATCATGATACATATCGTATTGTGACCTATGTATCATGATACATATCGTATCATGACATTGCTGTATCTCTTTACTTCAACGCCATTTTCTAACACAGTAAAAAAAAACATAGTAAGTAACACAGGTTTTCAACCCTATAAATGCCATTAAAAATATGGGTGGGAACAGAACATAATTCATATTGTACCAAGTGGGGAATCAACCATAAGACTTTGTCTATGACACTGACAACCACACCAACCACAGGGCTACCCAACAGTCCCTGAGGAATAACAGAAAGAAGGAATTCGCTCAAGCTGAAATTAAATGATTCATTCACGAATCTCTTCAATAAGGAAACTCCACACTTTATTAGGTCAAGACGCACTGTTAGCAGGAACACGCAATAGCTCATGGAATGAATATTTCATAGGAAGCACAAGCAAGCATAACCCTGATCCAATAAGACAATCGCTATTGACATAACAAATACTGAATAAATGCAATACAAATACAGAGTGGAGCTTGCCCTGATGGCGCCAATGGTGAGACATCATCTTCAGGTTGCTATGACTCACAAGGAAACGGTCAGACTTGGGCTTGAAAACATTGTTAGGACATGTAGAATAGGGTTTCGTTTCACAAGAATAGCAATCAGGGTTACGGTGACGTATTAAAATTAAGAACTAATATCAAATGTTTAACAGCAAATATTCATGAGGGTCCTGTAGAGAAATAAAATGGTGAAGTAGTGTACGTTTTGTAATTACTTTAATTACAGTCCAGGATCTAGATATATTTCAGGTCAAGAATTTATTGTCAATATTGTTGTGAAATGTATGGTCCTCACCATTTATCAATGTCATCTTACTTGTTAATTAACTCAATAACTCGTCTTCTATACGTGCGTCCATTGTCTAGACTAATCTATCATGATCCAGTGTTAGAAATTGGCACTAGTCATATAGTCCTTGCCAAACTGCCCAATAGTTAAGGTATCATAAGGACCAGTAAATCTATTGCTGCTCTTTCACTAATGCATTGCCTGGAAAGGACCAGTGATCATGTGGACAATAGTCATGATTGATGGATGACAGACGCCCATAAGAACAGAAATACATATTATTTACCGAACAGTGGCAAACAGCACACAGATGCTGAGTGAAATTATACTGTAACAGAACAGCATTATGATGATTATGTAAATGCTGCCTATACTGATCACTGAACTTGTGACTGTCTTCCATCTTACACAAAAGTAACTGTACTAGTCGCAGTGGTATCTTAATTAATCATCTTTTCATTTATATAAAAAAAAATTTGTTGTTTAACGCTGAATTCCATATTCCAGCCATATGATGGATGTCTGTAAATAACTGAGCCTGGACAAGATAATCCAGTGATTGACGTCATGAGTATCGATCTATGCAATTGGTTTGTTAACGCCGCACTCAGCAATATTCCAGCTATATGACAGCGGTCTGTAAACTATCGTGAGACATCATGAGCAACAATTTCCGCAACTGGAATAAGATGACATATATCAACCAGCGAGCATGACTTGGTTTGTTAATGCCGCACTCAGCAATATTCCAGCTATATGACAGCGGTCTGTAAACTATCGTGAGACATCATGAGCAACAATTTCCGCAACTGGAATAAGATGACATGTATCAACCAAGTCGAGAGCATGACCACCCGATCCCGTTAGTCCCCCCTTACAACAAGCATAGTCGCCTTTGACAGCAAGCCTGGTTTGCCAAGGACCTGTTATACCCCGGATCTTCACGGGTCTGATTTGCAGTGTACAAAGTTTCACATCAGAGACCATGTATCATGATACAATATCGCCTTACTAATCTAAACAAACAAGACCAATTCCAGACCTAATCTATATTTCAGCATGTCCCTGAGCCAAACAGTTCATTAATCTGCCCAAGACCCAGCAAGTCTTGTCCCGTTCCTATCTTCTCTCACAGCTAACAAGAGAAATGACCGCTTTGATCAGACAAATTACAACATCAATACTCAGTGGCCAACTAGAGCAGTAATCAGCTAAGTATCCATGGTAATGATGCCATTAAGAACACAAAGAGCCCTAATAATGGATAAGTAATGTTCTTACAAGGAATTCAAATCAACCTAAGAAGACTTTATATAAGAGGGCTTATAAACTACCTGTGCCAGCCGTGTTTCTCAACTCTTAGCAAAGCTGGGCCATGTTTTTTAGATGGGGTTGATTTCAACGAAAACTAAAAATATAACGAGCGCAACACATCTCATCAAGCAACATCAAGACAACACTGACCAGATGATTTCAAATGAATCAAAAATCACAATTGCAGAAGACATGATTTAAAGAAATGACTTTGTACAAAACTCACAAAAATGTCAAGACAAAAAGCAGCCCTTGCAATAAAGTATTTTCAAGATTTAGCCAAAAAAACAACTCCATTGAGATTCCCATTCAGACCAGTTTTCACTGACTGGGAAAAGCTCCGTATAAATGTGGTTAGGTGATCAAGCGAAGTCCATACTGCTTCTGTTGAAGCAATTTGGAAAAATAAGCATGCACATGCAAAGAAGTCACATTTATAACATTGCTAGCTTTCACTAATCCATGCGAAAATAAACAAATACTGAGTGCTAATAACACTGCAACTGGAGCATAGCATAAGGACTACAAAACAGCTCATGAGTAATGGACACTAACCGCCTGCAAATCCAACAATTGTAGCATGGTTGAAAATGAAGGCAAAAATATTAGAATTATGGGTGAAAATATAAAAAGCACAAGAAACATTGCATTTTGAAAAAAAATTCAAAAGCTTTAAGATGTGTAGCGCACTCAGTAGATCTTTTGCTTTACCAGATGTGTCGTAAAGTGACTGAATCACTTGGTCACACGATCTTGACTGTATTGATCTGCATCATTACGACATTAGGTCTGGACAAATGACATTGACTTTGAGGGAGTTAATAGGACTCTTTCCATGAGGAAAAACTAATTGTCTGTCATTGAGGATGTGTTTGGGGAAACCAAAATCATAACTTTTAACCAATTATCAGCGTGAGAAACTAACAGTTTTAGTTCACTAGTCCTTATAATGATAACATATAGCAAAACCCTTAAAATGGAAAATTTCTACTAGTCATGATACCTAACTATTGGTCAGTTTGGCAAGGACTACAGGACTAGTGCCAATTTCTAACGCTGACTATGAATTTCAATTATTTCCTCAGTTTAACATAAAAAAGGTTCCCATAATTTCAGTCTGCGACTAAAACCACTGGTCCGAAGCCAAAGTCCAGCAAAATTCTGTTTGGTCTTTTAAGCTGAGCTAATGAGTCCATATGAAAGACTACTTGTACTACACTGAAGATAATGTTGTGTTCGGGCTAGCAGACTCAAAGGTTTTGGGCATAACCTGCAATTTCTGGTCTGTCATTTTTATGTTGTAGGTAAGAACATACGGATGCTGGTGCATATTGTCTGCTAGATGGGCTGCCCTCTTCCACACATAAGTCCTGGTGAACGGTAACCAGTATTTGTGGAATGTTGGCCATGCTATAAATATAACATCACTTAAGGTGAGTGAGTGAATCTGATTTTACACAGCTTTTATTACGGCAATATCAAGACAGGGGGACACCAGAAATGGGACTTCCACAGAACCCAAATGGAGCATCAAACCTGAGCCTTTAGAGTGTCCAGGGAACGAGAGGGCCTTTCAACAGTATACAATGTGTTTACCCCAGTTTTATTATGGGGTGCACAAATGTTCATCACAAAATCATCTTCGGGAACAAATTTAAAAACTAAACTAAATTCATGATTTCATTGTTATGGCCATATTTTCTGCTGCATAATACAAGTAAACCCTTTAAAAGAAAAAAAGTTTTGGAATCTTGTCCTTTTGCGTCAGGTGTTTGGCCTAAACTAAAACTTACAGCAGAAAAGGTAAAGGCTCCAGCTTTGAAAATACACAAACTTGTGGCTGTTTTGTCAGTAAGGATAGGATTTATAGATGAACAACTTCTTTATTACAATTAAGAGCGACATAACGGTGTAGGTTCTAGCACCATTATCAAGCAGTGATGATCTTAAGTGTAATGAAGAAGTTGTTCATCCATAAATCCTACCCTTACTTAGGACTCCAACTAAAAGCCTATCAAAGAAACTATCTTGTCAGTCCAGCCCAGGCTCTTTTGTCACTCCATTTATAGATCAAGGACAGAACATCAGTACAAGCTATTCCTGATAGTCTTATAGATATGATAAATACCTGACACTATATTTTCACCTAAAGTACAAGAATGACCCAGGCCTTCTGTGGTCAGTGACCGCTGGGTGAAACCCAGCCTATGGCATTCTACTGTTTATATTTCTGTGACAAGCATGAGGTTGATGTCCACCCTATGTCTAATCAGATCAGTTGTCACACACACCAATGTCATTAGCTGTGTAGTGTTAGAATGAGGGATGTGGTAGATGTCCCATTATACCTCTGCAGTTATTCAACACCAGACAGAGAAAGGTAAAACCAGATCAGTAATGATGAGAAGTTCAACTGTTTGTCTTCTAGAACACACATGAGATTACTGCCAATTTTATTTGTATAATTGATAGGAATACACCACAAACAGTCACAAGGAAACAGAAATAGGTTTAAGTATGTTAAGGGCTAGGGCTTGCTAAAAAGATCAATAATCAGAATTATCGCTGATGGGAAGAAATATCAACGATTATTGATATGAAACAGTTGTCATCCATAATAACTCACATAAACTATTGGGACAAAATAAAGTTTAGATTTACTGAAACAGACTTGTCATTGTCAATGACAGAAAGCAACTGTTTTTGTTATATCTCAAATGTCCACAATATTTATATATTTTTGTTGTTGTTGTTTAACGCTGCACTCAGCAATATTCCAGCTATATGATGGCAGTCTAAATAATCTACCAGACAATCTAGTGACTGACATCATGAGCATCAATCCACGAAATTGAGATACGATGACATGCATCAACCAAGTCAGCAAGTCTACCCACCCTATCCTGTTAGTACCCTCTGACGACAAGCATAGTCGTGTCCACAAAGTGATCTATGCATAAATGCAGGGTTAGAACTAATATGCCCTTGGTAATGTTAAAACTCTGGGGAATGGGGAAATGTGTATTAACACTGGGCTAGCAGGCTTGTCAAGTTCTAACCCTGAAAATGTCTCACTGCTCACCAGTGGCCTGAAATCTGTTGATTTCTTTCAGGACTTTCTTGTATATTTTCTTCCTTCTCCAATACTTGATAATTGATCCATATTTAGTAAGTGATGATCGATCTCTATGATCAATATCGATAGCCATCCGTATCAAGGGTAGCATATAGCAATCATAATTGAAGCAAGGGGACTGGACTGGAATTCGAAAAAAAATTTACAAGGTCCTTGCCATAACCCCTGAGGTTGGTTGGTTTGTTATGTAACGCCGCACTCAGCAATATTCCAGCTATATGACGGCGGTTTGTAAATCCTCGAGTCTGGACCAGACAATCCAGTGATTGATATCATGAGCATCAATCAACGCAATTGAGATCGATGACAGTGCATCAACCAAGTCAGCGAGCCTGACCACCCGATCCCATTTGTCGCCTTTTACGACAAGCATGGGTTTCTAAGACCGATTCTACCCCGGATCATAATCCCTGAGACTCCTCATGCGTATGTGACTCCTACACGGTCGTGATTTCATGTACTTTTGACTGGATAATATCCTGTATCATTACCCAAAATAGAAACCATGTCTTTTGGACACATTGGATGACAATCAGTCAATGTCCTTGAAAGTGAACTGATCTGAAACCCTGTAACGCTAATGCTAAAATGTCAAAAGATGAAACTTTAGGGGTCCCAGATTCAAATACTAAAGCAGTTAATTTCATCCCCCACCCCCTTCCCAACTTCCAAACACTATTCCTCCTCGAAGGATCAGGGCAAACAGGTTGAAATCTAATGGCAGAGATTTTCCAACAGAATGGCTGAGGGCAGAGTGGCTAAGGCAAGTTTTAGTGCTTCGATCTGATCACTTACAATGAATTATTCAGATGGGTCTTTGTTGATTACCTGACTTCCATCCCAGCAAAGTATCCCAGTGTATGTTAAAGATATACTAAAACTTTTAATTCCATCATTTTTTACATAAGCTATTCCTCACTGACACTTTCAAAAGAATTCATCAATAGCTACGCCAGATCTAATAAAACAAATCTATAAAACCTTACCCAGACTGAAGTGCACAGGATGCTCGAAGCCAAACACATTTTTCAAGCTGACAAAAAAATATCGACCAACTTGCTCTTTTTGAACGAAAATGAAACTTCCCGAAATCATTGTGTTCAAAAAAACACTTTATCTAATGCAAGCTGAAAATAGTCTTTCCAGAGGCCTCTTGACACGTGTCTATTTCAAATAGCCTAAGCCGTGACACAAGTGTTACTGTCACAGACGTAGTTTGTAGACCAATTGCTCAATAACACTAGCAGTGCAGTTTCAAAATGGCACCTTCGGTCAATGCCGATATGCCCAACCAGTGCGCAGGGCTACGATCCAACACAGGAAAATCAATCAATGGAAAGATGAGCTGTGATGAAGACAAGTCATTTTCAAGCAATGCCTGAGGTTTTTGAAGAAAGGTTTCGGATCAATGGGTTAGTCTCTAACAGGCTGCTATATTTACTATACAAATATTGTCACTTTCTTTCAGGGAATGGGGTGTTATCAGCAATAGAAACTAACAGTTTTAACCCACTAGTCCTTATAATGATAACATATAGCAAAACCCTTGAAAAAGGCAAATTTCTACTAGTCCTTAGGATACCTTAACTATTGGGCAGTTTGGCATGGACTAGTGCCAATTTCTAACGCTGGTGTTATGCCATTTGTCCATTGTGAGCCATATTTCATCAAGCTATGGACAGTATTTAAGTTAACACGGCATGCCAGTCTGCGGAAACCTGAAGTGATTAAAGTCATTGATATTTCCCCCTTCATATTTAACCCATCAGCACCTGTCTTGAGCTGACAGGCTTAGCATCATAAGTGAACTGAACCTATGCTCAGCAGATCCTGTCACATCTAAGGGATACAACTCTGCACATTCATTTGGAATCATGCTGTAGGCAAACGGACGACTCACACCACACAGGTTTTGAAGGAAAGGATCTTACTATTTGTTGTCCTTGTACTAAGTTGTAAGCACAATAATTTATTTACATATGCCAAAATTGAAGCCATAACTTATCGAAAAATAGGATTGAGTGATTGAGTTGGTTTAACGCCACATTAAACATGTTAAACAGTACTCAGGTTATATAATAGGACATCAGCTTAATGTGGGAGGATAAGCCCCAAGTGATGCAGGTCTCAGACGTTCACCACTTCCATGAAACCCACAAGCACGGGTTTGATGCTGACAACCTTGAAACATAATCGGGGTGAACCCGGAACACACAATCGTGGATTTCTGACGTGCCCAAGGGACGCAACTGTGAATAGTGGTGTGTTAGATGACTTGGGCAATGACAAGAACAACTGGACTTTCCACGTTCATCAATATTCCAGCAATATCGTGGCTTCACACATTTTACCGATGTGGGCAATTGAACCCAGGGCTTCGGTGTGATGGACCCATGTAAGAAAGTGGAGTCTTTGTGCTGGCATGATTCACACTTTGAAACTCAGTGCCCCAAAAGCTTCACATGTACTTTCCGAGAATGTTTAACTACAAACTGCAGGGGTAACAAGTATACATACACAGACACTTGAAATCTTTCCACAGATTGTAAATTCTACCATAAATTTGGAAATAACTTGATTCTGACCGGTCTATCTGAGGTATCAAATCACGATATTTGTGTATCTTTGTGTAACTGTTTATTGTTTAACGTCGCACTCAGCAATATTCCAGCTATATGACAGCAGTCTGTAAATAATTGAGTCAGGACAAGACAATCCAGTGATTGACATCATAAGCATCAATCCAATTGGAATACGATGCCAACCTACGATAATTATAGTTCTTTAAATAGCTAGTAGGGCAGGGAGCGAGTCAGTTGGATTCAAAGCTTCCGTATACAGCATTTCAGCTTCATGACAATGTGTCAGCCTGTTTTGTAGGAGGAAATCATGATGTTGTTTGTTTGTTTGTTGTTTACACCGCACTCAGCAATATTTCAGCAACATGACAGCGGTCTGTAAAATAATCAAATCTAGACCAGACAATCCAGTCATTGACACCATGAGCATCGATCTACACAATCGGGATACGATGACATGCATCTACAAAGTCAGCAAGCCTGACCACCCGATCCCGTTAGTCGCCTCTTACGACAAGCATAGTTGCCTTTTAAAACACGCATGGGTTGCTGAAGACCCATTCTACCCCGGATCTTCATGGGTCAGGAAAGCCTGAAGTGATGCAGGTCACAGATGCTGCCCACTTCAGGAACCCCATGACGCTGACCAAAGGTTGAAATCAAGCCAAAGATTAACGAAATCACTGCTCAGTAAGAGAAATGACTCTGCAGTGCCTTCGGCCAACAGAACACAATTGCCCTGGTACGCTCTAACAGCATATCACTACAGGGGTCCTGCGATATGAGTATGGTTTAAGCATTATTCCAGCTATATCACGACAGGGGACACTAGAATGGGCTTCACACATTGTACCCATGTCGGGAATCGAACCTGGGTCCTTGGTGTGACGAGGGCACGCTTTAACTACCAGGCCACCCCACCGCCCCCTCTGAGATATGAGACCTGGGTTGTGGTTTGTTGTATACATTTCAAGACAAACAATAACTTCCACTTATGACTTCACAAGAGAACAACATAAATACTCAACTGTTATTGCAACACATGACATTATTATTCTACCAGATGTGTCTTAGCTGTGACTTAAGGATTCAAACATCACGACTCAATGTGTCACATATCTACATTTATTCAGTGGGTGATATTTCCTCATATTCATCGATCACAACTCTTACCTGATATGTGTTGTCAAAACTGTCATACATGAACCTTGTGATAAGTGACGTCTTTCCCACTGAAAAATAAAGGAAACGTTAAAAATATCAATAACAACATGTTTTAGCTAGAAAACACCTCATCTCATACTTAACGTATACACCATGCCTTATGGCATCTATCCAATTCTAAGGGTGAAACAAAACATTGGTGGACTGCGAGTTTACAATTACATGTGACAATACAATACATGATACCGTACTCAGCGTAATAAGCGCCCCGCTCTAATAAGCACCAAAGGCGATATTTGCTAATATATTGGCTAGTGAAAAGTCCCAATTAGCACCCCTTCCGACTTTTATTCATTTGCGTATAATACGCACTGGGGAATTAAATTCTGGAAAAATATATCTGTCGTACATAAACATTTCAGGCTGTCAGCATAAACCACAAAATTTATCTTTTAACTCTGTTTTTTTTCACCAAAATAATATTCAAATCAGAGCCCCCTATTTCTAATTTTAAGAGCGCCCAGTGCGCTTATTACGTCGAATACGGTATGCTTTTTTCTGTATCAATACAAGACAATACACTTACTAATACTCACTACTTGTCTAATGACCCCGGTGTTTTTTGTCAGTCTAGTATCACAAATGTGTTGTAATTAGCGTTTCAAGTTCACCACTAAAAAATAGCCGCAACGAACATGTTTCCACATGATTGCATGTAAATATGTGTATAGCGATATGTATCATATCACGACCTATGTGAGGTGAAATGAGGCCAAATGGTTTGACCTCGCGTCCAAGATTATTGCAGTTATACAGCGACGTGCATGTACGTGTGTGTTTGTGTGGCTGCTTGTACTAGTCTGGACTGATGCAGATTTATAGTGCTAGCTCACTGAGATACCATGCCGCAGTTTAACATGAATACCCCACTCAGACACAGTATACTAACTCTGAGCCAGCCAGTGCTTGTTTAAGCCCCTTAATGCTGAGCGCCAGACAGGGTAACAACTATCTATTAACGTCTTTTGGTATGACGCGGTCACGGATCGAACCCCGTACCTTTCGCTCTCTGGGCGGATGCTCTACCACAAGAGCACGGAGGCAGTCTCACGACCGATGTATCATGATATGTATTGTATAATGAACTTATTGTATTGTATTGTTTCACCCCTATCCAATGCACTGGTCGAAACAATGGGATAAGCCAACCACTATTGTAGCACCAGTTCTCTACTAGAATCAGTCATGGTGTGACCCAATAGCTGCGTATCCACGACTTACCAGTAGCTAGAATGTAAAAACTATTCACGGCAGCAGTCCAGGGTTAGAAACTAACAGTTTTTGTCCACTAGTCCTTATAACGATAACATATAGCAAAACCCTTAAAATGGGCCAATTTCTACTTGTCCTTAGGATACCTTTACTATTGGGCAGTTTGGTAAGGACTACAGGACTAGTGCCAATTTCTAACGCTGCCAGCTTCTTTTATCAAGTTATTTATCCTGTTATATATCATGTGTGACCAGACATCTATATCGTGTGGAGGACGGCAATGATGATGTCAAAAACATGTGAAGGAAGTCTGAACTATGGGTTGTCTTTCATTCAGGTTCATAACAAAGTAGAGATGAAAGAACACATTGTGGTATGTATTGCAATACATGAATCAATATTGTGAACAAATCCAATAGGAAAGTCAGCCTATACCCAGCACTACTACATTGTATTCCATTATTCTGAGTGATCCTTGTTTCCATTTCACACTACAGTAAGCAAAATTACATTACATAGCATGGCACAATCTCATTAAAAACAGATCTTAGTTCTCGCTACCGCTAAACAAAGTTCTGAGGACATCCTATTACGGGTCACATCAGACTGATCTTGTGCGAGCTTTGACCGACCAATGGAATGACTGACAAGATGTTGACATTAGCCAATTAAAAGGCAGCTTTCTCGTTCTTTATGGCACTAATTTTCAAATTGGCAACTACACTTTGAAACAATTTGACAAATTTGCGATGAAAAATTTGAAACATGAACAAAAGAACATTCTGGAATGGCTAATAGATGGTCTAGTTTGTACAGATTCAGTTGTTAAGCCCGTAACTATTGTTCGGAATACCCTGTATTTAAAAATGGCATTCCGACTATCACTTTCATGATCTGGTAAGAGCTGCTCTGATTGGTCGTTTGAAGGGTCGTTCTGACATGACCCCTAATGGTATGTCCTCACATCTTTGTTTAGAGTCAGTGAGTGAGTGAGTATGGTTTTACGCCGCTTTCAGCAATATTCCAGCAATATCACGGCTGGGGACACCAGAAATGGGCTTCACACATTGTACCCATGTCGGGAATCGAACCCGGGTCTTCTGCATGACGACCGAACCCTTTAACCAGTAGGCTCCCCGACCGCCCCTCTTTGTTTACAACTAAGATCTGATTTTCATGAGACTGCAGCATGTCATTCACTTGATTAACTGAAATATGTGCCAGACAAACGAGTGGTCGATATAATGCATAACGTCCCACACCTCCAGGGCATGCTGACATGGTATCAGTTATATGACTGAGTCTATTACAGTCACTTCTTACAATGCCTACAATTGACCCACTGAGGTTCACATATTTCACTGAATTCTTAACTCCAATTTCCTCCTTAAGTGGCTCGTTTCCACAATATATGACATGTCACATCTACATCAGGGAAGGAACTCCATGATAAAGAGTCACTGCATGCTAATTGGCTGCCTGTCTGGTGCCCCTCATCGAACAGGCTACTGTTGCATCCTGAAAATGTCATCAATAATGGCCCCCACCAAGCAGCCCCTGGGACAGCCCTGTCAGGCAGTTGACGTCCCTGATGGCCAACCAGACTCCGTCTCAACTTCACTATTCAAATTTGGGCTTTCACATTTCTCCATCATGCCCATGGTCATTGAATCAGAAATGGCTTCAGAAATTCCACACATTATTTATAGCTTGTCATTAAGCCCAACAGTGAGAGTATTACATGCAAAATTCTCCACTGATGGACTGTCAGTGCTGTGGCAAAGATTTAGCTGAGTATTAGAGATGTTATCAGAATATTGTGATATCGATGAATCGATAAATGTTTAATCTTGATACAAATTTGTGAATATTGATTCTCTATAAATAATTCACTGACAGAAAGAATTTAACATACATTTATTAAAGATTTATTACCATATTCAATGTAATAAGCGCCCAGGCGCTCTTCAAATTGGAAATGTACTGTGCCTGAGTGGGGTATTCATGTTAAACTGCAGCATGGTATCTCAGTGAGCTAGCACTAAAAATCGGAATCAGTCTGGACTAGTACAGGCACGCACGCACGCACACACGCACGCACGCACTTCGTTATATAAGTGCAAAAATCTTGGACGTGATGTTAAACCCCATTTCACCTCTCATCATGCGCATCCAATAGACAAGTATATTTCTGTGCATTACAACAAGTTTCACATGTGACCATTGGTAGCCTCATTGAGACAGGGACTTCAGGACTGTTTATAAACAACAGATGACAAAAACAGCCATCAGATGCTAATAATATACCATATGGTAACAGTAAATGTACAAGAAAAGAGATCTAAGACCCAAGTTCAAATTAGTAGACTCAAAAGTTTTAGGCTCAGGCTGCTAAGAGGCTCACAAGATTCATGTCAGTGAGTGAGTATGGTTGTACGCCGCTTTTAGCAATATTCCAGCAATATCACAGCAGGGACACCAGAAATGGGCTTCACACAATGTACCCATGTCGGGATTCGAACCCGGGTCTTCGGCGTGACGAGCGAACGCTTTAACCACTAGGCTACCCGACCGCCCCTCTTTGTTTACAACTAAGATCTGATTTTAATGAGAGTCAGTGTATCATACGGGGTATATCCTTTGTTATAAAATCCAAAGCACAATACAGTAAACTATGTTTAAAACGAACACGCTTATCACGAACTGAAAAATATAACTAACTTACTTTTAGTCCCGACCATTTGTATATACCCTGCATATATACTTACAGCGAACTATAGTTATTACAAACTAAAATTAGTGGTCCTTTTGTGTTCGTTATAACCGTAGATTACTGTACTGATAAACTGATAGCAGTATCAACATATACTAACATTCCAACAAGTTATTAGAATACAAATATATTTACTGTTGTTGATTAGGAAAAAGTGACTTGTAAAGATAAAAAAATAAACACAGTAAGCATGGTAAGAACTAGACATGAAGATTTTTTGTCTGTTTGTTGTTTAATGCCACTCTCAGCAATATTCCAGCTATATCACGGCAGTCTGTAAATAATCGAGCCTGGACCAGACAATCCAGTGATTGACAACACGAGCATCGATCAACGCAGTTGGGATCGATGACATGCATCAACCAAGTCAGCGAGTCTGACCACCCGATCCCGTTAGTCAGGCACATGAAAAAGAAGGCTGAACATCATTTTCCCATCTTAATGAAAATCAAACAGTCCTCCAACCACAGATACCCATCTGGTCCGAATAATTGGCCACAAATCTCATTTTAAATTGGCATTGTTCTACTGGTCAACACATTCGTCAAAACCTGATTTGACTGTGACAGGAGCCAGTCATTGAACATTCTGAAATCAAAGTGTTCCAAGATATTGCTACAAGTCCATGTGCCTCACCATGCTCACACAGTCGGACAATTCACTGCCATAGGCAATATTGACCCAAGCATGGGTCGTGGAGAATATTGATAAAACATTCTGAACTGATACACAATAAATATGTCCCACAAATAGTTCCTTGATACTTTGTACAATTAAAGCACATTTAGTGTTGAGAAATCTTTTACAACTTCATCAACATGCATCCAGAGCACTTTCAAAATCGATCAAACATAATTGTTTACAAACACTGTAGTTCAGAACCTGATGACAATATACATATATTATTCCTGAACTGTCTCATTGCCTGCGAATTAGTGATAAGTGTATTTGTGTCAGAATTAAGAAATGCTTGAACCATGTGAACATTTGAAATATACATTTATTTACATAAAAAAAAATATTTACATCTAAAAACTTGATTATGGACAATAAATGTGCCAATGGGTTTTTAGGGACAAAGATTGATCTTTGATAATACCATGACTGCACCATGATTAGTAATACGTTCTACTACAAAAAAATATAAATTCACAAATCTTTTGCAATTCTACCACTCTGAGAAAATTTAAATAACCATTAGTTCATTCTGGCTTGTGTGTAAAAAGTATGATATTTTCAGTTAAAATCCTAATGACATAAAACAATTTATTTCAATTGTGTGAGACCTCAACAATCCTTTCATAAGTATGAAGTTTGTTATGTTACATTACAGCTTTGAAAATGTTGAAAAAAACTCTAGGATGAAAGGAAATCGGGTTGAAAATTATTATAAATTAAAACAGGGTTGCACTGTCTCACGGATACCCAAATCATAACATGTCATGATCGATCTGCGCTTGTGCTGCTTTTTTCAGTAACCTAAGTCACACTTCCTCTGTATTTCAGACACAATACCACAGACCAGGCGTGTTTGAGCATGAAGGTGTCCACTATACCTGTTAGCAAGAAGGCTATCAAACTCTACTTGTCTCTAGCTAAAGGCTACCTATAAAGATTTTAATGCCAGTTACCTTTCAAATTACATGCACAAATCAATCTGTCTTGAACCAGTTTAACTTGAACATATTTGTGAATCAAGTGTAATATTTACAAACTTTGCAATAACCCGGCGTAATCACTGCTGGAGTTCACATTACCGTACTGCTTACCTGGTATATATATGTGCATTATGAGTGGATTGGCTTCAGTCAGTTAGAACAGCATTTTAGTCAATATGGCGAGTCATCTTGATTTGATATCAGCCACATCGGATTGTATAATACCAGGTAAAAAGTCATGTGAGATAAACACAAACAGGCTGATAACAACCTCTTGTTAGTAGGGACACATTGAACATGAATAATGAATAGTTTATAATAAAAGTCAATACAACTACAAACAGTACGAAAACATTGTGTTTGATTATCTCATGCCTCAATACACTGACAACTGGATTTGATTTTAAGGCCATTTTGATCAATATTACAAAACCTTTTTCAATGTGTGTGAGTATAGTTAATATCATCATGATCAGGTCAATGCTAGCTTTGCAACAATTCGTTTAAACATGTTAAAAGAAATACTTCATACATGCAGTCTTAGATTAAATGTTTGACATGTATACAGGCGCAAGTTAATCTGACCCAGCAGGCTATCGAGGCCACTAAATGCATAAAATTCCTGGACACTTGAGTACTGGTTGACCTGATTCAGTAGTCATGGTAAACTTTCATTGATCATGAATATTCAGGTACATTAAAATGTCTGAGTTAAGATTGGCATTGATAATTGTATGTGATGGTTGCACAAATATAGATCATATGAGGTGTGTACCTAAATTTTGACAATGATTCATGCTGAGCGAGAGAAACGGGGTGACACGGCAATAACAAGCTGTCAAAATATGTTATGCTGTGTCTAACATATCCTACCTCGTTTGACAAATCTTACAGTAGGAATGAAACAATGAAACACTGATATACATATGTATCAATAGTATACAAACAGATCCAAAACTAATATAGACATACAATGCATCGACATGAAATAAACGAAAAAGGGAGGGGCTATTTATTGCTAATTCACAGGCGGATCAAACATGCTAAATATTGAACGAAGTTAGCCATTTTATAGAGCAATGTCTACTGATTAACCGTCTTTCACCAACCTTATTTGCTTGCCACATTTAACCTGGTATCTAGATGTTACTAAAACAATAATATTATATGACTGTGTGGTAGAAATAAATTATCAAGATCATGATTTTTTTACGTGTTATAACCAGTGACGTGATTCAGGCGATGCCAAGACTTACCACTCTGTTCACCGAGGAAAACTAGCTTGAATTTCCGAAGGGGATTACCAAATTCGCCTGAGGAACTCATCTTTTCCTCCCCAAGTTTGACAAAGATGAGAAAAATTAATCGTTTATGGTGGGGAGACACCTGTGTGAAAGAAATACCGATATACACCAATATACCGTAAACCCGTCGCCACGTTCGGAGCCTCGATTTCAGTTTCTGCCGGATATATGTAACCTAACAACTCCTTCAATCACTAAGTAATGTTATGGCTATCTATCGAGTAAAATACAGACTTCGGTTGCATTTAAACTTTCCGGTGAGACAAATCTGAGCGCAAAACTTCTTTTCCAACAAACATGCATCATATATAAATTCAGTGTTCATTCAAATAAATATGTTGCTTGTTGTAAGCTCCCGATGCCTGACACGCAATATATTTGAATATCTATTTTAGTGATGAAAACTAAATGAAATGAGGATTCCAAACTAATTATATGTTTTTAACAATTAAAGAAGACTGCAATTTGATATCATTCACGGGTTCATACGAAATGTATTTTCATAAATAATACTAATCTAATTAGTTGTAAAGAAAGTGTGTGAATATCATCGCGCACCTGCGCATACAGGCGGAAGTAGTGCACTTGCTTGCACTTGATTGGTCCATTATTTTCGGCTGTCTGCTAGGGAATATTTGTGAGGAATGCAGGGACTGACAACAGGTATTCCTCGTAGGGTTTATACTGCGTTGTGGGTTAATTTATTGCAATATTCATGGTTGTATCGAACGCGTCAAAATGTGACTAGTTGAAATCTTAATGACTGTTATGGTAGATCCAAAAGTAGCTAGCTGTCAAGCGTTTCACAGAATGGCAAATGCCCCCAAGATGAAGCCTTGGGTCTACTTACCCTTGATAATGTTCGTCTTGGAATATTATTTTGGTTCCTGGACAGACAGGACCATGAAAATATCAATATACACGTCGGGTCAAGAGATTTTGTAGGATACCTACCTTTTGATGCAAGTTCACATACTGTCATAAAGCGTATATGTTTTACTGTTTAACCAAAAGATAAAACAAATTATAATTTGCATGTGGTAGATCTACATTCAGAATCCGGAATAAAAATATTGTACATTTCAGTTTAAATATTTATGTGATATAAAAGTAGAAAACAAACATATTATGAAAACAAAACTCGTAATATGTTTTCACAGCAATGACTTCCTGAAACATTTGTTATTGTTTTCAAGGATATGGGGTATAAAGTTGACACAATCACTGTGGTGTATACATGATACTGTTGACATTGATACATTAAATGGTTAAGTTATAATTATTTTTTCATAAATAATCTTTTTAAAGTAATAGCTACAATGTTGTAATTTTATTTTATATTGAAATTGCTTTGCACATGAAGACCACCAGATAATTTTTTTACAATTGAAACCCACAACATTGTAAATGCTTTTGTTATTTTTAACCATAAACCATATTTCTCAATGAAAGTTAGCTCCCTATGTGTAATATGTTTACTCCTGTAGCCTGACCAATCAATTATTACCCTCAATCGGGATACAAATCATATTGCACCCATAGTATCGGGATACATATCATATCGCAACCCCACCGTATAGTTCACCTCTAGAAAGCACATTGAAAGACCAAATCACTTAACTATTCATTATGAATATTGAAGTGTTACCATGGCAACTGCATAACATGTTGACTATTACTATTACAGTACATATAGGGATTGATCTAGACCTGCACACTGGCTGAAGCAAATGTCAGTTCCAATTCTAAATTTTGTCAAGGGTGACCTGGGGTAAAATACGTCCCTAGCACCCTTTGGTGTGCTTCTCTGTCATTTTATGTTTGTCAAGATTTTGCATTATTATACTTCCTTGGAAAATTGTCTCCATGATACAATAAATAGAACTTATAAGCCTGTGTTTTGCTTGGTTCACTTTGTTTTGACAATTGTGTCAATCTAATAAAAAAAATAAAAGTGTTCGAACAAATCAAACTTTTGCTTAAAATCTCTGTGAATGATTTCTTCTATTTTTTTTCTATTATTTGCTTCTTTTGCAATACTTGAGTAAGATTTCTCTTTTGAAACTTGGTTTGTAATAATTTTTACCATGTTTACACAAAATTGTCCTGGTGTTCTTAATGCTAAGATGATCGTAACTCTAATACTTTAACGAATATGTAGCAGGGCGTGGAGTCGTCCCACAAATGACATTCTTGCCTTGTCAGGTTGCTGACGGGGTTATCCTCTTTGGTCATGTGGACAAGGCGTCCGACCTCGGATCAGGTCTGTGGTTCGAATCCCATCACGGGACTCGGAAATTTTATGGCCGCTACACAGACATACAGCGGCTTAGCACTAAGATCGCTCTGTGGGATAGGGTGCCGTTGTACAAAAACAACCTTAGCGCTACGACTGTCGTATGTCTATGTTAAGGTATTATTGGAGTTACGATCACATTAACGCTAAGATCACTTTGTACAACGGCTCACTAGGCCACTGTTCAACATGGCATTCTTAGCACTATGGCTATCGAAAGGTTATATGAAAGTATTGGATTTACGATCACTTTAGCGCTAAGATCGATTCGTGGAATGGGGCTTTGATGAAAAATAATAATCCTTTAAATTAGGGCTGGGACGAGTCCCTACTCGGGTACCCACTTCAGGTCTCAGAGTTGGGAGCAAAATGTCTGATTGGGAATTGTTTTACCGCAGCCCTGGCCAGAAGTATTTAGATTCATGTATCAAACGATCTGATCATGCGTTCACTGAAGTTGACTGAAGCTTTATATTTACTAAAACATTTACAAGTCAAAAGAACTGTGTACATCGTCAGAAAGAAATGCGAACATTAGCGAATTATAGTTATAACCACCGAGCTATAGTGAGTTTTAGGTCATTAAACAATATATCATGTGACAACCACGGGTCCGGGTAGTCCTGTGGGTACCCGGGTCCTACTCAGTACCCACCCAACCCTGGTACTCAAGTTACCCAGCCCTACTTCAAATGTTTGTTCTACTTTGCAGACCACAAATGAAAAGGATGCTTGGTTTTGAAAATCTTTCATGATGATGTTTGAAGCGCCCGATTCTCGACTGTACTATGTTGTGGAGGAGAATGACCTGGTGAAACTCCAGGGGCTAATTGATGAAGGTAGAAATTTAGATGAGTTTTATTTTGATGACCAGAACATCAGCACGAAGTCGCTTCTGCACGTAGCCTGTGAGAAGGGAAGATACGAATGTGTGAAGCTACTGATTGACAACAAGGCCTCGATGTTCGTGCGAGACAAATGGGGACAGTCGCCGCTGATGTATTCAGTTGCTTCCCGACATGCTGATGTAGCAGAACTGTTGTTGATGAAGAATCGCGAAATTGTGGACGATTCAGACAGTTATGGGAAGTCAGCCTTGCACTCGGCAGCTGAGATCGGTTATGTTGAAGGCATCAGGGTGTTGGTGAAGTATGGAGCCAATGTGGATCGGCAGATGATGGATGGGAACACGGCCTTGAGCAGAGCCATCTGTGAGCGAGACTTGGAAGACTGTTCCGAAACTGTCCATGTTTTGATTGAAGCAGGAGCGGACTTGAACATACGTGACAGGAGGTGTAAAAGAACTGCTTTGCAGGTATGTGGAGTCATGTTAAAAATGGCTGATGGGCTAAATTAAGAGTATTTTACATTTGTAAGGTATATTTCAAATCTAAATGAAGGAAATGAGATTTAAGATATGATTAAATGAACAGAGTGAGTGAGTGAGTATGTTTTACGCTGCTTTTAGAAATATTCCAGCAACATCACAGCGGGGGACACCAGAAGTGGGCTTCACACATTGTACCCATGTCGGGAATTGAACCCGGGTCTTCGGCATGATGAGCGAACGCTTTAACCACTAGGCCACCCGACCGCCCCTTAAATGAACAGAAACGTCAATAGACTTTGTTCATTGCTGCAATGAACATACAGTTTGGAATACACGATATCAGGGATATCAAGACAGAATCGGGGGAAGGTCAGCCTGAAATATGACAGTCTCTGGTGAGGGGGGTTGGGGATGGGTCATAAAAAATAATACACATATTTGGGAGGGGCATAAAAGAATTGACATGTTATGATAACTGTTAAAGTACTTTTGCATTTTGTCTCTCGGGGACGCCTTCCAAGGCAAGGGAGGTAACCGACTGTAAAAGTCCAGTTTCCACCCTTGCTGAACTAGGCTGAAATTTCTATCATATTTTGACTGGGCTAACGAGTCTATGCATAGTCCAATCAAAATCGTGTAATGAAATCAACATCCAGTTTGTAAACAACATGGAATTTTTTAGCTCGATCATAGCGCCACCAGTGGCTGTTACGAGTTACGAGTTACAATACGTAACCACAGACAAGAATCGAAAGCGTGACGACAGCCAGTCAACCGATGCAGATCAGTCGAGCGGATCTGCCAACCCCTCAAAATCTGGAATATCATTTTGTAAGTCGTAGTTAACGACTTTCACTTGGTTGACATACACTGAGGATTTGCAGATTTTATTGTTTTCAGTAGCTAGTCGTATATTGAATCTTGATTGACCACCATTTTGTTTTCTGTGACGAAATGCCCTAAACAGAGAGTTCATGCTTCTATGACAACTAGATAGTGTGGTTAGTGGTATGAGGTCAGTGACCTTGATGACCCGTCAAGTGTTTTTGTTCTTTTGTTTGTACTCACACAGCTTGTATGCATGCATTTGTTTAACAGTCCCTGTTGTATTTGCATCCAAAATATCAAAATTCTGCAGTTAATTTTTGTAAACCCTGCAACTAGATTTTGGAAATTCTGCACATAGTTCTGCAAACTTTTAAGCTTAGTAGTAGTGAATATCATATTTCTTTCGTTGTTTGACTTGTGGCAGGCATCTTTATGATAAACTATCCATGGCTAGAGTGCGTGAGTGAGTTGGGTTTAACGCTGCTTTTAACAGTATTCCAGTTATATCACAGCGTGTCAGCTTAATGGGGGAGGAAAGCCCGAAGTGATGCAGGTCTCAGATGTTTACCACTTCGGTGAAACCCACGAGCACGGGTATGCTACTGACAAACCTAGAAACATAATCGGGGAGAACCGGGATTCGAACCCACGATCATAGGTTTCTGGCGTGCCCAAGGGACGCAACTCTGCACAGCAAATCACGATGCCTTTGACGACTGGGCCACCCGTGCCCCCCCATGGCTAGAATAGCTTTCTGATGTGAACATGGAGATCATTAGTGTAGACATGCTGACACGCATCTTGGTAAGCAATAATACAAGAGTCACTCAAAAATGAAACACATATCCGTTTACACATTTAAAACCAGCTTTCGACTCACGTGTTAAACTTCAGCAGTGTATTTGACGAATTTTGCAGCAGATAAATGCAAAATTCTGTCCCAACAAAAACACAGGGGTGGTATTTTGTGTTTATATGAAAGTGAATTTTTGATTTATGAACAATACAAGAAATTTTTGATGCAAGGTATTAACACGGCTTAAAACAGGAGGAATAATATTGTTTTGCATTCAATGATTCATTCCCTGTTTTCCATCTTGCACCAAGATTTTGACTACCATGCGTTTAGCTCCGTTACCTACTGAACTGAACACTGTCTTTCCTGGAACTGGGTCTAACCACATCCTCTTCTGATGGACCAGCATGTAGGCATTATTGCAGTAAACTTTCTGACAAATGTCATGCATTTCAGGGTTGAAGAAAAACTAAAACTAATCAACATACTGGGAACTTTAATACAGCATATCATAAACAATGATGCATGTACTTTCTATTCAGTTATCCATAAGTTGCTTAGATCTTTGTTTGTTTGTTTGTTTGTTTGTTGTTTAACGCCGCACTAAGCAATATTCCAGCTATATGATGGCGGTCTGTAAATAATCAAATCTGGACCAGACAATCCAGTGATTGATATCATGAGCATTGACCCACACAATTCGGATCGATGACATGCATCAACCAAGTCAACCAATCCTGTTAGTCACCTCTTATGACAAGCATAGTCGCTTGGGTTGCTTGCCCAATCCCGTTAGTCGCCTTCTATGACATACACACTTGCTTTTTATGGCAAGCATGGGTTGCTGTAGACCTATTCTACCCCGGATCTTCACGGGTCTCGACCTTTCTGAAAACTATTACAGTAAACTGTGTTTAATGACGAACACGCCTATAACAAACATCCGGTCAATTGGCTGTATGTATGCTGTATATATTTTAGGGTCAAGGGTCTTACTAATATGAATTCTTGAAAGCATGTTTGATAATTGGTTGCATGTTTTGCTTTGCAGATACATAGAAGCTCCATTGCTTATCAACCCTCATCACTCATCTAGTAGTGTGTGTGTACCCTGTGTGTAGTCATGGTTACACGCCTAGTGTTTGTTTCAACTGCAGAGGTGCATGCCTGATGCATTAATGAAGTCCATGGAAGTGTGTTTTTGAGGTTGGTAAACTTTCACCGTATTCACTACATGTTTTCTCTGTTGATTTGTTATAAGTCAAGTTTCTTGTAGTTTAATCAATGAATGATTCCTACGACCCTTTTGAAACCATTGCAGGCATACATTTAAGTCAATGAACGATCCCTTCAACCCAACATCTTTTGAAAATATCACATCCACACATGCATGCATAAGTCAGCGAATCATCCCTCCATTCTAAGCCCCTTTTGAAAACATTGCATGCATACATCAATGAATGATCCCTCCATTCTTAGCCCCTTTTGAAAACATTGCATGCATACATCAATGAATGATCCCTCCAGTCACAGCTCTGACCTGCATTCCTGCATAAATAAATAACATATTAAAGATCATCCTTGATGTATTGTATGACAACCTTATTAATAAATTATTCCTAGGCTTGAAATATCCCAAACATCCTTCATATATAAAGAACTTCCCTTTGTTCCCAGAATGCTGCAGTGAAGCGGAACATCAAGGTGGTAGAGATGTTGCTTGAGGCGGGAGCTGACACGAACTCCCTTGATGGCGCAGGCCGCACGGCACTCACCAACATGATGTATGAACACGTTAAAAATGTGCAGGGCGTGTCTTTCATTCCGGACGACGTCATGACGATCGTTGTGATGATGGTACAAGCTGGAATCGACCTGAACCTCAACACATGCGAGTATTGCAATCCTATGATGACTGCTGCAAATCTGAGAGCTGAGCCACTGCTTCGACTCTTTCTAACCAATGGTGCCGATGCCAATCTTACATGTAAGTTACCCCTGTGAAGATCCGGGTTAATGAAACACTGCTTATTGCAGTAAGAGTGAGTGAGTTTGGTTTAGCGCCGCTTTTAACATTATTCCAGTTATATCACGGAGTGTCAGCTTAATGTGGGAGGAAAGCCCGAAGTGATGCAGGTCTTAGACGTTTACCACTTCGGTGAAACCCACGAGCATGGGTATGGTGCTGACAAACTTAGAAACATAATCGGGGTGAACCGGGAATCGAACCCAGAATCATAGGTTTCTGGCGTGCCAAAGGGATGCAACTCTGCACAGCAAATCGCGGCGCCTTAGACGACTGGGCCACCCGTGCCCCCTATTGCAATAAGAATATAGAAGAGTGAGAAAACCCTTTTCATAGTCATGAGAAATCTCTCCTAAAAGTCTACTGTATGATTCCATTCCTATAATAAGCATGTGTTTATGAGTCACTATCAAATAGTGATGATACCAGGTGTTCGAGAAAACGTGAGTGTATCCTGTCCCACCTGTGGCACCCATTAAAAAGACATGCAAAGGCAAGTCAATCATTCCCCTGAAAAAAACCCGGAACATATAGTACAAGTCAACACATGGAATTGCATAGGACATTTTTTCTGACTAATGCATTAAATTTGGAAATGTCCTCCCCATGTCCACCATTAAACTTTTTGAAGAATTAGAGAGGCATTGAATATTGTAACCGCGGATGGGTTGTCTGGCTCGCTGACTTGGTTGATGCATGTCATTGTTTCCAAGTGTATAGATCGATGCTCATGGTGTGAATCACAAGATGCTCCAGATACTGTTACTTACAGACTGCCGTCATTTTGCAAGAATAAACAACAGCGCTGTTAAGTGAGTGAGTATGGTTTTAGCTTTTAGCAATATTCCAGCAATATCACAGCGGTGGACACCAGAAATTGGCTTCACACATGTACCCATGTTAGGGAATTGAACCCGGTTCTTCGGCATGACGATCCAACGCTCTAACCACTAAGCTACCTGACCGCCCCTAGTGCTGTTAAACAACGAACAGACAAAACACAAAATAGACATTAAGTTGACTAGGGGATTTGATTCTTTTACACCTTTTTGGCTCCTTTGACTGAAACCATATACCCATATGCAGCAAGTAAGCGGAATCCCAAAATATTTGTGTGAAAACGGTTTTCATGAAAAATGATTTTATTTTTTTAATAAGAAAATTACAAATCTGAACAATAATCAATATATATGGTATTCAGTTATTTTTTAAACAAAAAGAATATAGAACATTATTTATATATATTATTTGAATATAAGTTTAGATGTTATTCATATTATGCGAAGGGAGATAATCTGAAATTTTTTTGGAGCAGTGCGGCATGTAGTTTTGGAACTTGGTCCATTGTCAGAGTACATAGTAGGACTGCAACGAATACACAATGAGGCGAATACGATACGTATCACGAATATAGGGTAACGAATATGAATATTAATTCACAAATACAATAACAAGTCAGCAGTTGATGTAATATTTGTTATGTTCAGTGAAGTAATAACAGCAAAATATTTGACATGGTTTGTTAATTATTAATATATTATACATTTATATACTGCACTTATCCAGGGGCTAGTATCTGCTTATATACAACAATGACCAGTGACCACAACCCTGTCAAATTAAATAGTAGAAGAGTGTTGTTTTTTAAGAAATCTATGTATATAATATGTTCTTGTGGGTATTTTTATGTAAATGCACGATTGCATGTTCATAAATATTCGATTCTAGTTGCGCGAATAACGAATTCAATTCATGAATGGATACAGTTCAATTCACTGAATACGCAAGTGAATCGTAACAGCCCTAGTACATAGCACATGTGTAAGTCTGTGATGATGTTATTGAAATATAAATAGCCTTTACTATTGATTCTGTAAACAACTCATGGTGTTTAAATAAGATTTGACAATGATATGGCACCAGACACTGAGATTGCTAGACCAACAGGCTGGAGCAGTGTTCGAGTGCATTCTGTGGTTGGTTGTTGGTTGGTTGGATGGTTGTTTGTTGTTTAACGCGGCACTCAGCAATATTCCAGCTATATGACGGTGGTCTGTAAATAATCAAGTCTGGACCAGACAATCCAGTGATTGATATCCTGAGCATTGATCCACGCAATTGGGATCGATGACATGCATCAACCAAGTCAGCGAGCCTGACCACCCGATCCCGTTAGTCACCTCTTACCACAAGCATCGTAGCCTTTTACGGCAAGCATTGGTTGCTGAAGGAGTGCATTCTGGAACATGATACAATCATGCAAACCTTGTGACTAGTGCCACTACAGTAGACCAATGAAAATCATTTCTGATACATATTCAATACTTTCAAAAGCAATTTGTTGCCCTTAAGTTTTAAGCAGTCTGTGCAAATTTTCTCTGTATTTGATTGACACTGGGGATGTAATGTGAAGTGGTTCCAAATTATCTGCCTCACATTTTTTGCCTATTATTAATCTAGTTGCGTAAAAATGACACTATCAGATCCAAACTAGCCTCTGTGTAGGTAGGTAGGTAGGTAGGGAGGGAGAGAGGGAGAGAGAGAGAGAGAGAAAAATATGATACAGTTCATCGAATCACCCCTTATAAGAAATGACCAGTCGGTTAATGTGATATGTTTGGCTTACAAATTCAGTGAAATATTTGTGTGATCTCAGGGTCCTGGTGTAACAGTGAGAACACGGACCCACTCATTCTCTTTCATGTATGTCGGGGCGGTCGGATAGCCTAGTGGTTAAAGCGATCGTTCGTCATGCCGAAGACCCGGGTTCGAATCCCGACATAGGTACAATGTGTGAAGCCCATTTCTGGTATCCCCTGCCGTGATATTGCTGGAATTTTGCTAAAAGCGGCATAAAACCAAACTCACTCACTCACTCAATGTCAATTGTTGTGCCTGTTACTCTTTCACCAACCATCTATAACAGTATAATTATGTACCATGCTCAGATTGTTCTGACCAGGATTAGGCTGGCAATGCTATTTAGTCTTGCTTGACAATAGAATGATGATCTATACCGAATACAATAAAGAAGTTTGTTATCCTTAAATTGTGTCTACTTGTGTCATCCGCCTACTTCTAAGAAGTGACTTTTAGTGCGTGAGTGAGTGAGTATGGTTTTACGCCGCTTTTAGCAATATTTCAGCAATATCACGGCTTCACACATTGTAAAGTGACTTTTAGACAATGGGCATACGGTATAAAACCATACTCACTCTTTTTTGGACAACTTCACCAGTGTGGTGTTTCTCAAAACGGCCAATAGCTCATCAGATTCTTTATCAAGTAATTATGATCACAGAGCTAGAGTTTGCAATATGTCGGTTTATGGTGGAATAATCTGGTAAAGTTTGTGTTTTTCAGCTGTGATGGGGATATCCAGCCTACTGATATCCACTAGCAGGAACGACATCCTGTCTTTGAAGACTCTCCTGGAATGGAATGTACGCAGCGATATCCCCGGTCTGATCTACAAACGGCGGGAGGACAAGGAGTACACGGTCGATCCTTTCGAGTTGGCGATAATGGAAGGACATTTTGATACTGCCAAGATTCTCATTTCTGCTGGATATGGGAAATACCGCAAACCGTATCTGTTTGACAAGGCTCTGTTGCCAAGAACGCTTCAACAGAATCCTGACATGTTAGAGTGGCTTCAGTCCAAGGCATCTTGTCCAGATTCTCTGCTTAATTTGGTGTTATTTTCGTGTCGGACTTTGTTGGGTAGAAACATTAAATCTGCTGTGAAGAAGCTGCCTATCCCTGCCCGTGTCCGTGGGATGATTGCCCTAGCAGATCTGTTAGATATTCAGGATGACTTCTCGTCATAGGTCACAATTAACCGTGGTTGATTAAAGTTTTTTTTGTCTCCTTGGAAAACAGTAATGAAAGGGACATTGAGTAGACAAAGTCCTGACAAGTTTTTTTGTTTTGTTTTATTTGTCCATTTATATAATGCAGGGCATAGAGATGTCACCTCGTCTGTCTGTCTGTCTGTCCATCTGTCCGTAATCTTTCGTTTCCGGAGCTCGAAACCTGTTCGATTTTTTTAAAACAAAAATTGGCAGATATACAAAACAGATCCTGCAATGGTGCCTTTTGCTACTTGCCTTCATTTTGGCGTCTCAATTTCCATGGAATATGGACTTACCGTATTCGACGTAATAAGCGGCCACCGCGATATTTGCTAATATATTGGCAAGTGACCAATCCCAATTAGCACCCCTTCAGATTGATCAATGTACACAAGACTTATTTATTCGTGTATAATACGCACTCGTCTGTTATATGCACCCTTAATTGGGCAATTAAATTCTGGAAGAATTTATCTGTCCTATATAAACAGTTCAGACCGTCAGCATAAACCACGAAATTTATCTTTCAACTCTGTTTTTTTCCACCAAAATAATATTCTAATAAGAGCCCCCTATTTCTAATTTTAAGAGTGCCCTGGGCGCTTATTACGTCGAATACGGTTATCTGAAAAAGGGTGGTGGATTTCGTTTCTGGAGCACAACTTGAAAACTGTGAAAGACTTTTCATCCAAACCTGGCACCTGGGCTGAAGTGGTGCCTTCTGCTATCTAGGAATTTTTCAAAAATTGAATTTTCCCTGTTTCAATTGAAACAAGTTAGACTGAAACGGAGGTAGGTGTCTTGAGCAACTTTAATGCAGATGGTTTCTAGGTGGGACGATACACTGGTGAATCAGTGGATTACAATCTTTTGCTTCCTAATACAAGTATCGATCACTGTCACACACACTAAGTTAGTGATTCTTAACTTAATTGTTTGCTTTAATAACTGATACACCAAACAAACACTAATTATAAGTTAAAACATAAATATCTTCACCCATTGTGCCAAAATTGACACTGGCACACACTCGACTGAATATCGAATATTATCAACTCAGTTGGTATAGAGTTATCTCCCTTCTATTGCTTCAGCTCAAGTTCCTCACAGCGATAGCCCTTTCGCCGAGCTCTCTATACTATCGCTGCCATCAGTCAAAACTCCCCACTGTGAATAGGGGCTACAACCATGCTTGGAGTTGAACTCACAACCGAATCACCGTTATGTTTAAAACTATCATGTTATTGATATAGTAAGAATGTAAGGGAGAAGTTGGTTGATTTTCCGTTAGTCTGCAATCTCGAACCAATCTGATGATACAAACAACAAAGTAAATTCATCTGGAAAACATGGTCAGTTGTAAACATTTGCAAAATTCACTATGATTGCATTCTCAAATACATAAACAAAAGTATAAACGTTATTACATATGGGGTTAGAGGGCAAATTTCAAGATTCTTGTAATGGCCACGCCCAATCTGGTGGCAGCGATGTTACCGAGAGTGTAACGAAGGTGTCATGCGCTGGGAAGGAGCTTGGCTTCAGCTGACCCGAAAACTTAGCTTAGTGGCTTGGCAGTATTCAATCGCCACATAATTTAGTTTGTCAGTTTAGATGGTCGTGCTTAGAATCGCTGCTAACTGTAAATCTTCAGTGTGGCAGGTATTTGGCCATCCTGTCTTTGAAAAAGCACATTCATATCATATCATGAGTAAGGTATGATGATAAGTATCTCACAGCTGGTGTATCGTCCAGCCCTATCTTTGTTTCTCTGGCCTGCAAAAGCTCTCGCTGAGTCACAGCCTTGTCTGTTGTTTGGTCCACATTGATTCTACCAGGTTCTTTTCTCCGAACTGCACAGCAAATCATCCCTCTTGAAATTGACCATAGTCATCTGGATGCAAATATAGTAGTTGTGACATTTCGCCAAAGTATCCTGTAAGGTATCTTCCATAATTTATCTTGTAGGAGAAACACAAAATAATCGTTTGGCGAATGGAGGACATGTATTTCCCAGTCACCTTCTCGACATAGCCAAGCATAATGCCAGTGACCATATCAATGTATCTCATCCAGAATGCACAAAGTTGACTAAAGTAAGACAAATATCTGTTGAAATCCTCCAAAAGTTCTTTTCAATGGGTAATACTTTACTCTGTGTCTTCTGATCAATTATTTCTCGTCCATCAGTTGTGGTCTGTATTCTATGCACAAAGTCCCTTCTCTTCAATGGTGATGGCCTTTCCAAGCAAGACGTGACAGTGCTCCATTTGTATACCTAAATAATAAAACACACCTCCAAGGTTTTTGGCTGACATAATGAAAACCGAAATGTATATCCAACAACGTAATAAATTTATGATTATGACTACCACCCGAGAGTCCTCGTAGAAAAGCCAGTGTCTTCACTGTGTGTTTTCTTTGAAGAGAAGGTTTCTCACCGACCTTAGCCTGATGTCCTGGGCAGGAAATGACAGTGTTTTGACCTCTTTTCTTTCATTAATAAATGGGGGCACGGGTGGCGATTCGCTGTGCAGAGTTGCGTCCCTTAGGCACGCCAGAAACCTATGATTGTGGGTTCGAATCCCGGTTCGCCCCGATTATGTTTCTAGGTTTGTCAGCACCATACCCGTGCTCGTCTGAGACGTGAATCACTTCGGGCTTTCCTCCCACATTAAGCTGACACGCCGCGATATGACTGGAATACTGTTAAAAGCGGCGTTAAACCAGACTCACTCACTCATTAATAAATTTGTTGGGCCCCCTAATAAACCTTTACTCATTCATGTTAACCCAACACATGATGCGTTCTGGGAGTGGATATTGGCGAATGTCAAAGGGTTGACACGACACGTGTATATAGTGAAGTAACTGTTAAAGCACTTCTAAAGATACTAAAACTACTTTACATCTATAGACTAGTATTATATGTACCTAGATACCACTTTATAGTGTCTCAGATCGCGGTATTTAAAGAAAAAGCGGTGCTCAAAGTGAAGCCCTTTTCCCTCTACATTCTCAACATCAGAAGTGTTTGGTCTGTGTTCGGCCCGACTTTGCCCGTCAAACTCAGCTTAAACCTCACAGATGTATAATCAAATGAGTTATTATTGTACCTATGTCATATAATATACCACTTTATAATGTCACAGTACATCTCTTTTAAAGAAAACTGGTCGGTAAAAGTCAAGTATTTTTATTGTATTTTCTCAAGAAAATCTGTCACATGTGTTTGCCCCGACTTGGACCGGGCTGTCGAGATCAACTTTTCACTCACAGATTTATCAAATGTGTTTACCTCTATAGACTAGTGTTATATCTACCTATATACCACTTTACAGTGTCTCAGATCGCTGTATTTAGACATCCTTGCCTTGTCAGCTTGTGATGGGGTTAACCTCTTTGGACCTCGGATCAGAATGTCCCTGGCTCGAATTCCATCGCAGGACTCAGACATTTTGTGGCCGCTAGATGACCTGGTGCATTTATACAGTAAATATTGAAATATTTGAAAACACAAATTTATGAAACAATAATTCTTATATCCTAAAAGACATACCACAGAAAGATCACAGATCAGGTCTGATGCCAGCTGTTTTGTCCTGCTGGTCGTAGATGTAGCCCATCATGGACGATGAAGTCCTGTCTCACTGTGCTGGAAGACATGAAGTCAGGATGTCCTATGTATGTTGGTCCATCCGCTACAGAAAGATGTTTTAGTTCTAGGTTTAGGGCGTAGGCTTTCTTGTTCGGGGCATCGTGGTTTGAAGGGCCCGGCGCCATCGGTTCCAATCTCACGGGTGATTCCGGAAAGAAATATCACAGCTCTGTACAAACAAATATTTAAGACGTTATTTACACCCAATAAGTACTTTCGATGACTCGGCGGTCAAGTGAAACAAATCGTACGAACCTATTACAATATGATGTTAACTGACAACGTTTTGGACAATGTGTGACGGTCGTTTGCGAAGTCACCTTAAGAGCCGCTAGTTTACATGCAAATATCGGATTGTGTATGGCAGGAGATGATATGATGCTAAAAATTAGTTGACATACAGTGGGTTTCGTTCCCCTAATATGCCGGGCGGTTTGACGAAGTCAACCAAGACTTGTCCGGCGTCCTTGGTATTTAGGCCAGGTCATTGATCCATGTGATGACTATGACGAACTGAAAACAATGTTAAAATAACGCTCACTTCAGATGTCTCTTTTGGAAATGTTTGGAGATGTTTTTATAACGACACCACAATGATAATGAAAACCGGTTTCAATTTTCACTGTCCTCATTATGTGCAAAATGTTACTTCCATTAACTGTTAATAAAATATGACATGAAGACGTCTCCTACCTTAAACCTCTCAATGTCACAGGGGAGATTGGGAACGTCAGTCACCTTGGCTCCCGAAAGAGATCTCGTCACTTTGCCTTCTTTCTCCGTGTGACGTCCTAAACACTTTTCCAAAGAGTCGCCAACAAGTGCTGCAGTCATTGTCAGATCCTATGATTGGGAATAGGATGTAACCAATGTTATATTTTGGATAACACTTTCTTAGTAAAATACAGATTCTATTCCCGGATCCCGGATGGGACTGAACCCAATATAGTACTAGAATCTATACTTTACAAAAAAAAGTGTTATCCCAAATATAACATTTGTTACATTTGACCACTTTCTAATGGCAATGTGTGTTCATAACTTTCGGCAATGGAAGCTGTGCCAATTTACACTCCGAGGGGTACACAAAGTACGTGATCTAGACTACCAGTTGTCAGACTTTCATTTTTGTGGAAGTCTTGGTGGCTGAGTGGGTTAGATCGCTGACTTTGTGTGATGGCGATTAGGTGAATGAGGCAGTGTGGGTTTGAGTCCCGGATGGGACTCTATCCAAAATAGTACTAGCATCAGTACTTTACTAAGAAATTGTTATCCCAAATATAACATTTGTTACATTTGACCACTTTCTTAAATGTCAAGGTGTGTTAGGAATGGGAATAGGATGTCAGCGCTACCTAGTCACTTTTATAGGGTAACACTTGGAGAAGGTGAGGTGAGACACTTTGGATTTCGGGATAAACTTCTGGTCCTGACTTGGACCACACAGTATTATTATCGTGGTGGTCAAAAGACGCCGTAAATTAAATTTCTCTCTATATCTAGCTAGTAGCTACTATGTTTTACATCCGGGAAATAAAACGCCTACTTGGCAATCTGAATCAAACTCAAAGCGGTTGAAAAAGATCCAAACGACTACTAATCACTCTACTGAATAAACACTCGAATCTATAAGCACTGATCCGCCATCTCACAGACACAAAGGCATTGTTAAACGCATGGGGGAAAAAACCCCAACCCCCCAAAACCCAAAAACTAACGCTATTTCTGGGAGTTGGACAGCTACCATATAAACAGAGCAGCCAAAGATAAAAATTATATCAATATACGGAAATAGAAATTACATCAATACAAAAACAGAAATTCTGTGAATACCAAACTCACAATAGATGTGTGTACTCTACTCACACACATGAGTCCCAAAGAGGGACAGGTCAGCCGAAAAAGCTTAGGCAGAAGGCGACCCCTTAAACACTTAATGCAACAACACCAACAACAACAGGGTTACGAGAGACTTAAAATACATCACAGTATATACAGCATAAATATATAAATGTAAAAGGGGTATATAAAATATACTACCGGTCACTAGTCGTATAAAATATGTTTTTCTTCGTTGGAGAATTAAAAAGCAGGTTTTGGCTGTAAAATATACATAATATTTAAAAAGTATGATAAGTTTATCAGTATTACATAACTCTAGGAAGTTGGGACAGCTAAAACTGACCTTTCCGTATAAACTTTCACGCAAATCATCGTACACAGGGCAATCAAGTAATACATGACATTCATCTTCAATACTTTCCTTACTCTTTCATTCACATTCATATTCGTATATCTGCCTGTTTCCAACTTTAGAGGAGCACTACCTGATCTAAATTTGGATAAGGCAGAGAGGTACGAACGAGGCATATACATACTTACATAACTTTCACACCCATTCCCATCTTTAAACATGCTATACGTACGTAATTTATTATCGCCCGTTCTTCCGCCAGCCTTGCGTAACCGTTCATTCCAATCAGACACATACTTTCCCATGCATACATCTTGCACACGTACAACTACACTTTTCACGCTTACATTCTCAGAAATATTCAGACTCCATTCGTTCAGCTTTGCCCTAACACAAAAATTCCAGTTATAGGCGTTCGAATCCCGGTTCGCCCAATTATGCTTTTAGGTTTGTCAGCACCATTCCTGTGCTCGTGGGTTTCACCGAAGTGGTAAACGTCTGAGACCTGTATCACTTCGGGCTTTCCTCCAACATTAAGCTGTCACGCCGTGATATAACTGGAATAATGATAAAAGCGGCGTTAAACCCAACTCACTCATTCCAGTTATAGAGATATAGAGAGGAGTCACAGGTCAGGTGATCCGGTCTCCGACTCTCCCAGCCAACATAGGCCAATACTTGTCAACTTCCTGTCTTACTGCAGCAAGAAGGAATTCATCAAGCAAAGATCCAAGCTTAAGTCACTCAAAGGGAAAATATACATCTACAGATCAAGGATGGCTGCCACAGCTCGAAAGCTACAGATGGAGAGTAAAATTATAGGTACGTGGACCAGCGATGGACTCATATTCATCAAAACACAATGAGCAAATATTGAAGATTACCCGACAATCACAGATAGACGAACTCATCGACTCCCTCAAAATCAACGCCCAACCGATGGGTACTAAAACCTTGTAACGAAGATAGTCAATATACAATGGTTTCTTAAAGGCAGAATACACATCATGGTCACTGAAACAAATGTGTGTGCTATTCTCTCTATACTAATGTGTATCATGTTCATGTTTAAAAGGGGGACACAGGTGGCCCAGTCGTCTAAGGCGCCGCGATTCGCCGTGCAGAGTTGCGTCCCCTGGACACGCCGGAAACCTATGATTGTGGGTTCGAATCCCGGATCACCCCGATTATGTTTCTAGGTTTGTCACCACCAAAGCTCGTGGGTTTCACCGAAGTGGTAAACGTCTGAGACCTGCATCACTTCGGGCTTTCCTCCCAGATTCAGCTGACACGCCATGATATAACTGGAATAATGTTAAAAGCGGCGTTAAACCCAACTCACTCACTCACTCATGTTTAAAAAGGTGTATATTGTCATTTACCTGATGATAAATGTGTATATTATCATTTACCTGACGGAGGCACAGGTGGCGACAGACGTCTGGGGCGCCTCAATTCTCCTTGCAGATTCGCGTCCAGATTTGTCAGCATACCCATGCTCGTGGGTTTCACATGAGTGGTCGGGCTTTCCTCACACATTACGCTCACACGCTGTGATAGAACGGGAATACTGTTAAGGCAGCGTTTAATTCACTCATTCATTCATTTATCATATAATCGGTAGGTTTCTCGGCAGGATAAAGCCAACGGATAAAAACGATATCCGTTGGGGTCATATGCGGATAGAGATGCAAATATCAAAGGTCAAGTAGGGACTACATTCACTGTTTATCAACAAACATGGCATCGCCCTTGTCATTCCGCGATCGAGTCAGAATTAACCATCGGGAATCTGGATAAACTACAGGGATAATTGCTATCATTATCAAAAGAACAGTCTAATATACTGAAAATCTGTGTCTAACTGTGACGTAGCTAAGGCATTTTATAAGTTTTGGCAACTTTGGAGATATAAATTTCGAAACAATTTGGCGAGGGCACGAGGCCTAGCCAAGCGGGATCAGGAGCCGTATCTGTGCTTGTAGTCCTTTGCGCCTTGAAACCTCCTCCACAAATTAAAATAGTTGGATTTGGCGGAAATATGTTTGAATTGTTACCTTGTTTCGTTTTGTCGCTGTGTGTACATCTGACTACACTTCTTATCGTTATGACAGGACAGACCGACTGTCAACGTATGACCGTGGCCGTGACGTCTCATAGACTAGGGTTAGAGTAGCTTCCCTTTGACAAAGGGCAGTTACTCTAACGGACAGACCGATGGATTGCCGCGAAAGGCAATTAAAAACAATTGTTTTGCGTATATGTTGCTTCGCCACTGTATAAGAAACAGATTTCAGTTGGAACTATATTGGCTACTGTCACTGTCCGACTGACACATCACTTACCCTGTGACGTAATATATATTAATGCGCGCATTCCAGGAGTGAGTGAGTGAGTGACTTGGGTTTAACGCCGCTTTTAACAGTATTCCAGTTATATTGCGGCGTGTCAGCTTAATGTCGGAGGAAAGCCCGAAGTGACGCAGGTCTTAGACGTTTACCACTTCGGTGAAACCCACGAGCACAGGTATGGTGCTGACAAACCTAGAAACATAATCGGGGCGAACCGGGATTCGAACCCACAATCATAGGTTTCTGGCGTGCCCAAGGGACGCAACTCTGCACAGCGAATCGCGGCGCCTTAGACGACTGGGCCACCCGTGCCCCCGCGCATTCCAGGAAAACTCGCAATGTTTCGGTAATGCTTGTGAGAGAGGGAAAGCGATTTTGAAGCACAGAATTAAAGAATGACATTATATGATAAGGAGGTTAAGGCTCGCTAAACACAATGTTTATTCCTAATGCAGGATATTTACCATCCCCAAACACACTCGCTTGATAAGCTCTATTTACTTGATACAAAGGTTATCATTTACCCAATAACTAAGTTCAAGGTTGTTATCATTTTCCGGATCGTTTTAATTGTTTTTTGTATAAACAAAGTGTTTTTTATCAGGAATTGTGCAGTCACACAACAACCGCTAAGTCGGCGATTATGATTTCAATTTGTTTTATGTTTTGTCAGTTTCATGGAATTAAAGACAAATATAATAATTCATCTTACACAATGGGGATTAAGTTAATGTTGTAATTTTATCAATAATCTTGATATCAGACATTTATAAGTTGACACATGTCTGCACGTTTAGACTTTATAAACACATACTGTCACAGTTCGCTTTTGCATATGATTTCATCGTAAACTTGATGGGCATAAGGGTAAAGGTTAATATTTTATTTATATTATGTGGGTTATAAATCATGAAGTACAACATGTTCACATACATTCCTTCCTTACCTAGACATGGTTATACATATAAGTATAATTAATAAGTAATCTACGTTACTGTACGACATAACACTCATGAGTTGAATGCATGATATCGGATGCCCGACCACGTACGTTCTGCAATACAAAGCGTTTAAATATCATTTGTGGTAATTGAGTTAAAAAGTATCAGTACTGCGGTAACACGTGGTAATTATGTGTCTAATCAACGTTTGGATAATGATACCGCCTCCGTGGTCTAATGGTAGAGCGTCCGCCCGAAGAGCGGAAGGTCCGGGGTTCGATCCCCAGCCGCGTTATACCAAAAGACGTTAAAAGATGGTACTTGTTGTTACCCTGTCTGGCGCGCGGCATTAAGGGGCTAAAACAAGGACTGGTCGGCTCGGAGTCAGTATACTGTGTCTGAGTGGGTATTGTGTTGCATAACGGTCATACAGCTCATAGCGAAACATGATGAGTGAGTGAGTTGGGTTTAACGCCGCTTTTAACAGTATTCCAGTTACATCGTGGCGTGTCAGCTTAATGATGCAGGTCTCAGACGTTTACCACTTCGGTGAAACCCACGAGCACGAGTATGGTGCTGATAAACCTAGAAACATAATCAGGGCGAACCGGGATTCGAACCCACTATCATAGGTGTCTGGCGTGCCCAAGGGACGCAACTCTGCACAGCGAATCGCGGCGCCTTAGACGACTGGGCCACCCGTGCCCGCTATTATGATGAGAGGGCTGGTAGTTTTCGATGTTTTCGAATCGGGTACAGTATTACGGTTTCAAAGTGTGAGCGCTTGCTGTGACACGTAGTTGCTACAGCTGTGTTGCATTCCAAATATATACCGAGGAACAAAGAAAACTGTACATCCCTGTGGATTTTATCATATCTTAGATTTTCAATTAAAAATATCTCAAGTTAGTGATATCATACCCCAAAAAATTATTCGAAATGATTGATTTGAAACTTTTTAAATTTAAAAGTATTAATTCACATAATACACATCTGTTGTTGGGTATCTAGGATATCTTATCTTGAAAACCAATAAATTTGCTCTTTTTGACATAAATTTATAACATTTCAAACATGCATTGAACCAACATATTTTTACCCAAATTACCCAGCCACAGATTACAATTTCACAAACTGTTGCAGGAATGGGTGGGGGTTAAATAGACATAATCAAATTTAACAACAGTTGTTTCAATTTTCCATTACATAAACAACAAACTCGGTATTCTTTCTTTTGACCCCCTGTTGATATCCTTTTTGCTCGTGTGGTACATTATACATATTGTTTATAATTCTTTAATAATATTTTTATTCATAATCGTCACAATGATTAAACTGCATTAAATGGTTAAGGCGCTAGGCAACTCATGCTCAACTATCCACTGTATTATATCTCCATTCTGTTATGATGAATACCGCTAAAAAATACCATTCATTATTTAAAAAGCACGTGCGAAATTTGGAACTAACAAAATCCAAGCCATATTATGGAGAGGGGCCACAAAATCGGTTCTACATCCTTGTGGTGAACTGGTGTGACGAGTCGACACTTTAACCTCGCTGGACAAACCCCACCGCCAATGGCTTTGTCGGTTAAGATTATTTATATAACCAAATGTCAAATCAAGCCAGAAGTGTTGTACATTTCAAGCAGGTGTTCACCAGAATAGTCACGTGATGGCATGGTTACGAGTTTGGCCAATCGGGAAACACTTCCGTTGCACGAGTTTTTCATGCGCGTAAACCAGACTCTATGGATCGAAGCAGACGACGCTACCTTTATCAAGTGTACCGGGGTTATCAAGTGTTAAATTAATTTCAACAAGCTGTTTAGAACTTATTTAAATTCGAGATTACAATGGGCAGTTTCTCATGTTTATATTATTCACACGCTACGGTGAAAGCTGCTTCTTTGGCGGTATGTCATGTGCATTATGAAGACTTTCCTGCCCTGCCGTATGTTTTCACTCTGGAGAGGACGTTGAACAAAACGACAAGGTAAGTGCAGAAATATGTAATTAAACAGTCTGTTGGTGAACTTATAAGTATGTAATTGTATAATCGCTGTGGCTGTAACGATTCACAGATGATGTGATATTAATTCGATACAAAACAGCACATGTCATGGGGACCAGGCCGATTGGAGCGTTTCTCAGTCATTGTGTGTCTCTGTGTTTTTTGTGTGTTTGTGTGTATGTGGAATTGGGGAGGTATTGTCCCATGTCGTCAATGAATTTAAAGCATATTATTAAATGTAAGCATACAGCATGTACATAGATATTACTTTTTGTAAATTCTGTTTCGTAGCAAATATTCTGTCTATATGTTGGCCAATGTGTGGAGGCGTTTGACAATAGTCTCCTTGTGAAAACTTGTTGAAAAACATAATTCGGCGTGTGTGTGTGTGTGTGTGTCTGTGTGTGTGTGTGTGGTACTACTCCCACGGGCCTGTGTACACCTTGAGAAAAATGTTGTTAGTTTTATCGTATGGATATATAGAGGAGAGTTACAGCCACTATTAGTTCAATTGACATCGTAGTTCCGCATTTGTCATGCTATCACAAATGATCGAAAATACGAAATAAACTGTATCCGAAACTAGGATTTTCAAAATATTCACCTTACGTATACCTCGAAGAAGCTGATTAATGATATACGAGGCATAATTGTGTTGAAGAAGCCGTCATGACGGCAACGAAACTGTTTTCTGTTGTTTACGTCACTGGTATTGTATGGAGAAACCATGTTGTTAAAACGTTCGGTCCTGTGACGAAACGAAAATCTGGGTCCCGTACCCCAAATTGGTAAATGTGTGAAACGACACGTGAAAATCCGGGGTAGAATAGGTCTTCTGCAACCCATGCTTGCCGTAAAAGGTGACTATGCTTGTCGTAAGAGGCGACTAACGTGATCGGGAGGTCAGGCTCGCTGACTTGGTTGAAGTATGTCATCGATCCCAATTGCGTGGATTGAAGCACTTTTTTCTATTTCATGTCCTTTTTGTTCTAGCTTTTATCACATGCACATAATATGGTACCGAAGTTTAACAATCTTTTCGAGTGTGAAAAGTAAATATACCTTATACAGAATGATAGTTTAGTATAAATATTAAGAAGAACATTGCTATTCGTGTATAGGAAAAACTTTCCTTTATGTCATGAGTCTGTATGAACATTATAACATCTTAACACGCAGCTATTAATCTTGTTTTTCTTTATACAGTGATTGTACGGTTCTATTTATATAATACCGTGGCACGATTTAAAACATCACCATGAATCTATATCATGACTCGTATATCGTGACACGTAAATAATATATATATATATATATATCTCGGTCTCATTCTCTCAAAAGCAAAAAAGTAAACAAAGACTAATACTAGCTGTAAAAACAATGTGCAACATTAATTCTATGCTTTGTAGAATAGAGAGAGTATACAATGAAATGTATCAGTTAAACTGGTATTAATATAATAGTCCTATAAAGAAAGAAAAAGGAGATATATCAGTGTTGCTGTTGCGATATAAACTTTGGGTTGAGAGGAGTGTAAGGCGGCTGATGATGGCAGTGTTGTGGTCGGGTGGGCGTGGTGACCTAGATAAGTTGGTTGTATAAACGAGTTGAATAGATAGGTGAGGTGAAATGGGGTTTAAACGTCGCGTTCAATATCATTACACTTATATAGCGACGTGCATGCACGTGTGTGTGTCTGCGTGTGTGTCTACTTGTACTAGTCTGGACTAATGGGGATTTTATAGTGCTAGCCCACTGAGATACCATGTCGCAGTTTAACATGAATAACCGCACTCAGCCAAAGACTCCAAGCCTTGTTTAAGGCCCTTAATGCCGAGCGCCAGACAGGGTAAATTTTAAGCACCATCTTTCAACGTATTTTGGTATGACGCGGCCGGGGATCGAACCCCGGACCTTTCGCTCCCCGGTTGGACGCTCTACCACTAGACCACGGAGGCGGTCCAAGCTAGTATCAACCTCAGTGACACGGAAGGAGGCAAACTGTCAAAATTACAACTCATTGTCCCTATTGAAATGGTATTCAAGGATACAATTAGTTTTCTAGATGGCACACTTTAATTCCAAAGGGCACAACAAAACATATGTATGAGTACCATGTGGCACACTTGAGAAAAAATACGTTTCTTGCACTGCATACATGACAAGTAATGACAGGGTACTGTGAATTTCTTTCAGTGAGTTGCATATATACTCAGCTACAAAAGAAACGCACGCGAACACAAGAAACATATAGTATGTACGTTATGAAGAGATGTTTCCTATGTGTAGCAATTAATGACAAAGCTAACAATCCTGGCAAACGCTCTACCACTAGACCACGGGGCCTGTCGATTCAAAGATAGTAGATATTCTTTATTTCTTCCATATGAACGAATATTACAATATGTAGAGATAATTTTGATCCCGATCCGAAATGGAGAAATGTTGTTTTAGCAATTGGTTTGTTTGGAGTTTTGTTTTGTCAAAGATTAATCTGAAAATGTTTGCTGTATATTTTGATGAAATTTGAAATTGCCGAAAATACTGCCGATGCGTTAAAAGGTTTGAAGAGTAAAGCTAGATTGTTTTTATATTTTGATGTAGTGCTCGAACAGATGTTTGTTAGTGATCATGATCTAAAGATCAGTTGTCAAGGTCCTCGGTTGTTTTGCAGTTTGATCATCATGGAGTTTAGATCTGCAATGGCCCTGCGAATTCTTGAACTTATTTTGTCTAAATGAGTCGAGTTTGAGAAATTGTGTATATCTATCTATCTATTTCATATCAATCTCTGCATATATATATATATATATATATATATATATATATATATATATATATATATATATGTATGCATATAAACTGATATAAAGAAGATGATGGACTAACGTGGACTTTATTATTTTATTATATATTACATGTACACCGAGTGAACATTTACCTCATTTTTGTGTGTATATATATTGCTATTTCAAATTAATCTCTGCATGGCTGCATGGGGGATGTTCCCGTGTTTTTTAAGGTCAACAATTAATATAACTTGCCTCTACATGTGTTTGTGACGGGAGCCACCGGTGGTTCAGTAAACGCTCACCTTTTCGCGAACACCTGGTATCTTTGCTATTCTGGAGTGATTCATAAACACATATTCATATGTAGTCGGAATTGCACAATCGACTAAATTTATATATTGAATTTATATTGAATATGGTAAGAGTGTTCGCTTTTATTTATTCGAAGAAGAATGGGAACAGGACTTTGTTGGATTGTGGTTGTGTCGGAGACTTTAGTGGTGGAGGTTTAAAGCTGTTGGCGAGTCGTTGGACGTTGTGCTAATGTGGATGTCGCTGTTAGTACCAGCTACGGCCGAATATACCATGAAATAAGTATAGGATAAAACACGTCCGAGGGTTGTTATGATATTTAAAACCCGCATCCCGAGGGATTTTCCGAGGGAAAGGGTTTTTAATATTATAACAACCCGAGGGGAAGTGTTTTATCTTACCTATAAACCGAAAAAAGAAACTTTAAACAACATTATCAACATTTTTATGTTTCGAACATACTTTCCATGAACATTAGGAAACGGGCGTAAAATGTCTGTTGCTGGCATACAGATCTTGAAAAGGACATTCTAAAAAGCAGTGCGACTTATCAACGCCTCTCTAACCTAGTGGTACACTCACTAGGCTACAGATACGAAGGTTGCGTGTTCGATCCTCGGGAATATAAAGAAAATGTTTGTCATTTGATTTTACATTTCATTACATGTTACAATCTGAACGGAAGTTATATAAATAAAATACCCAGGACATTATATAAAATCCCTGTGATATTATAACACATTATATAGGAAATATGACTTGAATATCCTATGAAATCCCGGGAATATTATATATAATCCCAGAGACATTACAACGTGCCTGTTTATGAGATTTAACCCGAGTGGAGAACAATAGGATGACGTCACCGGAGGTTTATAATGTGAATAAATGAATGATAATGAGTGCGTCTTTTAATGTTTTAGCTCCAGCTCAGATGCGTGAAATCATGATCAGTTCATCTCAAATGTTTTAGCTTCAGGTGTGACAAGATTCAACTTCCTACAATAACGAGTTAGTTTTTTTAATGTACTAGTTCCATTAGTCGCACCACATTCTGTTAAAAATGAGTTGTACTTTTAGTGTTTTAGCTCAAGTTGAGATCCATCTAGATCTCTCAGACGTTTTCAATTTTATGGTTATTGAAATGAGTTGGCAGGGCTCGGAAATACCACTCGTCAGCTCGTATTGACGAGTGAGTGAGTGAGTATGGTTTTACGCCACTTTTAGCAATATTTCAGCAATATCACGGCGGGGTACACCAGAAATGGGCTTCACACATTGTACCCATGTCGGGAATCGAACCCGGGTCTTCGGCTTGACGAGAGAACGCTTTAACCACTAGGCTACCCGACCGCCCCTCGTATTGACGAGTGAGAGTATGTGCAGGGCGAGAAAGAAGTACGAATTTCGGTCATATGAATTCATCTCTAATCAAATTCAATAAAAGATTGTATTTTCCTGAGTGAAATACGCACACAAGCATTATGCGCACCCCCTCTATGTGATTCAGTATTTTGGAAACCCGTGAAGATCCGGGGTAGAATAGGTCTTCAGCAACCCATGCTTGCCGTAAAAGGCGACTATGCTTGTCGCAAGAGGCGACTAACGAGATCGGGTGGTCAGGCTCGCTTACTTGGTTTGATGCATGTCATTGATCCCAATTGCGTGGATCGATGCTCATTACAATCACTGGATTGTCTGGTCCAGACTCGATTATTTACAGACCAGTGTCACATAGCTTGAATATTGCTGAGAACGGCGTTAACCCACAAACCAACCAACCAGCATTTTGGAAAAGATATTCGAGTATTAGGCACAGAAAAACATAACAGCATATCCCTTCAGCGATTTCATGCAGGTTAACGATCGGGTGATAACAAACATGGTCAATACAAGTTTGAAATTTGAGGTAAAACATTACTAGGCAATATTATTTACCGTTTCAATTGTATTTCCTGTCCTGCTAGTCATTGTTTTATATGCAAAGATTAAGATTACTACATGTATTTTCCCGTTAACTAAAACGGACACAGCAATCAGCTGTACACACTTTTTCTACCGGTGATTCGGTTCAAAATTACCCAATAATAAAACTTCAAACAATTTTGATGCAATGATCGGCAGAATTGTATCTGAAACTTTTATTTTATCTGGAATAATATATTCTAATATCGTTTCATTTTAGCTGCAGCTTTATAATATACATTTAAAATAATAATCATAAATGAAGCACTTTCATAGGTTGATGGCTACTGCCGGTCACTTTTACGTATGGAATAATTTGACCAGTCACCGCCGAGGCTCCCGCCCCTCTGATCGAGAAAACTTTATGTTGACATATAATAGTCAGTCTACATCAAATATGACTTTGAACGAGTCAAAGTATGACATTTATGATATGTAGATATCCATTCTCTGTCAAACAAAGTTCGTTTCAAGGGGTCAATAGCGGTAATCTGACCATAGTTGCTGTAAATAACGGTCAGTTGTGCGATCTACCGATCACTTCACAAACGAAATTAATGTAAACAAAAGTGAATTTAATTTTGAGTACAACTTATGAAATAAGATACAAACATAAGTCCAGATAAACAGTGAACAATTCTATAATCAGACAGTGTAATTACATAATTAATTTGCGTACTTCAGTACATGGTATTTCCAGTGTTAGTGCTCACGGTAATGTCTTTATTTTAAAATTATGATGGCGTCTATTTTATATTGCGCATCCCTCTCTAGACAGCTGTGTATTTTTTCAAAGTGTCCACTTTAGAAACAAAGCACAGTATGCAAGATATATTTCTTTTTATCTCTCGCACGTTCTTAGAAATAATAAGGTTGCGCACGTCAATCATATCATTAATAGAAGGCATACTTGGCAACTGTCTGTTAAAGAAATAAACAGATTTTTTTAAAAGCATATAATTATATTCATTTTTTCTGTTTTATGCGAATTGGTGAAGATGACTGGATGGCGGGGACTATGGATTATTTTGTACTGTCTGTCTTAACTATCTTCAACTATCAGATCCAAATTCTTGACTGGTGATTGGGTTGAACAATAAGTTCAGAAATTAAAAATTAAACTTTCGAGGGAAGAGTAGCAATATGTTCAATGCTGTGAATATGAACAAGTTATGAATAAACTTCAGTCAGCACAAAGTTATGCAAACCGCTGATTACATGTGAATTTTTACTTTATAAAGGTTAATTGCAGAAAATGGTTATAATAACCGAGAACATGAAACTTCATAAAAAATATATTGCCTGCAGGACACTGTTATGTTTAAGAATTTTTTCGAGCCCTTAGTTGGTCATTTAATGTGTCGGTACCCCTTGAGGCGCTCCATTTCTTATTATAATGAGTCTATCTTTTTTAACTCCAGCTAAGACGCATTACTTTCTATAGTAATGAGTTGCTCTCTAATATTTCATCACCAGTTGTGAAGCGCCACTTAATATGCTGAGTTGGTCTCTGATGTTTAAGCTACAGTTGTGACACGCCACCTTTATAATGTTTTGGTCTCTAACGTTCAAGCACCTGTTGTGATGCGCTACTTCACATAATCAGTTGGTCTCTAATGTTTCAGCTTCATTTGTGACATGTTATACTGTGATGTTCTCATGTTTTAGCTCTTGTTTAGATACCTCCAGTCGCAATGCGTTGTTCTCTAATATTTTAGCTCCAGTTGAGATGCGCCACCGCCTAGTTTAATGTAACGTACTCTTATGTTTCAGATCCAGTTGAGATGCGCCAAATCCTATTATTATCCTCCGTCCCAACGAAGTTGGCGGGGGATATTGAAATGGATTCCGTCCGTCTGTCCGTGCGTCCGTGTGTGCGTGCGTCCCGAAATCGTTTCCCGAGCATAACTCAGAAACCGTTAAATAAGTCTCTACGAAACCTTACATGCTGAACTGGTGCCTTTTGCTATTTAGGAATTTAGAAATGTTCATTTTTTACGTTTACATGGTAACAAGTTGGACTTAGGTTCTATAAGGGTGGTGTTCATTTCCGGAGCGTAACTCAAAAACTGTAAGATACTTTCTTACAAAAAATTGCATGTCCACCAGGCACATACTGAACTGGTGCCTTTTACTATTAAGGAATTTAATCCATTTTTGTTTTTTATGTTTCCATGGCAACAAGATGGACTTAGGTTCTATAGGGCAGAGTTCGTTTCCGGAGCATAACTCAAAACCCATTCAATACTTTCTAACAAAGCATGTTTACCAGACACATACTTAACTGGTGCCTGTTGCTAATTAGGAATGTTACAATTTTTTCTTTTTTACGTTTCCATGGCAACGAGTTGGATTTAAGTTTTAATATAGGGTGGGTTTACTTATGAAGTATAACAAATAAACTGTTAAATATTTCCTTGCCAAACATTGCATGTCTATAAACAAAGCACATACTGAACTGGTGCCATTTGATATTAAGGAGTTTTAGAAATTATATTTTTTAGAATTTCCATTGCAGCTGTTTTGACATGGGCTAAGAGAAATGTTGGGTCAGTTACATGGTTTGGGACCATAACGTGTTAAAATGGGCGGGTGATATAGATAACTTCGTCAACTATACGCTTGTTATTATTTGTTGGTCATTTAATGTTTGAGTTCCAGTTGAGACGCGCAACTTCCTACTATAATGAGTGTTTTATGATTCATATCCAGTTTGATACGCGTCACTTAGACGAAGCAGATTATTTTTCAATATTATGGTTCAAACTCGGCGCCACTTTAACTCCATATAGTTTCTGTAGTCACAGTGACTTTGACTTAAGGTAAACATGTCCTTCTACAATTGTAGGTTATACCCAGACGACCAAGGTGCCTGGACATGGGTTACACACTACAACTGTCCGTGGTCACGTGGGCTCCATTCTGAGAAAGCCATGCTATGCTGGACTTTCTCTGTGAAGAATGTGGTCAGTAGATATAGGGGTGTATTTTGCTGGTCAGAATGTTCCGAGTAGTGGGGAAAGTATAACCTTCCGCATTCATGGTGAAGTGTAAGAATGAGTTGCGGGTGCTGTCCACACCCAATGATACCCCAGTTACGAAGAAAGACAGTTGTTGTGTCAGCTGAGTTCATCTGGATGTCTGACCCCTTTTGCACTTATATTGAGAGTTATTAAAAAGCTCTAAGCTTCTATAAGGCGTTAGTCATTAAATGTTTCAGATCCCTTTGAGACTCGCCACTTCTGTAAGGAATTAGTCTTTAAATGTTTCAGATCCCGTTGAAACGCACCACTTCTGTAAGGAATTAGTCTTTAAATGTTTCAGATCCTGTTGAGACGCGCCACTTCTATAAGGAGTTGGTCTTTAATGTTTCAGATCCCGTAGAGACGCGCCACGTCTATGAGGAGATAGTCTTTAATTGTTTCAGATCCTGTTGAGACGCGCCACTTCTATAAGGAGTTGGTCTTTAATGTTTCAGATCCCGTTGAGACACGCCACGTCTATGAGGAGATAGTCTTTAATGTTTCAGATCACGTTGAGATGCGCCACTTATTTAAGGAGTTGGTCTTTAAATGTTTCAGATCCCGTTGAGACGCGCCACTTATATAATCAGTTTTCCTCTTATGTTTCAGCTCCATTTGTGATATCTGTGATCATGTGATGTTCTCTCGTGTTTTAGCTCTGGTTTAGATATCTCCAGTCGCAATGCGTTGTTCTCTTATATTTTAGCTCCAGTTGAGATGTGCGAGCTCCTAGGTTAATGTGACGCTCTCTTATGTTTCAGATCCAGTTAAGAAGCGCAACGTCCTACTATAATTAGCTTTTTAAGGATTCATATCCAGTTTGAGACGCGTCAGTTAGACGAAGCAGATTATTTTTCCTGACAGAATCATTTTTTCAATACTATTGTTTAAGCTTGGCGCCACTTTAACTCCATATAGTTTCTGTAGTCACGGTGACTTTGACTGAATGTAAACATGTCCTTCTACAATTGTAGGTTATACCCAGACGACCAAGGTGCCTGGACATGGGTTACACACTACAACTGTCCGTGGTCACGTGGGCTCCATTCTGAGAAAGCCATGCTATGCTGGACTTTCTCTGTGAAGAATGTGGTCAGTAGATATAGGGGTGTATTTTGCTGGTCAGAATGTTCCGAGTAGCGGGAAAGTATAACCTTCCGCATTCATGGTGAAGTGTAAGAATGAGTTGCGGGTGCTGTCCACACCCAATGATACCCCAGTTACCGTAGAAAGGCAGTTGTGGTGTCAGCTGAGGTCGTCTGGATGTCTGATCCCTTTTGCACTTATATTGAGAGTTATTAAAAAGCTCTAAGCTTCTGGTTGAGATGCGCCACTTCTATAAGGCGTTAGTCATTAAATGTTTCAGATCCCTTTGAGACTCGCCACTTCTGTAAGGAATTAGTCTTTAAATGTTTCAGATCCCGTTGAGACTCGCCACTTCTGTAAGGAATTAGTCTTTAAATGTTTCAGATCCTGTTGAGACGCGCAACGTTTATGAGGAGATAGTCTTTAATGTTTCAGATCCCGTTGAGACGCGCCACTTCTATAAGGAGTTGGTCTTTAATGTTTCAGATTCCGTTGAGACACGCCACTTATTTCAGGAGTTGGTCTTTAAATGTTTCAGATCCCGTTGAGACGCGCCACTTATATAATCAGTTGGTCTCTAATGTTTCAGCTCGATTTGTGATATCTGTGATTATGTGATGTTCTCTCGTGTTTTAGCTCTGGTTGAGATATCTCCAGTCGCAATGCGTTGTTCTCTTATATTTTAGCTCCAGCTGAGATGCGCGAGCTCCTAGTTTAATGTGACGCTCTCTTATGTTTCAGATCCAGTTGAGACGTGCAACGTCCTACTATAATTAGCTTTTTAAGGATTCATATCCAGTTTGAGACGCGTCAGTTAGACGAAGCAGATTATGTTTCCTGACAGAATCATTTTTTCAATACTATTGTTTAAGCTTGGCGCCACTTTAACTCCATATAGTTTCTGTAGTCACGGTGACTTTGACTGAATGTAAACATGTCCTTCTACAATTGTAGGTTATACCCAGACGACCAAGGTGCCTGGACATGGGTTACACACTACAACTGTCCGTGGTCACGTGGGCTCCATTCTGAGAAAGCCATGCTATGCTGGACTTTCTCTGTGAAGAATGTGGTCAGTAGATATAGGGGTGTATTTTGCTGGTCAGAATGTTCCGAGTAGTGGGGAAAGTATAACCTTCCGCATTCATGGTGAAGTGTAAGAATGAGTTGCGGGTGCTGTCCACACCCAATGATACCCCAGTTACCGTAGAAAGGCAGTTGTTGTGTCAGCTGAGGTCGTCTGGATGTCTGATCCCTTTTGCACTTATATTGAGAGTTATTAAAAAGCTCTAAGCTTCTGGTTGAGATGCGCCACTTCCATAAGGCGTTAGTCTTTAAATGTTTCAGATACCGTTGAGACGCGCCACTTCTCTAATGAATTAGTCCTTAAATGTTTCAGATCCCGTTGAGACGCTCCACTTCTATAAGGAATTAGTCTTTAATGTTTCAGATCCCGTTGAGACCCGCCACTTCTATAAGGAGTAAATGTTTCAGATACCGTTGAGACGCGCAACTTCTGTAATGAATTAGTCCTTAAATGTTTCAGATCCCGTTGAGACGCTCCACTTCTATAAGGAATTAGTCTTTAATGTTTCAGATACCGTTGAGACGCGCCACTTCTATAATGAATTAGTCCTTAAATGTTTCAGATCCCGTTGAGACGCTCCACTTCTATAAGGAATTAGTCTTTAATGTTTCAGATCCCGTTGAGACGCGCCACTTCTATAAGGAGTTAGTCTTTAAATATTTCAGATCCCGTTTAGACGCGCCACTTATTTAAGGAGTTGGTCTTTAAATACTTCAGACCATGTTGTGATGTGCCACTTCTATAAGGAGTTAGTCTTTAAATGTTTCAGATCCGGTTGAGACGCGCCACTTCTGTAATGAATTAGTCCTTAAATGTTTCAGATCCCGTTGAGACGCCCCACTTCTTGAGGAATTAGTCTTTAATGTTTCAGATCCCGTTGAGAAGCGCCACTCCTATATGGAGTTAGTCTTTAAATGTTTCAGATCCCGTTTAGACGCTCCACTTCTATAAGGAGTTAGTCTTTAATGTTTCAGATCCCGTTGAGATGCGCCACTTCTATAAGGAGTTAGTCTTTAATGTTTCAGATCTCGTTGAGATGCGCCACTTCTATAAGGAGTTAGTCTTTAAATGTTTCAGATATGGTTGAGACGCTCCACTTCTATAAGGAATTAGTCTTTAATGTTTCAGATCCCGTTGAGACGCGCCACTTCTATAAGGAGTTAGTCTTTAAATGTTTCAGATCCCGTTTAGACGCGCCACTTATTTAAGGAGTTGGTCTTTAAATACTTCAGACCATGTTGTGATGCGCCACTTCTATAAGGAGTTAGTCTTTAAATGTTTCAGATCCGGTTGAGACGCGCCACTTCTGTAATGAATTAGTCCTTAAATGTTTCAGATCCCGTTGAGACGCCCAAGTTCTTGAGGAATTAGTCTTTAATGTTTCAGATCCCGTTGAGAAGCGCCACTTCTATAAGGAGTTAGTCTTTAAATGTTTCAGATCCCGTTGAGACGCTCCACTTCTATAAGGAGTTAGTCTTTAATGTTTCAGATCCCGTTGAGATGCGCCACTTCTATAAGGAGTTAGTCTTTAATGTTTCAGATATGGTTGAGGTGCGCCACTTCTATAAGGAGTTAGTCTTTAAATGTTTCAGATCCCGTTGAGACGAGCCACTTTCTGGTAAAATCAGTTAGCGTGTAACGATTAAGCTCCCGGTGAGACGCGCCACTTCCTATTATAATGATCTATTTGGTGTATAATGTTTTAGCTCCACGCCCGGAGAGCGGAAGGTCCGGGGTTCGATCCCCGTCCGCGTCATACCAAAAGATGTTAAAATATGGTACTTGTTGTTACCCAGTCTGGGTTAAAACAAGGACTGGTCGGCTTGGAGTCAGTATACTGTGTCTGATTTGGATATTCATGTTAAACTGCGGCATGGTATCTCAGTGAGCTAGCACTGTAAATCGGCATCAATCCGGACAAGTACACACACACACACACACACACACACACACACACGTCGCTATGTCAGTGCATTAATTTTGGACGCGACGTTAAACACCATTTCACCTCACCTTTTACCTCCAAATTGAGTCCAGCCAAATTCCATAATGAGTTTTAGCGTCGGTTGAGCCACGCCACAGATGAGTTGGTCTCTAATGTTTGAGCTCCAGTTGAGATGAGCTACTTACTTTAAGGAGTTAATCTTTTAATGTTTCAGTTCAAATTGAGACGCACCATTTCTTATTGTAACGGTCTTACCTCCCGTATTCATGGTCAAGTGAAAGAATGAGTTGCAGGTGTTCCAAATTATATTGGCATCCAATTTAAGAACTCTTTGAGTGTTATCAATGTACACAGCTGGTACTATTTAAATCAGATTTTCATGTAGAATGCATGAGCATGCAAGCTTATAAATTAAGGGCGATATATTTTATAAATTTTTGTCACTCTTTGCATCATTAAGAATATTACGAAAATAAAATTTCAATATGGACATACTGGTATCCGCGTACCAGGTAAACATTTCATGGCATCAAGCTTACTGCACTGCGACATCCGGTGTACCAAAAGGGGGGTTGGTACCCTCATGACACCCCAGGTACTGTACAAAGGCAGGTGTGGTGTCAGCTGCTGTCATCAGGAAGCATGATTTCGATCTTGTGTTTAGATAGGATACATCAGGAAGCTGCAATTTCGGTTGGCCTATCAATGCTGCACAATAGTCCGTGGAGAGACAGCGAACACTCATTACAGAGCTTGCACAATCCTCTCTCCCAAATGATCTAATATCGGGTTTGAACCTGGACGCTGAATATCTTTTCGGGTTCATGGTTTCCCCCTGATTCAACAAAACGTTTCTGTGTACCCGTCTCTAGGTTTGAGAGGTTTAACAAATTTTGGTACCCCTACCAGAAGATTGCAAACAAAAAATAAAACAAATATGTCTTCAGTAAATTTACGAAGCTGTTTACCACAGGTATGCACGGAATATGAATATTTAGAATTTAGATCCAATCTAAACATTTATTTTATTGATTTCGAATAATTTCGGTTTCTGTAGGCAAGAAGTTTCATTTGTGCTTTTAGCGGTACGTTTTGTGTAGGTCACACGGCATTCGTCACAACTCGTCACTCTCCGTAACCTGCAATCATGTTGGTTATAACAGTTTCAACATACCAGTTATTCCATTCATACTTGACAGTACATGGTATATTTTCTAATCGAACGGTATCCTTTTCACCATCTATGAGATATAAGATTACAGGCGTATGATTAGTCTCAACGCTGTTGACTACTGCTATTTTGTTTTTGTAACAGAAAAGTTCAACCGGAAATGAAATAATCGATCACACTACATCCTTGTTTACTGATATAAGTAAAAGAACCACCACTGTCTCCGACAACACGCCCATTGAGTATTTACAATCTAAATATGTAGGAAAAAAATCAAAAGTAAATTTCCGAATGTATTAACCAAGCAATCACTTAAAAATCGGTATATGGATAAAGGCACCTACTCATCTGGAAAAATATTTGTACGCTTCATTAAGTACAGAAACAGGAGGCTGATTTCCACAGCCGACTGGAGCGTTAAAGTCTCCTTATAACTGAATATGACAGTAACCCGTGAAGATCCGTGGTAGAATAGGTCTTCAGCAACCCATGCTTGCCGTAAAAGGCGACTATGCTTGTCGTTAAAGGCGACTTACGGGATCGGGTGGTCAGTCTCGCTGACTTGGTTGATGCATGTCATCGCTCCCAATTGCGCCGATCGATGCTCATGATATTTATCACTAGATTGTCTGGTCCAGACTCGATTATTTACAGACCGCCGTCATAAAGCTTGAGTATTGCTGAGTGCGGCGTAAAAAAACACATAAACAAACAAACAAATATGACAGTTTGCAACATAGCTGGGTTGTCATACATCCACTGCTCTAAACGCTCTATTCCCCTCATGGGTACGATGTGTGAAGTCAATTTTCCGGTGTCCCCCGCCTTGATGTTGTTGGAATATTGCTAAAAGCGGCATAACACCACACTCACTCACTCTATAAACGTTCTAAAGGCGGTGGAGTAGCCTAATGGTTAAAGCGTTCGATCGTCATGCCGAAGACCATGGTTCGATTCCGCACATGCATACAATGTGTGAACCACATTTCTGGTGTCTTCTGGATATTGCTGGAATATTACTAAAAGCGGCGTAAAACCATACTCACTCATTCACTCACTCACAAAACATTCTTTTAACATATAAATTAACTTGTAACACTATTATATATTGACACATAAGGAGGATCATATGCTTCTGTCAGTCAATCTTTAGCTGTATCTACACATAAAGTTTGTAAAAATTCAGCTCTCAGACAGTATAAAAATTAAAAAAAAAACCTTGAGAGTGAATTAATCAATTTATAGACTAGCGCTTGCAGCTTCAGCGCGCCTCTTTAGGCCAAACATTACAAACGATCCGTCAGGATCCGACTATATTTAACAGCTGGTGCTCATAAAGAAAAATGTGCAGATGGCCTTAAAGCACAATTGACCTAGTTCGAGATGCAGTCATCCGGTTTGTAACCATGACAGCAAAATGATATTCCTCGAGTGAGTGAGTGAGTGAGTGATTTGGGTTAGCCGCTGCTAACAGTATTCCAGTTATATCACAGCGTGTCCGCTTAATGTGGGAGGAAAGCCCAAAGTGATGCAGGTCTCAGACGTTTATCACCTCGGGGAAACCCACGAGCACGGGTATGGTGCTGACAAACCTAGAAACATAATCGGGGCGAACCGGGATTCGAACCCACAATCATTGGTTTCTGGCATGCCCAAGGAACGCAACTCTGCACAGCGAATCGCGGCGCCTTAGACGACTGGGCCACCCGTGCCCCCGCCCTTCCCACCAGTTTTTTCTTGAAAAACGCTATTTGCAAATTATTGTCATTACTGAAAGTTATATTCCTTATAGCAGGAATGGTTTGTTTTCACTTTATAAGTATTAGCACACATGTAGCTGTCTTCGTTCATAATTAATTACGATATTTATTGATTCTATATCAAGTGGAGAGGACTATAGTGTAGAAACAAGTTATGAAGCAAAACGTCATTTAGCTTAGCGAAATGTATATCGCGTCAATTAAATATTAGGTTTTATCATATAATGGGTAGGTTTCTCGACAGGATAAGGCCAACGGATAAAAACGATATCCGTTGGGGTCATATGCGGATAGAGATGCAAATATCAAAGGTCAAGTAGGACTACTTTCACTGTTTATAAACAAACATGGGGTCGCCCTCGTCATTCGGCGATCGAGTCAGAATTAACCATCGGGAATCTGGATAAACTACAGGGATAATTGCTATCATTATAAAAAAAACAGTCTAACATACTGAAAATCAGTGTCTAACTGTGACGTAGCTAAGGCATTTTATAAGTTTGGGCAACTTTGGAGATATAAATTTCGAAACAATTTTGCGAGGACACGAGGACGAGCCAAGCGGGATCAGTAGCCATATCTTTGCTTGTAGACCTCTGCGGCTTGAAACCTTCTCCCCAAATTAAAATAGTTGTATTTGGCCGAAATATGTTTGAATTGTTACCTTGTTTCGTTTTGTCGCCGTGTGTACATCTGACTACACTTCTTAACGTTATGACAGAACAGACCGACTGTCAACAACATCTTACTGTGGCCGTGACGTCTCATAGACTAGGTTTAGAGTAGTTTCCCTTTGACAAAGGGCAGTTACTCTAGCGAATAGACCGATGGATTGCCGCGAAAGGCAATTTAAAACAACTGTTGTTTTGCGTATATGTTGCTTCGCCACTGTATAAGAAACAGATTTTAGTTGGAACTATACTGGCTACTGTCACTGTCCGACTGACACATCACTTACCCTGTGACGTAATAAATATTAATGCGCGCATTCCAGGAAAACTCGCAATGCTTCGGTAATGTTTGTGAGAGAGGGAAAGCGATTTTGAAACACAGAATTAAAGAATGACATTATATGATAAAGAGGTTATCACGCTTGTGTGTTTGGGGATGGTAAATATCCTGCATTAGGAATAAACACTATGTATTTAGCTCGCCAAGGCTCGCTAAATACAATGTTTATTCCTACTGCAGGATATTTACCATCCCCAAACACACTCGCGTGATAACCTCTATTGATCAATATCAGAACTGCCTTGATTGACAACGGTATAAGAATATAAATCGAAACGTCGCCTTTACAGTAATTAAAGAAGTTGTTATCCATAAATTGTGTCTACTTTGCCAGAACAACTTTGAATTAGCTTTTCACACTCGAAAAGGCGGGTTCACTCTCCTCTACCCAGCATTTTTTGCGGTCATCTCTGTTCTTCTGCCACAGACCAGAGAGTCCGTAGACACATTTAGAGAAACATAGGTCGTTAAATGGTTAACTTCCTTTGAGAAAATATTCCAGAACGTGGATCTTTTTTTTTAACGTTTGTTTACAAAGCCTTCCATTAGCCGGCCCTGCTCAGATTTCAGAATAAGCGCGTGTGTTTACAACAGGGAAGGGTCCGGACTTATAATGTTTCTATTCTACCAAGTTAAAAAGCATTTTGTGTTTTAAGATTTCTGGGCATCGAATACTCAAAAACGTATAATGTTTACCTTCTAAGTATTCACCTATTGTAGCTACGTGATCAAGATTAGCGTCCCAGGACATATCCATTGTGTGAGTTAAACAGCCCTCTTGGTACCTTAGATGTCAAACACCAAGTGTACAGAGCATTGTAACCATCATCCCAGTCTCTGGTGTCGTACGGGGCGGCGGGGTAGCGTAGTGGTTAAAGCTTTCGCTCGTCACCCCGAATACGCCGGGTTCGATTCCCCACATGGGTACAATGTGTGAAGCCCATGCCTGGTGGCCCCCGCCGTGATATTGCTGGAATGTTGCTGAAAGCTGCGTAAAACCATACTCACTCACTCTAGTGTCGTGCTGCATATTTGTATAGACTCTGTGTCATGGCATTTTGGCATAGCCCTAGACACGAAACGACATTGCAGATTGTCAGTTTGTTTATGATGCTAGGCCTAGATTTTCGAAACGATCTTAGTTAGATTAATCCTAACACCTTACGATTAAGGATAAGATATCTTAAGTTTACGATAAGATACAGCGATGAAGGATGAAGGATGAATTATCTTCCTTCCCAACATTCCCAGTGTTTGTTTACATCCACCCTGAGGGATCTCCAGTATATGCTAACGAGGAGGACAGTGGTGTAGACAAGTTAGAACGCCGGTTTATACATAATATCTATGATCATGGTGACTTGTGTAAATTCTTCCTATGTGGAGATTTTAATGCAAGGACTGGTCATCGTATTCCAATTGCGTGGATCGATACTCATGATGTCAATCACTGGATTGTCTGGTCCAGACTCGATTTTTTATAGACCGTCGTCATAAAGCTGGAATATTGCTGAGTGCGGCGTTAAACAACAAACAAACAAACAAACAAACGACTCTTGCCTATTGTCCTGCACAGATATATAAGTGCAAAATCACAATTTAAAAGATTTGTGAACGTAAGAAAAAACTGTGTGACATAAAATTGAATGAAGGAAGTTAGCAGAGCATTATGAAGATTGTAAAACGTTTTGGAAAATATTTAAGAAGTCGTTACGTAAAAAGTCACCAAACAGTTCTATAACTCTTAATGTATGGCTTTCATATTTTCATAATTTATTAAATCCGATGTGCATGACGGCCCAAACAGAATTTGATCTATAAATATCTGATTTTTTAGGTACTCATATGTGTGACGAATAATGTACTGATCTTCCATTCCCGGAAGAACTGTTATATGCTGAGATCACAGAGTGAGTGAGTGAGTTAAAATTTAACGTCGCATCGGCATTATTGCAGCCATATAGCGACGAGACCAAGTTAATATATTCACAATTTAGTCATTTATGCAAAGTTATATTTAATAACAATTTATGAAACATTTGACCATACTATATTTAAAAACAATTCATGAAACATATTTGAGCATAACAATATCATGTCTACAGTTTTAAAACAGTTAAAGGCCACAAGTAATCAAAGCAAGGCCACCTCGCTGGGGATCATGGGGACTGACAGTACCTCGGCTTCCTGCATGATACCCCAGCAGGATTTACGTCATCAGTTTAGCTACTGGTGGTTGTGCACAATACTAGCCAATATAAAAAAAGACTCAGCAATGACTTGGCTTAAAAACACTGGTTGATGATAGTTACATCGATTATGATAGGATTACGTGTCACACAGGGGGACAATAATCTTACGGAACCTCAACCTCCTGGACAGAGCATTCAATAATGTAAGTTGATAATAGCATCACAGCAAAGTTGTTGTTTTTAAAAACCCGAGAATTTAATTATTCACATACATATTCAAAATTTATTATACTGACCAATTTATTTCAAATAATTTAAGATAATATGCCCGCTGACACGGGAAAAGAGATCTTTCAGATTTACGCTTTGATAAAGTGAATCCCTTGCGATTTCAAAGTCCACACAGTCAAGCAATATATAGAGAATCTCACCCGAGTGTCTTTTGATATCAAATATATCAACACGAGTTAATAAAAGTGGAAAAATTCCGAGGCTTGCCGAGGATTTTTGCCACTTTTATCAACGATTTTATTTACCATCCAACATCATTCTTTCAACTTTTTCAATTTGTAGACAGTAATTAGCAGTGTCTTCAGTGTAAAAAATACTGCAAACAGCTTCGGTAGCAAAGCCATTAGTGATGTCATTTGATTTTGACGTCATGGTAACCAGTGACGTCACAATGGTCTGCAAAGCATTGTGATGTAATTTCATTGCGTCGCTTGATCTCATCCAAGCGATATCTTCTGTGGAAGCCAGTTTTGGATGATAAATGCTTGATGGTGAACCTTTCATCACAAGGGATACACTTAGGAGCTTCGTTCTCATCTGTCTTCAGCAGATATTCGTGTGTAAACCGACTGTGGCCAATACGGCATCGTCGTAAAACGACCTCGTCATGTCTTGACTGACAACCCAAGTAGGTTTGACCGATTGATGGTTTTAATTCGCGAAGTAAGTGAGGAAAGCACTAAAAAGTCTTAAAAATGGCAAAGCGTCAAGCGTTGATAGAGTCCCTCCAGAATTTTACAAAATATCAGGAGATTTTCTGAGACCATAATTGTTGCTATTATTCAATAAAATCCTTGATACAGGTATTTTCCCGGATGCATGGAATATTGGAATGATAATGGCTTTATACAAATCAGGAAATGTCAGGCAACCAAACAATTACAGAGGTATATCTGTTTTGAATGTTATGGGAAAACTATTTGTATTTATTGTTGAAAAACGGCTTAGAATTTGCCTGGAAGTGAATGATATGTTATCTGAAGCTCAAGCAGGGTTTCGCTCTGACTATTCTACAGTTGACAATATCTTTATTCTAAAGTCACTTTGCTCCAAAAATTTATGTAAACCTAGAGGTAGTTTTTTATTGCGCCTTTGTTGATTTCCGCAAAGCTTTTGATTACGCTGATAAAACAAAAATGCTGTACCTATTGATCACTAAAGGATGTCTCGGAAAACTGTCAATAGTTCGTAAGAATATGTATTCCTCAGTCAAAACGTGTATTAAAACTGACTCAGGTATAACTCCTTGTTTTATTTCTTCCAGTTGTGTGCGTTTATCATCTTTTTTTATAAACGAAGTTGTTTCTGAAATTTACAAAGAATGTCATTATGGTGTGTTTGTGACACAAGACATTATAGATATTATACTATTGCTGTTCGCGGATGATGTTGCTCTGGTGTCCTACTGTGTGGTAGGCTTGCAGAAACAGCTTAATGTATTGCAGTCCTTTTGTATTAAGTGGGGTTTAGAAGTAAACCTTGAGAAAACCAATGATATTGTTTTTAGAAATGTGGGAATTGAATCGAAGCATGAAAATTAAATATATGGTGATAAACATTTAAAAATTGCAAGCTATTATAAGTATAGACATTGAAATTAGTTAAGCAACACCCGTATATTCTCAGACCGAGCAACTTTCATGAACTAGTGCATGAAATGTGTAAAGGATTTCCATACCAAATGAATTATTTTGTGAAGAAAAGGGTTGAAGAGAAACCTAGCCAAAATTACCATGAAATAATGTGCTTTTTCTTAGATGTTACATATTTGGAAAATGATTCCATTTCATCCAAAAAAGTACGAATGTCGCTTTTGTTGCACAGACTTAACTGTCAGTACCATGCACACTTCTGGTTCTTGGAATTGAAGAATAATGTCCAAATATTGACTTTCCATCAGTATCTTGTGTAACCTCCCTGAACCCAAGCAACTGCTTCAAGATGCCTCCCCATTCTTTGGATCAAACTCTGGATTTGATTCTGAGGAATGCTGTTCCATTCCTCATGCAAAGCAGCAGTCAATTCATTGCGTGTATGGATAGTTGGGTCTCTTTGTCGAACACGACGGCCTAAAATATCCCACAGATGCTCAATGGGACTGAAATCAGGACTCATGGCTGGCCATGGAATGGTCTCAACAGCATGCTGTTGCAAGAACTGAGTGACAGCACGTGCTCTGTGAGACCTGGCATTGTCATCCATGAAGATGGGTCTTGTGGCAAGAGGATGATGATCAAAATGGGAGACAACAGCTCTCTCAAGGATCGCCCGTTGATAATGAGGTCCATTAAGGTTACCACGAATGGTGATGAGGCCCATCTTGCAACCCAAGGAAATGCATCCCCATACCATGACTGACCCTCCCCCAAAGGGAACCGTCTCCTGGATATTGCGGGGAACCATGGCTGTGTTCCTTTGTCTCCGGACACGTGTACGACCATCCACCATATGCAAATAGAGACCCGTGAAGATTCCGGGATAGAATAGGTCTTCAGCAACCCATGCTTGCCGTAAAAGGTGACTATACTTGTCGTAAGAGGCGACTAACGGGATCGGTTGGTCAGGCTCGCTGACTTGGTTGATGCATATCATCGATCCCAATTGCGTGGATCGATGCTCATGATATTAATCACTGGATTGACGGGTCCAGACTCGATTATTTACAGACCGCCGTCAAATAGCTGGAATATTGCTGAGTGCGGCGTTAAACAACTAACCAACCAAATCAACACTAGTGGGCTCTTGATTTGTCTCAGTTCATTGGCAATATGTCGCGGAAAGGTGCTAAAATGATCTTCCATATATTCAGAATTCTCCGTTGAACTTAGCTTTAATGGTTTCAATAACAACTGAACAGATTGTTGTTTAACGCCGCACTCTGCAATATTCCAGCTATATGACGGCGGTCTGTAATTAATCGAGTCTGGACCAGACAATCCTGTGATTGATATCATGATCATCGCTCAACACAATTAGGATAAGATGACATGCATCAGCCAAGTCAGCGAGTCTGATCACCTGATTCCGTTAGTTTCCTCTTACGATAAGCATAGTCGCCTTTTACTGCAAACGTGCGTTGCTGAAAACCTATTCTACCGTCGATCTTCACAGGTGGTTTCTCTCTATCAATGTCCGTGATTGGTGGGCATTCTACCATGACATTGATGAATGCTTGATTCTGATTGGTTAAAAAGAGGTTTCCTTTTTGCTACGGAAACCCCTTTCAAATATAGTAAGCCTTTTCACAAAAAAAAACGTGCGTATGAATACATAGATAGCCTACGTATCCATTCACAGAAAATGACTGCCGATCTATCACCCCCATATGAACTGTAAAACATATCTATATTTCCTCTAATACACGCTGGGTCTCTAATACCAGACAGGTCTCTAATACACGCCGAGTCAAGGGCTCTCGCGAAATTAATAGACGGCGTATAGTGTCAAACAGAGGAAATACGGTAGTTTCATATCGGATGTTTGGGGCGTTCTGGGCCGCAACCCTGACTGCTTCGATGATGACATTAAAAGATTTAACGAAGGCATATCTTTTGCATACAAATGAAATGTTTATGAAACTGTTAGATCTACAGAAATGTTCTATGGTGACCAGAATCGGAACAATTTAAGCTATTTCCTCATTGAAACAACCGACAATGAAAGTAAAATATAACATTATAAAAATTGTTTGAAAAATACAACATTACATCAGCAGGGACAGTTAGTCAACGTGTTAATGTTGAACAGCATCACACTGTGCATCAGTACTGGGTTGTCTTCTGGTTTCCTCCGTTACTGTTAACAATTTCTTTGGCAGCCATAACTGAGAGTGCAGTGCAGATGGTACAGTGACAACCGGGACACGTTAGGACGGTTCTCATTTCAGGGTGGGGAGGTATAATTCAAAGATTCACACATTCAAAATAAGTGATAGAGTGATATCTAATAAAAAAAATTAGAAAATAATAATTGTTCATTTTTTAATTTTTTGGTAACTTTTTCTGAAACCCACGAACAACCGACAATGAAAGTGAAATATAACAGAATAAAATATGTTTGAAGACATTTTATTCAGGACAACATGTTGTTTACAAACCTTTTTCTGATCGATATCCATTACCAACTCCGTCAACCACCACCGTTGGAATTTGGCAGGAGGGGATTTGAAAGTGCATCAGAACACACTCCCTTTCGAAAGTCCACGAAAACAATGTCCCAACTGAAGTGACAGCTTATTAAACTTGATGAAATTCATTTCAGAACACGCACAGTTATGAAAATTATACACGACCTACTATTTCTGGACCACAAATGTCTACGTTCTGTCACTATTTGGCTTTGGATCCGTGAAATCTTGAAATTGACAGGTCACACCATGCAGATTCCTCGTTTCAAATATCCGGCTCGTCTGCAGCCTAAACAGTGGCTGTTCAGTCATACTCAGTTCCATTAGTAAGAATATGGATGTACCAGCAGGCTCGATCAATCCCAGTAAATCTACAAGTAAATGTTGAACCACATCATAGATCGAGGTTGTCATCTTGCTTCTTTTAACTAGATCAAGTTAATGTAAACACATGATTGTCAGCCATTGACAGCTGTGAGGTGTGAGTAACCGTGATTTAGGTCAAGTTCTGCCACATCCAAGTTCGGGGTGAAGAGGCATTTACTTTGATGTTATTCTTGTTTACTGTGGGTAATTGCTATCTAACTAATAACTCTTAGACATGTTAAATGTATATAGGAATGTTTATTCATAAAGTTTGCTGTAGAAATATATTCGTTAAGCATTTTAAAACCTTTTTCTATTACCCGTCACCCCTACAATGAAATGATGGCATGTTCGATTTCCAAGAAATGACCTCTCTCACAAATTTCCGAGAAACGACAGCCAAGTCCACAGTGTTCAACAGTGTGCAACAGTTTGATAGAAATTAAAACATCTTTCTTTGGATTAAGTTAGGAGTGTTATTTGTCAACTTCGTTTGAAAAACTATGTGTTTTGAACACTTATTATGAACTACTCACTACTTTGGTGATTTTTAATCTTGAACTTTAGTAATATTTGTTACTTATACAACTACCTGTGACCACTTTTCGGAATGTTCTAAGATCGCGGACCTGTGCACCTGTGTTATTGCGCGTTGCAAGAGAGTGCCGTTTTCAAAGCGTAGTTGCAGTCATGGTAGAATGGACATAAACTTACTGTGTTTTGAAATTTGATGTAGTCCCACTGTAGAATAGAAACCTCTTTATTATAATTTGTAACCTCGCGCTAAAGCGCTCGGTTCAAAATTATAAAAAAGAGGTATCTATTCTACAGTGGGACTACATCAAATTTCAAAACACAGTAGGTTTATCTCCTAAATGAGTGCGGCGTTAAACAAAAAACAAACAACCAAATATTGCCCACGTGTCTCTAAAATGAACTCTCACGATTTGCGGGGATGCTTTTCTTAATGCAAGTGATCAAATCTTGATATAGCAAGGCATCACATATACATATACAGAAGTTAACAAAACCAACAAACAAATTTTGTTACCAAGGGTGGTGATGGGGCTGAAGCCGAAGGACGAGTCCTGTAACACGGTTTGTTTGTTTGTTTGTTTGTCTGTTGTTTAACGCCGCACTGATCAATATTCCAGCTCTATGACAGCGGTCTGTCAATAAACGAGTCTGGACCAGACAATCCAGTGATTGACATCAAGTGCATCGATCTACGCAATTGGGATCGATGACATGCATCAACCATGTCAGCGAGATCCCGTTAGTCGCCTGGGTGAGTTCAGCTGAGTAGTTGAGGACAGCGATATGGTAACGAAGCCAGCAGGAGTTATCTCCCCTTACCGTGATGATATTTACTGAGTTTATTTAATTCAGTTTGATAACTGATAAAAAACCCAACCCCTTGACATTCATATTGTGTTCATAATCACCATCACGACAGTGCCTTGACAATCATTGCTTTCTTCTCCTCTGTCGCTGTCTGTTGATGTCGCTGCCCACTACAAGTGTCATGCTGAGAGTGAGGCGATGTGGGTTATACACCCCGAACATCGGCCACAGTGGCTGACTGGAGTCTACATTGTCTAACGTCGACATCACTTTATTCTCCTTCACATCAATGAAGACAATCTTCTTCCTGGCGTCATCATAGACGACACCGTAATGTAGTGTGTGTGATGCCCCTGCTGTGTTTGGGCGAGTGTCAGGCAGACACAGCACAGGCTTCCCCTCCTTCCGTATCTCACTGCATATCCCGCCGTGTTTAGTACAGTGGGCGAAGTTTATGCTGTAGGAGCTGGGACTTCTACCTATCCAAAGACTCACGTCCCTCTGCTCCTCCTTGCACACACCAACCTCCAGGATGAGCAAATTTTCTCTGAGTGTTTCATTCAGGCAGGCCCTAGATTTCATCTCCCAGTACTGGGGCCAGCCAGCCCGGGGGAGGGGGGCAGTGCTACATGTGCCAGTGTACTCCTTCAGTCTCCCCTTCACTGCAGGTCTGGTGTCTGACTTCCTGTTGACCAGGTCTCCTTCTGTGTTGATGTGGACTTTGTAAAGATTGGCTCTGTCTTTGTCATACTTCAGGTGTACACCTACAGAATATGAATGTAGTTTACATGTGAATAAACATGAGACAAAAATATAGTGACAGTTTCGGTCTATAATGATATTAACATGCTTGGAATTGATAGCTTAGTACGCTGTCCTGATATATAAATAGCGTAATATAATCACATTGCAGTTGTACGAAAATATAATCTAATGTGTATTACATTTGGATCTATGATTTGTGTTTACATGGGACTAACTGACAATACTTTGACCCGAATGTAAATGTAGTTTTTAATGGGTCTGGTATATGTTTGTTTGTTTGTTTGTTTGTTTGTTTGTTGTTTAACGCCTCACTCCGCAATATTACAGTTATATGACGGTGGTCTGTAAAACAATCGATTCAGGGCCAGACAATCCACTGATTGACATCATGAGCATCAATCCACGCAACTGCGATTCGATGACATGCATCAATCAAGTCAGCGAGCCTGACCACCCGATCCTGTCAGTCGCCTCTAACGACAAGCTTAGCCGGCTTTTACGGCAAGCATGGGTTGCTTAAGACCTATTCTTCCCCGAGATCTAGTGAATGGTTCGGAAGTTATTAAATGAATCAGCACGGTAGACACAAAACATTAACATTCAGTGATCAGACGTCAAATAAAATTGAAAAAAGTGCAGTTGAGATTTTGAATAACTAAAACACAGGGATAAACATTCAGAGGGTGAACAATCGCAATCACAGGCGTATACGAGTCAACGCGGTATAATGAGGGAGATGTAGATTGCATGTCAAACAATGATAAGATCACAGTGTCACGTGACCTGGTGTCGCAATGTCGGGGCTTGTATACCCACGTGGCTCGGCGGGTTGACGTAGGGAGATAGTAGACAGGCAGCATTATCAGTACAGGACACAAACCATAACACAATAAACAAGGGACATTCTGTTAATTATGAGGAAGATCACCTCTACACTAAAATGAAAACAATGTCTTCACTCCTCGCCATGGGGCACAATAGAATTTGGTTTGTTCATACAGTAGTAAATATTAAGTATAAAAAAGTCACATGGAGCCCTTAAGAAGAGACAGTCACTAAGGCCGCTACATGTCATCATAAAAATTTACAACATGCGTAATTAATACACACAAAAGGCCCCATCTCTAGAAAAAATAACTCGGTCTCAGGCTCGCTGGCTTGGTTGATGCATGTCATCGTATCTCAATTGTGTTGAACAATGCTCATGATGTCAATCAGTGAATTGTCTGATCTAGACTCGATTCTTTACAGACTGACGTCATATAGCTGGAATATTGTTGAGTGCGGCCTTAAGCAACAAATAAGCTAACTCCATTATTTTCTGAGAAAACATGTCTCCATTGCACACACTGTGCACCAAGTAAAATAACCGTGATCAAGGGCCATAAGTCTGTAAACAGAAAATTTTGGGGACCCATGTCGAACTCAGTCTTGTGAAGTATCCTTCAGAAAAGGCTGCAAACTTTCATTCGAGTGACTTCAGAAGTTCTGTGAAATCTTGTCCCCATTACACTAAGTATGCACTCAGTTGACAAAACACGGAGCACGGGCCATGACTCTCTAACAATATTAATGAGGAGTCAAATTTTCAAACTCAGTCTTGACATGTATCTCTAAGATATACTTGCAAATTTCATTCATGTAAGGTCTGTAGTTTCTGAGAAAATGTGTCCTAATTCACGCAGTATGCACAAAGTTGAAAAGCATAGAGCAAGGGCCATAACTCTGTAAAAAATGAATATATGACACCAATTTTCGAACCCATTTGAGGTCATGACCAGTAAAATAAGTGTGTAAATTTCATGTCTCTGACTTAAAAGGTTTTTGAGAAAATGTATCCCATTTGAGAAGCGGGCGGACGGGCGGAAGGACGGACGGACAGCCTCATTTCCAATATCCCCCACCCTACTTCGTGGCATGGGATAATAAACCTCTGTGACATCATACTATCCTCAATTTTCAGGAAAAACTGCATGTAGCAAGGTTTGTATTTGCTGGTGAGACCCCCTGTGTTTTCTATAAAATATATGATTAACAGGTTTAAAAAAAAATACATATCTTCCTCATGCCAGCTTTACCCCTTCTGAAAACATTGATCCTTATTTTGTATTCGAACCCTCAGATGACAAGACAATGTCCAACTCTGCTTGTATTTGTCAACAAATCAGCAACAACTTAAGTTTTCCAGAAAATTATAAGATGACATAAGATAAGACTTTATAATCCAAAGGGAAATTCATATTGAAGTTGATTAGCACTTATTGATATTACAATACATGTATATACATAAGAAAATAAGACACTGACTAATATAACCACGAGCAAAAACATGTAAAAAATTAAACACTATCAATGTGACGACAAGGAATGGTATTTTGAAGTATATGTATTTATATCACAGTAATAGTAAACTTTAATAAAAGGGAAAATGACAGGATAAGATTTGTGTACAGAGAACTGTTAAAAAGTATTAAACAGATAAACATTTAAAAGACTTATACGGGCTGGTGTGAATGATTTCCGGCGCTTGTTTGTTTCCAGTGGTATAATATTAAGCGGTCGCGAGAGAGGATTTGCAATAAGAAAACATGGAAAGAATGTAAATAAAAGCAACAAACCATTCCATAATCAGAAAAGCAGAGTCCATTGAACGATTTGAAGCAAGGTCTGAACTGAGGCACTTTTAAATCATTTGGGTGTGAGATTTGTCTACTCAAGTTTAAAACAAAATAGAAATAGACTAATATTATCCAACTTTAATGTTTCACGTGTCTCTAGTTATAAGGTGCCTGTTTCACATTTTCTTTAAGGGAAGATATATTTCTAAATACGGGTCAAAGGTGTTTGTGATGATGACAGCAATGCCAGTTCCTCAATGAAGTCTACTACGATGTATCCTTGGTAACTTGTAACTGTGCAGTGATTCAGTAGACTGAATGTGTGGGTATATATCCACTTAACGGATGATGTAAACTGAAGATCAACAGAAAGTTGACATTGAATTTGATGAACTGTTAAATGAAAGCAAAGACCAAAAGATGTTAATGCAATTGATTCTGTGTATTCAATTCACCTGTTGTCAATCATGCAAAATATCAAACGCATACAATCAGCTGAACACCAATGGCGGTCCGTGTGTATGACTGGGGGTACCAAAAGTCAGTTTTCACAAAGTTCGTGACATAGGCTGTGGCCAATAAGTGGACGGAAACATCAGCGGACATTAAGGTGGCATTGGGGCGACGTCATCAAAACCGCGTATGACCTCCCCTGGCGAGGATGGACGCCTCAATGTCTCATGGATGACTCAAACGTCTGATGACGATTCCAGGTTCTGTAAGGTATTTGGATGGTTGGTTCGTCTCCTCAGCTCTCTAACAAGATGATCCGACAAGTGCTCGATGGGAGAACGTGAGGTTAAAGGCAGTACGTGCACGGGGCGGTCGGGTAGCCTAGTGGTTAAAGCGTTCGCTCGTCACGCCGAAGACTCGGCTTCGATTCCCGACATGGGTACAATACAATAAAGCCCAGTTCTGGTGTCCCCGCCGTGATATTGCTGAAATATTGCTAAAAGTAGCGTAAAATCAAAGTCACTTTCTCACTCAGTACAGGCACGTTGACGTTGTTTAGAAAGTCCTGCCTGAACCTAGCGGTGTGGTGTCGGGCGTTGTCCTGTTGCAGCAACATCACCTCCCCCTCTCCCTTGGTTGTTGTTGTTGCTGCAGAAATGGCACCGCTACTCGCATCAGGACTTCGTCAAAGTACCGTTGTGCATTGAGGTTGCCATGGATAACAACGATTGGTGTCTTCTTGTCGTCACACATTCCGCCCCAAACTATGAGACCACGACCTCCAAGGGGATGGACATCTTGTATACAGCCAGGAGCCAGCCCTTCCCCCTACGACGATAGATACGGACCCGCCCGTCTGCATGGAATAGGTTGAACCTGGAATAGGTTGAACCGGTGAGCAAGACACATTGCCATTCGTGCAGCTGCAAACGTCGTACACGTCGGGACTGTAGTCTATCTTGGCGATGTTGTGGACCCAACACCATCCCACGGAGCAGTCTGTATGCCCTAATGTCAACAGCACGCAGTCGTCTTCTCATTGTGTAGCGGCTGACACGGTGGTCATACGCCGTTGCTGCCGGTTGCATGGATGCAAGGTTTGCAGATAAATATCTTCTAAGGGCGTGGTTACACGTGGTCTGCCACTCCGAGGCCTGTCGATGGTGTGGACAGTCCTGTTGTACCATGTGATCAGTTTTCTGATGGTCTGACGTGAGCAACCTTGTGTTCTGCCAATCTGACCTTGTTGAGTCCCCACTGTAACAATACCAATGGCCCTCTCTCTCTCTCTCGTGTGTTTGTGGTTCATGTGATTGTGTCTGACACTTTCGGTCGACTTTAATACAGGTACCATACAGCACCGAAAAACATGTTTACGTTGTTTTATTTTTTGTCGCAGCACGTGCATCGACGGCTGCATGGTCTTGGTTCTTTGGAAACGAGTGTGCTGCGTTTAGGGCAATTGCTACAAACATTTGACTGCATGCATGTTTTTGGTTATTCAACATTTTCTAATTTCAACTTTCTTTTGATCTTCAGTTTAGGTACTCACAATGCAGGACCATGCGTCTGTCTGCTACACCTGTCTTCAGCAGATGAACACAGCCTTCAGTTGGGAAACCTGCAAGACAGCAACAGCTAAGAGTTGTCCTTGTGTGTAGACTCAGGAGTACTTGGGTCACATACCGGGTCACATACTGGGTCACATACATCTTCCCGAGGCAAGAGAGTTAACTATAAGTCCAGTTTCCACCCTTGCCGAACTAGGTTGGAATTATGGAGTTATGAAATGGTTTGACTAACTATATATATGCATAGTCCCATCAAAATCGCGTAACGAAATCGACATCCGGTTCATAAACTGCCGTTCAGATTTCGGTCGATTGCAGGATTTGCAAAGCATGTGTACTGTCAACATGCCGTCAACAGAAATATTCCAAATCGTTTCATGATTTTAACCCAGACACTCACGTGAGTTGATACACTTCACAAAGTAAGACCCTTTTTATTACAAGAAAGATCTTGGTTATCGATCGTCCTCTTGATGTAAGTGATGTAAGTGATATGAGAGGTTAAATCCGATTGGTCAATAGCAAGCCAGGGACATAGTTATGCAAGGATGGAAACTGGACTTTTTACATTCAGTTAACGCTCTTGCCTCGGGAAGACGGGTCATATACTGCTGGGTCTGTTTATTTGGAGCGAAAACAATAGCTGGTACAGTAAGATAATTGTCTAAAATGTACGTCCTATAGGAAATAAGACCATTACCAGGAACAGACCACACACAGGAAGTGAAAACAGGACCAGTACCAGGAACAGACCACAAACAGATGTGAAAACAGGACTAGTACTAGGAACAGGAAGTGAAAACAGGACCAGTACGAGGAACAGACCACAGACAGGAAGTGAAAACAGGACCAGTATAAGGAACACACCACACACAGGAGGTGAAAACAGAACCAGTATCAGGAATAGACCTACAGACTGGGAGTGAAAATAGGACCAGTACCATGACAGACAACAAACAAGAAGTAAAAACAGAACCAGTACCAGGAACAGGCCACAACCAGGAAGTGAAAACAGGACCAGTACCAGGAACAGACCACAAACAGGAAGTGAAAACAGAACCAGTACCAGGAGCAGACCACAGACAGGAAGTGAAAACAGGACCAGTACCAGGAACAGGCCATAGAAAGGAAGTGAAAACAAGACCAGTACCAGGAACAGACCACAGACAGGAAGTGAAAACAGGACCAGTACCTGGAACGGACCACAGACAGGAAGTGAAAACAAGACCAGTACCAGGAACAGAATACAGACAGGAAGTGAAAACAGGACTAGTACCAGGAACGGATCACAAACAGGAAGTAAAAACAGGACCAGTACCAGGAACAGGCCACAAGCAGGAAGTGAATACAAAACCATTATCTGGAACAGAATACAGACAGAGTACATACCAATCAAGGACGTTTGTAGATGATTAATGGTTTTGAAGGCGACCTGGCAGCTTTGGTCTTTCTCAGCTAGCATCTGCAAATAAGAAAAGGGAATAGGAAGTAAATATATGCCAAATACGATTTTTTTATTCATAGTAAGGATACATGCAAATAGTTGTGTTAACGTTGCAAACGCCTTCAACTTGTGACAGAAACTTCAACAATATCAAGTCTGGACAAGACAAGCAATAGGGTAATAGCTGGTAGATGTCTTTACGGTTTGCACATGTATTTAAACCTATCCCATCTCTATCTGACAATTCTAAAGTATCAACAACTATACAATCTCACCATTCTCTTCTCAGTGAGTGTGACAAAATGATATACAAACCAATTTCATTTTGTTTGCTTCGGCATTCAACTTGTCTGTTAGCTGCTGAAGTTGTTCAGTTCTTTCATTGTCTGAAGCAATATTTGACGTCAGCTTTGCAAGCTCCTGAAATGTGAAATACACCTTTGGGTCGGAGTTGGAGGCTGTACATGAACTAGTATTAATCAAACAGTCACAATATACCTTTCAATTACAATCATATCATTATTGTGTGATCAAGATGTCCATCAGATTACTGGACCTGCAAAGTTCTTGCGGTACTGCTTTGATCAGGCGACTATGCTTGAACTAATAGACGACTATGCTTGTCGTAAGACGCGACTAACGGGATCGGGTGGTCACGCTCGCTGACTTGGTTGATGCATGTCATCGTATCCCAATTTCTGGGATCAATGCTCATGATGTCAATCACAGGATTGTCTGGTCCAGACTCAATTATTTACAGACCGCCGTCATGTAGCTGAAATATTTCTGAGTGCGGCGTTAAACAACAAACAAACAAAAACAAAACTTTGATCAGTTCAGTTGTTCTGATATTGACTTCTTAGATATTCAGGCAATATGAATCAAATATAAAACGGTTGATGACTGTATGCCTATGCCTACGTGGATCCCTTCATAATTAGACATACCATTTCGTGTTTCTGTTCCAGGTCCGCCAAATAGTCATCATCAGTTTGTGTTTGCTTATCTGTAATTGTAGAAGCAAAGTGTGAATACAGAGTGACAGAACAATGCGTCAATTAAAACACACCATGAAATACATGAAACACATTAATAAAGCACAATAACTCTTTTAAGATGCATACCCTCAGGTGTTCCCCCTTCTGAATCTTCTTTCAAGGTAGTGATGTTACCAAATCCAGACATATCTGATTTCAGTTTGGACAAGCCATTGGTGTTGAAGAGAGCTTCAGGTACATCATTTGTTTCAGGTGAAGGAGTTTCTAGGCAGGTCCGAGTCATCCCCTCAACAGTGGTCTCCAGCTGCAGCAGGACCGATTTTGAAGCATAGAGAAGACATTTTCGGATGTAACCTGAAATGTCGGTGCATCTTGCATGATGCTCTTCACATGAGGCTTCAAGAGCATGTAGAGTTGCCTTGGTTTCCCTCGTCTGACTTTCAAGATCAATCAGGAGTTCCTTCTCCCTCTGGTCAAGTTGTGATCTTAAAGACCGGAAAGTATGTTCTATTGTCTTCCTCAATGTGTCCTGTGTCCTGTTCGTTAACTGTGTATCTTGTCTTATACTCTGAAGGTGTGTTTGCTGACGAGTCAGTAACGCCGACAGATCTTTCCCGTGTTGTTCAATCCGCTGTGTAACTCCTTCAGCAGCTTCATCCAAGTAATCAACCTCGTGGTCCGCGTGCTCTCCTCTCCTACATTGGGAACAGATACACATGTTGCAGCTTTTGTCAAACAAATCAAGTGGATACCGTTCGTGAATATTGCAAATGGTTTCATTTTCAAGGTTTTGCGGGGTTATATCCCCAAAGTTGTGCACAGCATGATTTCTGGAAAGTTTGAAGCTGTTGTGCATGTTCTGGCAGTATTCACAGAGGAACTCTTCACACCCCCGACACCAACACACAGCCTGGTTCCCGTCATCTTCATGTGTACAGAGGAGCTCTGTGGGGCGATGTTTGACTGTCAGGTGGAATATTTCCTTCTGTCTGACTGCATCCTTCTGGAGACTTGTGTCTGTGAGGTTGACCTCCCTCTGACATGTAGAGCATGATATCACACCGCCAGTCGCAGATGTCACACACTTCTCACACACAGCGTGTAGACAGGGCAGTAAGTACGGGACTGGACTTTTCAGTGTAAACTCCTTATGACAGACGGAACACTTAGGGAAGGTGTCCATTCTGAAAGACACAAAACAATACTGAGATACATATGTCAATTGTATGTGTGTAAGATGCATAACCATGCGACGTTTGTGGTGTGAAGCATCCACTTGCGTGTCTCTGAATATGTAGTATTTTTATCGAATTGGCTAATAACATGTTTTTCTGAGACCATCTATGCCATACAAGGAACAATCTTGTAATCATGGGGCCACTTGCTGCGTTGATCCGGAAGACAAACATTTGGTTTCTGTTGAGCTATTCTTCCTCACTCTAGTAGACTTGTTTCTCGTCATTTATAGACAATTTTATTATTGATGAAAACACATGTTGCCTTAAAACATGTACTTTTTAATTAAATTTCTCCTATCACAATCAACCCAAATCATATGTTCATATCAATCCGATGTCACATATAATTAGAGGCAGGGGTGGCCGCGATTCGTTGTGCAAAGTTGCGTCCCTTGGGCACGCCAGAAACCTATGATTGTGGGTTCGAATCCCTGTTCGCCCCGATTTTGTTTGTCCGCACCATATCCGTGCTCGTGGGTTTCACCGAAGTGGTAAACGTCTGAGACCTGCATCACTTCGGGCTTTCCTCCCACATTAAGCTGACACGCCGTGATATAACTGGAATACTGTTAAAAGCGGCGTTAAACCCAACTCACTCACTCACACTATAACTTGAATACTGTTAAAAGCAGCGTTAAACCAAACTATCTCACTCACACATAATTAAGACCAGTTGAAATACATATCGTTTTTCAAAACGAATAGGAAGGGATTTTATTTTTCATTAGCTTACAAATATAAAACAAATATGAACCTGATTGATAAATGCTTTAATAAATTTGAATTGAGTGAACGATGAACATGCGTGGGTAAACAGTGCGAACATTTGAGTTTAGAAAGGTCCTCCATAACAGTGATTAGAAAATAAGGGTCACATACTGGTGGGGGCGGGTCAATACAAATAATCCCGTTTAGACGTCGTATCGACACTGGGATGGTGAGGTGGTCTTGTGGTTAAAGCGTTCGCTAATGACGTTGGGTTCATGACCCGGGTTCGATTTCCAACATGGATACACTATGTAAACTCCACTCATCTACACAATATGCTCGCAAGATGACAACGATAAATAGGACAAATGTTTTAATGTAAAACACAACCAATTTGATCTGTGTCGAGTGTGACATTAAACCCACATAATGATCATGCGTCCATAGAACAATGTGTGTATACTAACAGGTGTTCTGAAACGGTTACCCCTTGGGGTGTGCCTGATTTAACAAGTACATTAATATCACACTACAAATATCCACAAAATAAAACAACTAAAATCCAAATACATCAAACATCGCACTATTTTTGGCAGCATATTTTACATAATGTGATCTACTGCTTAATAAACACCTATTCACCTTCAGAAACCCATTAATGCACACAAGCCCACGTGGTGCGCACAGATCCAGAAACATTCCCCATACATGTACATTCAGATACAACATACAACCAATAATCCAGGTGTTGTGCAATGGTTGCTCGGCGATTTAACAACTACATTAAAATTACACTACAAATATCCACAAAATCAAACAACCGAAATCCAAATACATCAAACATCGCACTATTTTACGCAGCATATGTTACATACTAGTATTCTTGATCTACTGCACCGCCGTCATATAGCTGGAATACTGCCGTGTGAGGCGTTAAGCAACACGCAAAACAGAAAAACACAAAAACAAACAAACAAACTTGTTGGTGTGGTGTGAGCAAGTACATGTCTGCACATACTCTACCTCTGTTACACACGGCGACACGACCGAGGGTTTTCTATACACTACTCACAGTAAAGGCGTTTAATGGCTTGTATGAATGAAGCCCGATCTCGTTGTAAAACGAAAGGAGGTATGTGTGTCAGTCAGCTAACACTAATATCGTGTCTATACCTTGTAGAATAAAGGTACAGGTACAACCTTCAGCATCCTGGTAGTATCTTGACATATACATGTAAGTTTGGAGCTGAATATTGAACAGTTTTCTGTGTGTAGAGGGACAGTGAGAGAGACGAGAGACAACACACCCACCTGGACTGTAGACTTCCTTCACTGTTGACACGCAGGTCACTTCCGGGCGATGACGCGGAGAAAATCTCAAGCGTGTTAGAACTGATATAAATATTTATGTTCTCAATAATAATGGAAGTGGCCATTTCTTAAACTTATTTGGAAGTTTGGAAGGTTTGGAAATTGTGAAATCAATATAGAATATTAAACGTGTAATACCAATTCTGTTAAACGAGTGAATAGTTATAATATCTGACCTATTCACGAGTTTCCTAAAATTGGTCTCACCCGGGAGCGAGTTTGGTATTTTATGTATTACTTGCCGCTGATATCTTTTTCTTTTTTTTGTAAAAAGAAATCATGGTTGTGAATGGGCAGACATCTTCGTGTTCCAGATTATATAGTTTGTGTTTGTTGTTTAACGCTGCACCCAGCAATATTCCAGCTATATGACTGCGGGCTGTAAATAATCGTGTCTGGACCAGACAACTCGCCCATTGACATCATGAGCATCGATCCACGCAATAGACATGCATCAACCAAGTCAGCGAGCCTGACCACCCGATCCCGTTAGTGGCCTCTTACGGCAAGCATGGGTTGCTGAAGACCTATTCTACCCCGGATCTTCACGAGTCCAAAACTATTGCTTAAAGCTGCATCAGTAGTATTGCATCTATTCGCGGCTACACCGTCTGTTAACGTTATAGAAACAAGCACAGCCAAGTGAGTTTCTCGATGAATAATATTATACACGGCTACCATATTCATTGAAGCCAAATTCTCGCAAACCAATTAGTAGCATTATACAACATAATCGCTAGTTTTGGCCATTATAAAATTAAGTAATAGGTTTCACTCCCGCCTGACGACAAAACATTGCGGCTTACATTATTTTATTGCCTTCAAGTTCATAGAATTAGAAACACATGTATGTGTGTTCCTACTTTTACTTGATGAAATATTCCACACACGTCACGGCTTTTAGCCCTACTGAACATGCATGAAGTATGTGAATCGCACCCTTCGACCGTAATTGTACACAGATGCCTTAAATAATTATTTTAGAAAAAAATAGAATGTAAACAATAAAATGCTTCCCACAGAAATCAATCAAATCATACATTTTGTCTTATTCTCATGATCGCAGTGGCGCATTAATACCTAACACCACGACCATGAGTGACGTCATCCGATGTACTGCTTACTACTCATTAATAAGGTGACCCTACACAAAAAGGTTTCAGCTATATCGGATTATCAAGGCGATGATGAAAATGCAAACTAGATAAGATCACAAAACATGCTGGATGCAATATTATGCAATATACTGTTTTGTTGTCGTTTTGCTCTAACTCAAAGGGACCTGACAAGTGTTGTGATACAACAGCGCAGTTTTATCTTACCGCAGAGATAAAACTTTGAATAAATTCCAAATTCAACTCATCTGCTGAGAAAAAGAGCACGGTTTTCATAGTACCCAAATCACAAATTGAAGCAAATGGTAGACGTACTGACCTCTCGGGTTGAGTCTCGGACCCCTTATCCACCGTCTACCGGTCAACTACACCATGTGAAATGGTGTGGTGTTGGGTCGGGTGGGGTGAAGTGAAGTGGTCTGGGGTGGGTTTGGGTGAAATGGTGTGGTGTGGGGTGGGGAAGGGTTTGGATTGGGTGGAGTGAAATGGTGTGATGTGGTGTGGTGTGGGTTGGTGTGGTGTGGGGTGGGGTGGGGTGTGATGGGGTGGTGTGCGGTTGGGTGGAGTGAAGTGGTGTGGTATGGTAAGGTGTGGTTTGGTGTGATGTGGTGTGGGGTGGTGTGGGGTGGAGTGAAGTGGTATGGTATGGTATGGTATGGTATGGTATGGTGTGGTGTGGTTTGGTGTGGTGTGGTGTGGTGTGGTGTCGTGTGGTGTGGGTTGGTGTGGTGGGGTGTGGGGTGGAGTGAAGTGGTGTGATATGGTAAGGTGTGGTTTGGTGTAATGTGGTGTGGGGTGGTGTGGGGTGGAGTGAAGTGGTATGGTATGGTATGGTGTGGTTTGGCTTGGCTTGTTGTGGTGTGGGGTGGAGTGAAGTGGTGTTGGGTTGGTTGAAATGGTGTGGTGTGGGGTGGTGCTATGTGGGGTGAAGTGAAATGGTGTGGTGTGATGTGGTGTGGGGTGGAGTAGTTTCGGATGAAGTGAAATGGGGTGGTGTGGTGTGGCGTGGTGTGGTGCGGAGTGGAGTGGAGTGAAATGGTGTGGTGTGATGTGGTGTTGGGTGGAGTGGGTGGGATGGAGTGAAATGGTGTGGTGTGGTGTCGGTTGGTATGGTATGGGGTGGGATGGAATGAAATGGTGTGGATTGGGGTGGGTTGGGGTGGTGTGGTGTGGTGTGCGGTGTGGGGTGGGTTGGGGTGTGGTGTGGTGTGGTGTGGTGTGGTGTGGTGTGGTGTGGTGTGGTGTGGTGTGGTGTGGTGTGGGGTTGAGTGGTGTGGTGTGGTGTGGTGTGGTTTGGGGTGGTGTGGTGTTGGGTGGGGTTGGGTGGGGCGAGGCGGGGTGGAGTGAAATGGTTTGGTGTCGTTTGGTGTTATGTGGGGTGAAGTGAAATGGTGTGGTGTGATGTGGTGTGGTGTGGTGTGGAGTGGAGTGAAATGGTGTGGTGTGATGTGGTGTGGGGTGGAGTGGATGGGATGGAGTGGATGGGATGGAGTGAAATGGGGTTGTGTGGTGTGGAGTGGAGTGAAATGGTGTGGTGTGATGTGGTGTGGGGTGGAGTGGATGGGATGGAGTGAAATGGGGTGGTGTGGTGTGGTGTCGGTTGGTATGGTATGGGTTGGGATGGAATGAAATGGTGTGGAGTGGGGTGGGTTGGGGTGGTGTGGTGTGGTGTGGTGCGATGTTGGGTGGGTTGGTGTGGTGTGGTGTGTGGTGTGTGGTGTGGTGTGGTGTGGTGTGTTGTGGGGTTGAGTGGTGTGGTGTGGTGTGGTGTTGGGTGGGGTTGGGTGGGGTGGGGCGGGGTGGAGTGAAATGGTTTGGTTTCGTTTGGTGTTATGTGGGGTGAAGTAAAATGGTGTGGTGTGATGTGGTGTGGGGTGGAGTGGTTTTGGATGAAGTGAAATGGGGTGGAGTGGTGTGGTGTGGAGTGGAGTGAAATGGTGTGGTTTGATGTGGTGTGGGGTGGAGTGGGTGGGATGGAGTGAAATGGTGCAGTGTGGTGTGGTGTGGGGTTGGGTGGGGTGGGTAGGGATGGTGTGGTGTTGTGTGGTGTGGTGTGGTGTGGTGTGGTGTGGTGTGGTGTGGTGTGGTGTGGTGTGGTATGTGAAAGTGTGGTCTGGTTTTGGGTCGTGTGGTGTGGTGTGGGGTGGAGTCGGGGTGGGTGGAGTGAAATGGTGTGGTGTGGTGTGGTGTGGCGTGGTGTGGTGTGGTGTGGTGTGGTGTCGAGTGAAATGGTTTGGTGTGGTGTTGTGTGGGGTGGGTTTGGGTGGGGTGGGCTGGAGTGAAATGGTGTGGTGTTGTGTGGGTTAGGAGGAGTGAAATGGGGTGGGGTTGGGTGGAGTGAATGGTGTGGTGTGGGGTGTGGTAGGAGGAGTGAAATGAGGTGGTGTGGTGTTGGGTGTATGGAGTGATATTGGTTGGGGTGGGCTGGAGTGAAAAGGTTTTGTGTGGGGTGGGGTAGCAGGAGTGAAATGGTTGGTGTTGATTGGTGTGGGGTGTGTTGGGGTGACGTGTATTGAAATGGGATGTTCTGAGATTTGGCAGGGTGGGGTAGGGTGGCGTAGGGTCGAATAGAGCGGGGTGGGATTGGGTAGGGTGGGATGGAATGGGTTGGGGTGAAGTGGAGTTAAACAACAAGAAAAAACCCGAAACAAACAAACTTGTTGGTGTAGTGTGAGGAAGTACATGTCTGCACAAACTCTAGCTCTATTATACACGCCGACACGATAATTTCTACACACTATTGACAGTTAATGTGTTTCATGAATTGTATGAATGAAGCCCGACCTTGTTATAAAACGAAAGTAGGAATGTGTGGCAGTCAGCTAACACTAATATCATGTCCATAGCTTGTAGAATATAGGGACAGATACAACTTTTAGCACCCTGGTAGTATCTTAACATAGACATGTAAGTTTGGACCTGAATATCAAACAGTTTCCGGTGTGTAGAGGGACACAGAGAGAGAGAGAGAGAGAGAGACGAGAGACAACACACTCACCTGGACTGTCGACTTCCTTCACTGTTGACACGCAGGTCACTTTCG